>NC_133617.1:594822618-595131368 GCF_048593235.1 Sminthopsis crassicaudata
GCAATTGTCTCAGTAAAAATACATAAATAAATAAATGAATTACATACTTATATATTTACTCCTTTCTCTGATAGAATGTAAGCTATTTGAATACAGGGACAAATTACTTTATTTTTGTCTCTGTATTGCCGGTGCTTAGCACGATGTCTGACACTTAATCCTGAATGTGTCAGAAACTCCCAAGGCCTCAATTCCCTCATCTATAAAATCTGGGGGTTGGAATAGGGTTATTTCTCTTTTTTTTGACTCAGTGATGTATCTTATTTTTCCAATTTCATGTAAAGATAGTTTTCAACATTCATTTTTGTAAAATCTTGAGTTTCAAAATTTTTTTGCCCTCCCTCCCTTAATTCTCTCTTTTGCAAGACAGCAAACAATCTGATATAAGCCATACATGTACAATCATTTCAAATATATTTCCATATTTGTCATGTTGTGAAAGAAAAATCAGAATAAAAAGGGAAAACATGAGGAAGAAAAAGCAAAAAACAAACAAAAAAGGTGAAAATAGTATGCTTCCATCCTTATTCAGTCTCCATAATTCTCCCTCTCAATGCAGATGGTATTTTCCATCAAGTCAAATAGTGGATAATTCCTAATTATCCACTCAATATATCAACTTGTGCCAATTCTCCAGAAACCAAAAGAGAAGTTTCATCTTTGATCAGAAGCTGAAAGTCACATGGACTAGAATGTAGGTTTGAGGCCAGAGAGAAAAGGGGGAGTGATAACAGCTGGAAGACATAATTAGTATTTTAAATGTATTCTGAGAGAACTAAATAACATGGATTGTGCTTATGATTTGCCTCGGCTTTATATAGTTTGTAACACCCCTTTCTCCTTCCTCCCCCACATACATGTACACATTTTCTTCACATTATTAGTAAAAATGTAGTTGCATATTATAATCACTAATAACTAAACTGCTTTGGATTAAAAAAAATATTTGTTAGATATAATTCAATCTATCCCAGCCTTTCCCCTAAATTCATTTGATTCTTTCATCCAACAAAAATTTTTCCACCTATCTGATAGACATTTTCAACTGAATGTCCCATGGACAGCTCAAAACTATAACTCCCAAATCAAAACTCATTCCATTTTCCCCTAAACTATTTTTCTTCTGGACTTTTTTTTTTTTTTTTTTTTTTTTTTTTTTTTTTTTTTTTAGTATTTTCCTTTTCAGTTATCCATGTTTAAAAGCCTTATAGGTATTTTTGACTTGTCTTTCTCACTTGTACAGTTTCCATTCTGAGGATTCCATTTCCATGGCATCTCTCACATCTATTCCCTTCTACCCATGTGAGTAGAAATTCATATAGACTACCCCACTAGTTCTAATGATTATTGCTTTTTTATTTAAACTATTAGGACAGGTAGGTGAAAAAGTAGATAGAGCACTGTCCCTGGAGCCAAGAAAACCTGAGTTCAAATCTGACCTCACACACATATAACTCTGCCTCAATTTTCTCATCTGTAAAATGAGCTGGAAAATGAAATGGCGATCTAGTATCTTTGCCATGTTTAAAACTGCAAATGGGGTCATGAAAAGTCAGACATGACTAAACAATACTTGGGCTACTATAGTAGCCTCCTAATTGGCATTTCAACTTCTAGTCTCTTGCCTCTAAAATCCATATTCCCACAAAGCTGCCAAACTTCTTAAAACTAGGACTGACCACATCATATTCCCATGATCAAGAAGCTTAATCGGTACTTGATTGCCTTGATAAAATATAAACTCTTTAGTTTGTCAGTTAGAACCTCTTTTCCATCTGATTTCACATTAATTGTCCTCACTGACTGCACTTTTCAAATTTGCCTATATACTATATGACCTTCCATATCCATTCTCTGTGCATATGCTCAAGTTGTCTCCTCTGCTTGGACTGCATTTCCTCCTCACCTCTGCCTCTTGGAACCCAAAGGTTCTTACAATGCCCAATTCAAATGTCACTTTCTATATAACAAGGAAATCAATGGATATTGATTCCTTTCATTTTTTTTTTCTATTTTAATTTTAGGATTGAACTCCTTTTTTTCAGGACAAGCTAGCACTAATAGTTGAGCCAGACTACCATAGATAGTCTCTTAAGTCTAGGTTACATATAGATTTAGTGAATGGATAGATTGAGAAAACTTTATCATTTACAGCAGTGTTTCTATTGGGCTTGTATCCCAAAGAGCTCTTAAAGGAAGGAAAGGGACTCACATGTTCAAAAATGATTGTGGCAGCCCTTTTTGTAGTGGCAAGAAACTGGAAACTGAGTGGATGCCCATCAATTGGAGAATTGCTGAATAAGTTATGTATATGAATGTTATGGAATATTATTGTTCTATAAAAAACAATCAGGAGGATGATTTTAGAGAGGCCTGAAGTGACTTACATAAACTGATGCTAAGTGAAATGAGCAGAACAAGGAAATCATTATACATGGCAACATCAATATTATAGGGCTACCAATTCTGATGAATGGGACTCTTTCCAACAGTGAAATGATTAATGCCAGTTCCAAAGATCTTGTGAAGAGAGCCATCTACACCTAGAGAGAGGACTATGGGAATTGAGTGTGGATCACAACATAACATTCTCATTCTTTTTATTATTGTTTGCTTATATTTTGTTTTCTTACTCATTTACTTTCCTTTTTGATCTGATTTTTCTTGTGCAGCAAAAGAATTATATAAATATGTTTATACATATTGGATTTAACATATATTTTTCACATGTATAGCATATTGGATTGCTTACCATCTAGGGGAGGGGGTGGGGAGAAGGAGGGGAAAATCTGAATCACAAGACTATATAATGGTCGATGTTGAAAAATTATCTGTGCATATATTTTGAAAATTAAAAGCTTTTTTTTTTTTTTAAAGCTCTATCATTTAGTGACAGATAATTCAGAATAAGATAAAAAAAAATCATAAGATTATTCTTTTTAAAGGTTGTTTTTCCTTTTTTAGCAGAAAAGTGGGTTGACCAGAGGCTAAGTTCCTCTCTCTGGCAGCTAGAGAAAGGTTTGCTAAAGGCTGAGTTTCTCTTTCTAGTCTTAGTGGATAAGCTTGAACTAGATCTTAAGTTGAGTAATGGAATCTAGGTGGTGACTACAAAGAAAAATGGGAGGTGACTACTAACTAACTACTTACTGTAAGTTCCTCTTTTTCCAGAGCTTTCTGGTTACAAAAGGCACTTCCCGTTAGGCAAGGACTTCTGGGGTAAGATTAAGAAAGCCTGGGAAAAGCTAACTAATCAGGTGACCTTGCCTTGCTCAGCTGAATTATATCAAAACAAGTTTCTGTTGTTTTTGTTGTTGTTGTTGTTTTTTAATTATTCTTCTTTTCTGTTATAAAAATCTGTAAATCACTCCTGGTCTCTTACATCTGAGTATTCAGATGAGATGCATAATTAGTATATGCAAGTGCTAGCTTTGCAAATTATATCATAGTAATTTTGTTTTCAGTTTTCTTTTATATTTCAGATAATGCATTTTATTTAATTAATTAATTAATTTATTTTTTGCTTTTTGCTGAGGTAATTGGAGTTAAGTGACTTGCCTAGGGTCACACAGCTAAGAAATGTTAAGTGTAGATAATACATTTTAACATCTGGACCCTTTTCCTGACTTTTCAAGTTGTTAGTATTTCTTTTCTGACAAAATTACATTATATTTTCTTTGTATATATTTTGTATTTACATATTTGTATACATGTTTCTCCTTTCTCTTCCCCTCTCACCTCCTCCCCTCAGGAGAATATAAGCATCATAAAGACAAGGATTATTTTTATTTTAGTCTTTATAACCCCAATGCCTACCACACTGCCTAAGATACACAGCAGGGGCTTAATAAATACTTGTTAAATTGAGTCAGGATCTGAATCATATTTTCACCCAGGCAGCCTATCAAATGATGTCTCAAATTTGATTCATCATTTTCCTCCTCCTCCAAAATTGTCTAGTGTTTTGGGGACCACTATCTACTTGGGCATCTGGATTTGAAGCTTTGGAATCATCTTTGGCTCTTTTTTGTCCCACTTCACCCTCTACATTTAATCAACTGATATATCTGGGAGAGATATCTACCACCACAGCATTTCTTATCTATTCTCTTCTCTCCTTCACCCAGATTTAGACCTTTATTAACTAAGCTATTATAATGACCTTCTAACTGATATATCTGGGAGAGATATCTACCTCCACATCATTTCTTATCTATTCTTTTCTTTCCTTCACCCAGATTTAGACTTTTATTAACTTAGCTATTATAATGACCTTCTAACCAGAGGAAGACTCAGGGTCATTTGTTTTGATGGAGAAAGTCAATGCCCATTTTGATTTTGGAAGAACTTTAAGGTCATAAATATCTTGCTTGAGGCAAATGTCATTGACAATGATCTAATCAAATTCAGGAAAGAAGAGTCTATTCCTGATATATAACTGAAGTAAGCATAATTCAGTGCATTTTTAATGACGAGCTTAACTAGACAGAAAGACAGAGCTAGAGAGACGGGAGAGAGACAGAGACATAAACAGAAAATGAGACAGAGAGAGAGACAAAGAGAGAGACAGAGAGACACATAGAGAGAAATAGAGGCAGAGACTGAGAAACAGAGACACAGCTGTGTTTCTCCCAGGTGAGGACACTCACCACTGTATATTCCTTTGCAACTTAAAATTTAAGGAATTCTTTAGGAGCCCCAGAATTTAAGTGACCTGCCTGTGGTTATACAACCAGTGTGGGACATAAGCAAGATTTGAATTTAGATGTTTTTGGCTTCCAGGCTTTTCTGAGGAAAAGATGGAGGAAAAGTGCCTACTTCTAACTTCATTATAGAGGTAGATGATTGTAGATAGGAAACACTGTTTTTAAAAGATAGAGAGTTTGATATTTGATTCTGAAAGTAATAAGGAGTCATTAGGGGTTAAGGGGAGTAATATTGTCAAATCTGTACTTCTAGAAGATCAATTTGACAGCTGACAAGTGGAGATTGACTTGAGGCAGGCCCACCAACTATAAAACTAAAAGGCTATTTTAAAAATAGTATTTTATTTTCCCAAATACATGTAAAGATAATTTTCATCTTTCATTTTTGTTAAACTTTGTATTCCAAATTTTTCTCCTTCCTTTATTTACCTCCCTTCTTCTCTAGACTGCAAGCAATCTGATATAGGTTAAATATGTGCAATTCTTCTAAAACTATTTTTAAAATTAATTATATAATTATAACATTTTTTTGACAGTACATATCCATAGGTAATTTTTTACAACATTATCTCTTATACTCCCTTCTGTTCTGAATTTTTCCCCTCCTTCCCTCCACCCTCTCCCCTAGATGGCAGGCATTCCCATACATATTAAATATGTTATAGAATATCCTAGGTACAATATATATATATATATATATATATATATATATATATATATATATATATATATATATATATATATATATATGCAGAACTGAATTTTGTTGTTGTTGTTGTAGTTGCAAAGGAAGAATTGGATTTGGAAGGTAAAAATGACCTGGGGAGAAAAACAAGAAATGCTCACAGTTTACACTCATTTCCCAGTGTTCCTTCTCTGGGTGTAGCTGATTCTGTTCATCATTGATCAATTGGAATTGGATTAGCTCTTCTCTATGTTGAAGATATCCACTTCCATCAGAATACATCCTCATATAGTATTGTTGTTGAAGTGTATAATGATCTCCTAGTTCTGCTCATTTCACTCAGCATCAGTTGATAAAAATATTTCCATATTTGTCATATTGAGCAAGAAAAATTATATCAAAAGGAAAATAAAACATAAGAAAGAAAAAAAATCAAGCAAACAAACATCAACAATGCTTTGCTCCACATTCAATCTTCATTGTTCTTCCTCTGGATGTGGATGGCATTTTCCATCCCAAGACTACTGGAATTGCCTTGGGTTACTACATTGTTAATAAGAGCTAATTCTATCACAGTTGATCATCACATAGTCTTGTCTTGGTCCAGAAAGCTATTTTAATGGTCCAAGTGTGAAGTGACGGGAGCCTGCATCAGGTTGGTGGCATTGTCAGAAGAAATGGCCATATATGAGAGATATTATGAAAGTAGAAATGACAAAACTGATTCAATATGAGGGAAGATGGTGGTAATAGAGAATGAAGTGTCAGAGATGATATCTCGGTTGTAATTTATTTTTTTAAATTGGAATCATTTCCAAAGGAAAGGATATGTCTCTGTATAGAAACATAAAGGATCTTCTAGTTACCCTTATCTCTGACCATGGCTGCATATTCAGAAATTATTAAATTTACTTCAAAGAGGAAGCTCTGGTGGCTTAGCATGAAGGACAAAGCTTGGCTGAAAGTACTGAATAAAGAAAGTTCCCTTACCCTCTTGTAAATAGCAAGAATTATCTGTGGAATGTTGCAAATATCACATGTTGTCATGTAGACCTTGTTGGACCAAGAAGTTAGGACTCTAGCCAAGGAGAAAGCAGCTGTGGGCCATAGTAGTAAACTGGATATTTGAGACAGGGGGCCTCTTAGATTCCAGATAATCCAGCTTCTACATATCTTCTCAGGAGCATAGGCATTAAATAATCCACAAAAAGGACTTCTGCCAGCAGACCATAGATTATCAGTGTAGCTTTCCCATCTTTACCTCTTAGGATCAAGGCCTGTAAGAGGCAATAAATTGAATTTGAGATTTAGGAGCAAAAGGTTATGCTTTGAAAATTAATAGTCAGGTGCTCAGATTTTTATCCTTTTTTCCCAGTCGACTATATTTTCAGTTTAATATAACCTGAGGGAGAAAAAGTTGTCACTAGTGAGGAAATAATATCTTTTTAATTTTTTTATACAATAATGAAACAGTAGTTCAATTCCTAAACTATACAAATAAACAATCAATTTTCTAAAATGCAATTACAGCAACAAAGTCGAGTTTGAACAAATTTATTTTATTATGTATGTATAACAATTAAATACAGCTACTTTTCCTAAATTAAAAAAATTAATGTCCTCTTAAAAATTCTTAGCGTAGCAATCAAGTTAGTCAATAATAATGAATCCTTATAAATGTATTTTGGATGAAAGTGTTTATAAAAAGAAAAAGCACAAACTACAAGAAAGGAAGTAAGATTTTTTTTTGTTATGGTGACTCATTCTTTATTTTCAGTAGGGTCATATGCTACATCTACTAATGGAATTCTGGTAGTCTAGTGACATTTCTCAATATCTCTCCTGAGGGTATAGGGAATGTGACCAGCTTTTAAAAATGAGTCTATTGATTTATCAGTTTCCTTGAAAAGGCAATGGTAGCTAAATTCAACAAACATTACAACTTCTTGATGACAGAGCAAAATGAGTCTTATATACATACACAGAAGTAGCATGTCATAGTGAATACCAGAAAGATACTGAATTGCTCACTGCTCTAGGCAATGCTCTATAACTACAGATCTCTAAGAAGGTACCAACTTACACAGGTAGAGGAATTTTCCTCATTCAAGAGCTCCTTATAATAATGAAATCACAGATCCAGTCTCTATTTCTAAGCATACACATATTTCTTATTTCTATACTATCTCCCTATCTTTACCAATCTATTCATCCATCCATCTATTTGTTTCTTTCACTCTCTTTATTTCGATCTCCCTATCCATTCATGTATCTATTTCTATTATACTATCTCATTCTCTCTTCCTTTCTCCTTTCCTGTCTCCCTCCCTCCCTCCTCTCTCTCTCCTCTCTCTCTCCTCTCCCCTTCCCTCATACACACATGCACACATACTATTTCTCTTGCTATTTCTCTCTTTCTCCTTTCTCCTTTTCTCCTCTTCAACCTCAAAGTCAAGTCAACATTAGAAACAAATTATCAGAAAAATAAAATAGTTTATTTAATGTTATGCCATTACTTAAGAACTATATTCATTGTTTAGGATTACCCCTTTTGTCTGTTTGTTGAGATGTCTTTTTTTCCTATACTTAAGGAAGAAACTCCTAAGATCACTGTATCTCTAGATTTCTCTAATAAATGGAAAAGTGAGATCAGTCATTCAGATCCTACTCTATTTAATTATGTTACTTTCAGTATTATCCCACCATTCCAGAGAATTCAATTATTATTTTGTACATGATATTATTATTTTGTAACTTTTACTGTTAGCTCCTTTTTGTATATGTATACATACATACATATATACACATATCTCACGTCTATATCTTAACTCATAGATCCCCAGAGAGTAGGGATTATCTCTGCTTAATTTGTCTTATATTGTTGTTGTTCATCCTTTGTTTTTGAAGAGGACCAATGACGTGATGAGTTATGTCTTGACTTGCATGTGAACACCTACTATAATGATATGCACAATAAAATGCATTGTAAATGCTTTTTAAGGATGATGAAATATAAACTTTAACACATCATTGAAATGGATATTAAAAATGCAAAGCTGGATTTGCAAATACAGGTATACCTAGTTTTATTTAATTCATGTGTTCATGAGAAGTTATGTTAAACCTGGATTATCTGGCATTTAGGAGTCAGCCACGCCAAGATCCAGACCTGTAGCAAGCTCAGAAGGCATATAGTCAGTACCATCTAAAAGAGTGAGGGTATTTAACTTTTTTTATGTCATGAACCCCTTTGCAGTCTGGTGAAATCTATGGACCCCTTTTCAGAAGAATGTCTTTAAATGCATAAAATAAAATATATAGGATTAAAAAAAAAGAAATCAACTATATTGGAAAAGTTATGAAAACATTTTTAAAAATCAAGTTCACAGACCTCAAGTTAAGAAGTCCATTGAGTACATGCTGATGATGCTCTATTTATTTCTGGATTTGAGAAGGAGCTGCCTATTTTGACTGGACTTTAATGTTCATTAGTAAAGTTTCCTTATGAAAATGGAGAATGTTATAATTCAAATGAAATGTAACAGTTCTTACTTTTCATTAATTCTGAGATAAGAGAGATTCTGCTAGAGGATGTTCAAAAATCAACAGATGTTGTTGACTCAGGAGTTGTGCAGTTGTTTTAGTCATTTATGACTCTTTGTGATCCCATTTGGGAGTTTCTTGGTAATGATCCTGGAATGGTTTGTCATTTTATTCTCCAATCCATTTTACAGATGAGGAAACTGAGATACACAGGGTTAAGTGATTTGCCTAGTTTCATCTAGCTAGGAAGTATCTGAGGTTCAATCTAGGTCTTCCCCAATTCCTGACCCAGCGTTCTAACCACTGCACTATCTGGCTCTTAAATCTTACTTCTGAAACTTGCTAGCTGTTGAAAAATGGACATGTCACTTTGAGCTCAATGACCTTCAATTTTCAAAATGAAACATGATCATCAAAATACCCATAAGAACTACTACAGAGTTATTTTGAGGCTCAAATGATATAATATTAGCAAGTGCTTCATAAACTTAAAAGTACTACATTAATATCAACATGATTTATAAATAGAATAAAGGTTATTATTTTTTAATGACCACAAGACAACTTTGTTGAAAACTACCTTAACCTTTAATTCAGATGTTAACAGGAAAATCATACAGTTCTCCATTCTATACTCTATTGAATTAAAGGTAAATTGAATATATATAAATGCTCACAAACATGAAAAAATCCAAGAGATATTATGGATTTTCTCAAGAATACAAGTTTCAGGGTAGTATATTTTGTGTCCTTTACATATTTAACATGATGTCCAATATCATTCATGGTAGCAATTGGGAAAGATGGACAGCATTTTCCTCCCCAAGACTTCCTGTAAATGGAATATAATCTTTGAATCATTTCCTATTGATTACAAGTTAATATAAGATAAATGAATAGAAGGCAAAGAAAGAAGAATTAAAACCTAACATTTCAACCAGAAACTTGGAACACACTCTCTTATCAATGTACACAGGGTTAACAGGAGAGAGTGAGTAAAAACTTATGGACTTGTGGCAAGGAAACCCAAGAGTAATTATGGTAACACTTATATGGCGTTTTAAAGTTTGCAAAGTATTCTTTATACACATATGTACACATACATACACATATACACATATGTATATGCTATTTAGGTATTTAGTCACGTTTAGCTTGTTTTGACTGGAACATACTCTTTCATAAATCTGGAACATACTCTCTCATCAATGTCCACAGGGTTGATAGGAGAGAGAGTGAATAAATACTTATGGACTTATGGCAGAGAAGCCAAAGAGTAATTATGATAACTAATACTTATATGGCACTTTAAAGTTGCAAAGTTGTAGAGGGTCACAGTCAGTGGGGAAACTCTGGGTAAAGTATAAGATCCTAAAGCTCAGAGGGAACCTGCTAACAATGTCTGGTTCAGCTCCCCATCTTCCTTAAGAGTTATCAGCCTTCCTGAGAAGTTAGGGGGCGATGATAACCTGTGTTGAGATTGAGGCAGAGTGCTATCAGGTGGCAAAGAATGATACCAGGTGGCAAACTACATATGATAGTTTTTGTTACATTATATAAAGGGGAAAGCCCTTGAAATAAATGGACTCCATTTTTCCACCATCTTCAGAGTCCCGCCTCATCACTTCTCCACTAGGAAGGTATATATTAATCACCTCAGTGTGGGGGCTCTAGAAAGCAACTGTACATTTTGTCACCCCAACTTGGGGGCTCTAGAAAACAGGACACATTTGGTGCCCAATATGGGGCTCTAGGTAAGGTCCTATACACATCAACTCAACTGACATGATCCGTCGAGTTCAGTGAGAAGTCCCTGTGACCTGGAATAGGGTAAGTATAAAAATAGGCAATTGTGTAGGGATAATCTGGTCACTTTCATTTTTTTTTTTTTAGCCAAAATGGGGCAAATACTAAGAAAAGAGCATCCCCCACCTCGAGGGGGTATGAAGCATGCATAATTAGTTTAATAGAAAAGCAAGGTTTGTTGGTAACTCAGAAACAGATCACTGGGCTCTTAAAAATATTAGAATGCATGTCTCCTTGGCTCTCTAAAGAAGAGAGATTAGAGCCAGAGAGGTGGATAATAGTGGGAGAACAACTAATTGAATATTATAAAGTTATGGGGGGCAGCTGGGTAGCACAGTGGATAAAGCACCAGCCTTGAATTCAGGAGGACCTGAGTTCAAATCTGGTCTCAGACAATTAATACTTCCTAGCTGTGTGACCCTGGGCAAGTCACTTAACCCCAGCCTCAGGAAAAATAAATAAATAAAGCTATGGGTCCTGCCTCAATTCCTGAAGAAACATTCCTTATGTACAATATAATACAATTGGCTTTAAAGAATACCACAGGTTTTAAAACAAGGAAAGATTTTAATGTGAATGTCCAGGCAAGGAAGTGTGAGGAGATAAAAGCAGGGGATGGTACTGACAATACAGCTGGAAGGCATGGCCAAGTTAAGTACCTCAAGTACCCAGCTGATAAGCCTAAAGAATGTAGTGCTTTTCACCTTCACAGCTCAGTTTCACTCCCTTCTATACTGTAGCATGCACCTTTAGGATATTCTCCATATCCTGACCCTCCTCCCTCAACTCTGCCTTTGTGGGAGAGAGGAGGAAAAGGGGGAAGGGCAGTGATACCATCAGCACTGCCCATGCAGCAAGTTTGCCCTCCCTCTATGTTCCCATTACAAGAGTCATTGGTTAAAGCAAAGGAGGAAGGACAAAATACATCTGGTTTGAGAATAGAAGCATACCCTGTGATTGAAGAGTTTGATTCTTCTGGTCAAAGAAGAAGAAGATACACTCCTTTTAATCTGGAAACTATCAAAGATCTGAAAAAGGCTTGCACTCTTTATGGGTCTACATTGTCTTATGTAAATCTGCTATTAGAGAATTTGGCTTATGAAATTTTAACACCTAGTGACTGGAAACTTATAGTAAAGACATGTTTAGAACCCGGATAAAACTTGTTGTAGCTTTCTGAGTATAGTGAACTCTGCAGAATACAAGCCCAATGAAATAGGCAACCTGGAGTTAATATACCAGTCACCTTTGACCAATTAGCAGGTGTAGGTACTTATGCAGACACTTTAACACAGATTAATTATCCTTTGGCAGTGTATGAGCAAATTGCTTCTGCTGCTGTCAAAGCATGGGGCACCCTTACAGGAAGACAAGATAGAGGGGAAGCCTTCACAAAAATAGCACAAGGTCCAAATGAACTCTTTGCTGATTTTGTGAGACATTTGCAAACAACTGTCACAAGAACCATTGGTGAAAATGAGGCAACAGAAATTATGGTAAGACAACTTGCTAGAGAAAATGCTAATGAGGATTGTAGAAGAGTTATACTAGGACTAAAATGCTCCTTTAAATAAGATCATAAGACGCTGTGGACACAAATATTTTTTAAGCCCAGAATATGATGCAGGCTTTTCAAGATCTGAAAATGGGAAGACAGGGTCCCTTTTGGGAAGGGACTTCCAAAGAAAGTCATCAGTGCTTTCAGTTCATAAAGCAAGGCATCTGAAAGCTTTATGTTGGTAAAAAGATAAAGTGAAAAAATAGAGTGGGAGAACAAGATCCAAAACCCCATGTCCAAAATGCAATAAGGGCTTCCACTGGGCATCAGAATATAGAGTGACTCAGGGAAATAGGAAGCCTGGCTCTCTCCAGGGTCCCAGGCAAAAAAACACTTGGGGCATGATGGCAGCTATACCCAAAGAGTCTTTATAAGTTCTGTAGAGGGCTGAAACTCTGTATGATTGATTTAAACAAGGTGTTAATTCAGTGGAATTTATAATACAATGGTTATCTAGTTTAGCATAGTGATTAATAGTTCTCTAGTTCAATATGATTGAATTAATCTTATAATAAATAATGGTTCCCTAGTGATATAATCATTGGCTTATACTCAGTATGATGAATGGATTTAATTGTAATAAAGTATTTAAGAGGCCAGAGTCAGACCTAGAGGGGAACTGGAATAGACTTGGGGAAGACAATGGATTGGAGGTTGGAGCACAAGCTCCTAGATTCAGGGAGACTTTAAGACAGAGATGGTCCTGGTGGTCCCCCACAGAAATCAAGACACATTCCTGAAGATCTCCAGAAAACTAGGCCGGGCCCCAGCCAAGGAGACAAGACTGAAGGAGACAATAAAGATTTTTGGACTTTCTCTCTGGCTATTCTCGTGGTGCCTACTCTGTTGAAATGAAGGCTGGTCTAGAGACTTTTAGAAAACTAACCAGAACACTATGAAGTTCAGTACTCCAACATGATCAATCAGTTGAGAAGCAACCTGATGGGGGAAAGGGATTATAATTGGGGAAAATAGAGTTGTATGCAGCTAAGACAACTGAGATACCCCCTGGAGAGCTAAAACCTGTCCCTGTCTATAGATCCCTTGCCTCCACATACAATTGGCTTAACCATTTCACCTCCTGAGAGTGCTTACAAAATAGTATCTATCCATACACTGATGGGAAACTGGGGAATATGTAGCTAATATCGCAGTCACTAATATAGGTAGGCAATGTGTGATCTATCACCCAGCAGAAGTAGTAGCTTCAGGTTTATTGATACAGATTCCTAACAGACAATCTGATGATAGTTGCCCAGATTCTGACTCCAACCAGCAGAATCCAAGAATATTCTGGACTGCAGCAGTTATAGCTGACCATCCTATGTTCACTCTCTATGTAAATGGCATACATTGAAAGGGTTGGTAGACATGGGTATAGATCATACAGTCATTAGAGGTGCCAGCTGGCCCAGTCATTGGCCAAAGATTACAGCAGATACCTATATGTTTGGCATAGGAGGATCAATAGCAGCTGAAATTAGTGCTACTGCTTTGTGATGGATATTTGAAGGTGGAACAGGAGTTTTTACTCCTTTTGTAGTTGAGAAAATCCCCATCAATCTTACAACAGTTAGGATTACAATTGAGTACTTCAAGTTTTTAGGCAGGGCTGCAATTGAAGGCCTGCCTGCACTCTCACCTGTTCCCATTCAATAGAAAACTGATATACCAGTGTGGATGGAAAAGTGTTCTTTAACCAGTGAAAAAATTCAGGCCTTATTAGATATAGTAGAGGAGCAACTTGACCAAGGACACTTACAGCCTTCTCTAAGTCCTTGGAATTCCCTTACATTTGCCACAGTATCAGATTTTACACATCACTGCCATACCTTTTAATCCTTAAGGACAGGCAATAGCAGAGGAGGAACAGAGACATATAGATACTCTTCCAAAAAACAAAAGAGAGGAGGAGCCACAGGTAACTCTAGAGAACTTCTAAATTTAACTCTATATATTAAAATTTTTTTTTGATTTTTGATGGAGATGCACTGGCTCCAGCAGACAGGTTTGTTTCATAACCCACCAGAAGGGCAGTGTCCAGTGTGAGCAGCTCCACTATCTTTAGATAATTGCCAGGTGATGTGGAGAGACCCAGAAAGTGGTGAATGGAAGGTACCAAATAGGTTAACTGCTTGGGGTAGAGGAGAAGGAATCCAATGGGTGCCAATGAGCTGTATCTGCCTCGTCCATCAGAGAAAGACAGAGCAGACCCTTGAAAAGGACTTAAGAAACATCAGGTGGTTCCATTGTTGATTGTGCCCACCACTGAAAGGGCATGGCAGTTAGCCCTTTGTGTATGGCAATTGATTTATGAACATCAAAAATAATTGTCAATGAGACTGATGCAGGACTTCCCAACCTGAAGGAATCATTGGATTCCCTGACACATGCTGAGACTGTTGTAGGACTTCACAACCTGCAGGAATCATTGGATTCCCTGACACGTGAAGTGATGGACAATAGATTGCTTTTGGACTATTTCTTGGTTGCTGAAGGAGGTGTATGTGTGGTTGTGAGTTGATAGTTATTTTGTATACCTTCCTTCTGGGACTCATGGAAATCTTTATAGTATTGTTTATTCATATTGTTTATTATGTTACTACTTGCTTGCATGATATTACAAATTGCCTGTGTGATTCTTCCCATGGTAATGGATTTAACCACTGGTATATACCTGCTTCAATTAAAACAAAAGAAAGGGTGAGATGTAGAGGGTCATAATCAGTGGGGAAACTCTGGATGAGGTATAAGACCCTTCAGCCCAGAGGAAACCTGCTGACAATGTCAGCTCCCCATCTACCCTAAGAACTCTCAGCCTTCCTGAGAAATCAGAAGGTGATGACAATCTGTGTTGAGATTGAGACAAAGTGATACCAGGTGGAAGAGTGATACCAGGTGGCAAACAAATACAATAGCAAGTTGTTTATATGGTCCTATGTGCAAAGTGTTGTTTTTGTCACATCATATATAGGGGGGAAAGTCCTTGAAATAAACAGACTCCATTTTTCCACCATCCTCAGGAGTCCCACCTCATCACTTCTCTACTAGGAAGATATATCTTAATCATCCTGGTGTGGGGGCTCTAGAAAGCAGGACACAACGCAAAGTACTCTTTATACACACATACACAGGCGTGTGTGTGTGTATGTGTATGTGTGTGTGTGTGTGTGTGTGTGTGTGTGTATGTTATTTGTTATTTAGTCATGCCCAACATCTTTGGTTTCTATTTGTGGTTTTCTTGGCAAAAACTTTGGAATGATTTACCTTTTCCTTCTTCAGCTCATTTTATAGATGAGGAAACTAAAGCAAAATAGGATGAAGTGATTTGCCCAAGGTCACACAGCTAATAAGTATTTGAGACTGTATTTGAACTTAGGGAAATGTGTCTTTCTAAGTCCAGGAATGCTACTGTATCTAGCTACCTCCTCATATCTATGTATGTATGCATGTGTTTATGTTTGTACACAGTTGTGTATATATGCTTATGTACATATGTGCATATTTATCTAAAATTTTAATCTCATCCAATCCTCACAACAACCACATAAAGTAAATGTTTTTTTAACTGAGAAAATTGAGCCTAAGAGATATGAAATGAATTGCTTGCAGGATTGAGGAACATCACCTCAAAATTATTTGGTCGGGCCTCGTCAGGGAAACCTCAAGTGACAACAATCTCCCACTTGCTTGCATTCTTTAAATTGATAATTTTGGATGACTTTTGAATGATGTTATAAATATCCAAATGGTCCTCAGCAGAGAAAAGGTTCCTCACCTCTAGCTTAGGGTCACACAACTATTAAGTATATTCAAGTCTTCCTGACTCCAAGTCCAGGTCTGTATCTTTTATCCCACCTGTGATACATGCCCAGCACATCACAGCACTATACTAGGGCCTTGATTTCTTTAGTCTATCTCAGAATTAATCTGCACAACTGATGGGCAAAGCCACTCTTCTTCTGGGTCACTCCATTCCCTTACCAGGCTTAAGCAAATAATCTTCTGGGTTACCAAGGCAGTATTTCCCCAAAACAGAAACTTCAGAACATTCAATACCTTTGATAGAACTAGGAGTTATGTGTAATATGCAGATTCAGAGGGTTACAGGTTACTACAAAGAGATTCCAAGCCATGCTCTTGTGGTATCCTTCTGACCATCCAGATTCTTGCTTGTGACATCCTAGTCTTCTCTGCCCACTCACTCTACCACCTGCCCTTTTACTTGTCATTCATTCATTCAATCAATTAATATTTATTGTTTTACTCCAGTACTTATGTAGACCTCTAATGTCATTATATGGGCACTCTCTCCACTAGTGGATATTACAATCCATCCATATCTTTTCTCTCATTTTATGTGATTCTCAACCATGCCCTTTTATAAATCCTCCATAAAAGGTGCATTTAATATACTGGATGCCTTCCTCTGGAAAGTGGATTATAAATGCATATTGTCCAATTTTTGACATGGAGTTGGGTGGGCAGCCTTCAGTATATTAGCCAGGTATTGCAGATGGACAATGATCTGGTCCAAGAACTGGGCTGGATTGTGTTCTGGGAAATTGAGCAGCATTTATTTTCAATGATTCCCTCAAGCTGTTCCCTACAACTGGAATATATCCTTTTAATGCTGATATTCTGTAGCAGCTGACCCTGGAATACCACAGTCTCAGAAGAATAATAATCACAAATGACCCACAGAGCAATGGGAAATATAAGTGGGCTGTAGTCAGCAGTGTAAAAGAAATAAAAAATGTTTCTTTATTTTAATATAAAAAATTTAAATTAATAACTCTTATTTTTATTAAATAAAAATTAAGACAAAGTCTTTTTTAACAAAATAATGTTTTCTTTAATCTAAGAAGAAACAAGTGCTTATCATCACTGAGGGCTACAAATAGAACTTCAAAATTTCCCCTACCATCGCCTTTTCCATTTTGAGATAAATATTCTCTGACTTTCAGTTCAAGAAACTCTTCATACCTCTTTTAGATGTCAGAGGGAGGCATTCATTACAGCTGGGCTCAGGCACATTCCCCTCATGTCTAGGCTCTCTTTCTGGCCCAACTTCCTGAGTAGGACTGCGGGAAGGGCAGCTGTGTTGGCTCCTTTTTTTTTTTTTTTTTTTTTTAGGGAGTGTTTACCCCTCCCCATTGTTCTCTAAATAGAATGTTCATTTCCTCATCATGGACATATACCACTTCTATGAAAGGTCTACTGGATACTTTCTTTTTTCAAACATTTTTGGTTACATTCTTCAACTAAACCTCTGCATGGGACTAAAATCTTTAAAATTAGGAGGGGTTTTGAAAACTAATCTCAGCTATTAAATTTTATATATATTTCTAAACATTCACATCTAGTCATGCTCATATATATCCAAGAAATATTCTCTTGCATATGTCAGTTTTTTCTCCATTTGCAAATATCATATGGGTTTGCAAAACAACTCTAATTTAAAGGATAATTTACTACCAGGGCTCTAATTACAAGCTGTTTCAGCCTACATATTCAGATAATGTGTGGGAGGCAGGCAGAAAACAAGCTTTCTTTCTTCCCTTATTGCCAGTCTCATTTCTCTATTTGTAGTCTCACCACACTAGTGTTCCAGGGGAAAATATTGAGAAAAAATCAGCTTCTGAAGTTAAACCCAAGACATTATTTGGACTTTGGTAGAGCTGCGATTCAGAACTTACTCTACAAGCTTTACTTTAATTACTTCTCGTTGCTACTCTCTTTACTATCCTTGCTCAACAACATCTCCTTTGAGGTTCAATCCATCCATATCTATCATCTCATTCAGCTTCTGGTAGTAAATCCCAGCACTGACTAACAGTAGCATTTGATTATTCTATGTAACTTAAATGACAACATTGAATATTATCCTATAGGAAGGTACAACATAGTTTAGAAGAAATAAGCATAACTATTCATACATGGGTAACTATCAATGATACTACAATGATCTCTTATTCTCTTCTTCCCAAAATTGTCCTAACAAAGTACCTGAAGCTCCTATAACTAATAAAAAAAAAATGATGCTTTTTAATTAAGACAGGAATTGGCAAATTTCTGTGAAGGATCAAATAGCGAATATTTTTAGGCTTTCTAGGCCAAAAGATAAAATCAGAAATATTATGTAGGTATACTCATATCAAGGGAGAAAATACATTTCCACAAAAATTTTTGGTGAAATTCAAAATTCAAAATCAGTAGTAATATTGAGTACAATTCCCCCTTCCCCAATATAGGTCTATTAATGAGAACAATGGCATTCTTTTTCACCAAAGTTGACTGCAAAAGTTCATTTGTTAATGCTGATTTTTGAGATTTTATGTATTTCCTCTTTGAAAATGCCTTTTCACAAAGATAGCTACTGCAAAATACTAATAATATCAATCTATAATAATATGACTTTAATTGAGCATGTTTTTCACTTGAAAGATATTTATAGAATTCTATTAGATTCTTTTTCTGATATTTGCCTTTTATTTTAGCATGTCACCATATTGTAGATTAATCACTTGCAGTTGAAGGGTTAAGTAAAATGTTTCTAATTTAAATAGTAAAATAGATTTTGAAATATGAAGATTTCTTTTGCATTTGTATTGAGGTGCAAAAAAATCTGCTGAAATTTTAATGTGTGCTTGGAAAATATATCCACTGCAAATTTGTTGGGGAAGGAAGCCTTACTTTTCATAGAAAGTATAAAAAAACATTTTGACATCACTGGTGATTCAAAAATTAGTTGTCATCAAATTGACTTTGCCACAATATAAGTTTTGTATGTAAGTTCTACTTTGCCTTGTATTTTTAGGTTGAATTCATTACAAAATATTATGAAATCTACAACATAAGCTAATTTCCAAAGCCATTCAATATATGATAATAGTGGTCAGGCAAAGTTCTTGGTCAGAAAAATTTCCATCTAAACCCTGAGCTCAAAAAATCTAATTTTTTTTCTTTCATTTTTGATGCTATGTGTATACACTGGTTAAAAAAAATATCCTAGTACAGTGGTATGCTTAACACTCAGAACACTATCTAGTTTTAATAATGTCATACAGGTCAAATGTTGAGAGCACCATATAGAGTCTCCAGCAATTATTCAATTCTGCCATTGTAGCAGGAAACCAGTCATAGTTAATATATAAAGGAATAAGCACAGTTATTTTCCAATAAAACTTTATGGTCACTGAAATTTGAATTTCATGTAATTTTCACCATGAAATGTTATTCTTTTGATTTTTTCAACCATTTAAAAATGTAAAATCAGTCAGTCAATTTACATTTATGAAGTGTCTACCATGTGCCAGACACTATATTAAGATAGAATATCTTATAGATATAAGAATATGAAAAAAAGGCAATCCATTCCTGCCCTCAATGATTTTACAGTCTGATGGGGAAAGACAACACTAAGGAAACCTAAAAGGGTGTGTGTATGTGTGTGTGTGTGTGTGTGTGTGTGTGTGTGTGTGTGTGTGTGTGTGTGTATGCACGCAAAAGCACGCTTACCTCTGGGCAGTACAAAAACAAGGGTATAAGGTGTTCAGGGAGGAATTGCCTCTCTGATGTGAGAACTTGCTGAACCTTTTTCAAGGCTGCTCATCTACCTTTTGTGTCCACTTGATTTACCCAACTCTCACTTACAACTCTGAGAAACATTAGCATGCACAGTGGACATCCCCTAGTAAGCCATTTTAGAAGAGGGGCTAAAGCAGGTTCAAGATAACTGACAGGCATCAAGCCTGTTGTTGAATTAAAGAGATGTTTATTCCATATGAAGACTTTGCCCATGGAAATGGGCAGATGAGAACAATTTATTCCAGTGGCCTCAAAAATAGCAGAAGCAAGGTGCTTGGTCATACATTGAAAGTTACAAGGTCATCCACTGCATACTGGGCTATTGTTTTGTCACTGGACATCAGTGATTTTCTGCAACTCTCATTTAAGTCCAATTCATGTGAGTCCATGTATCACCTATTATGTCATTGGTCCTCTTTGGAAAAGGAAGAACCACCATCAACAAAAACAGGCTGTGATCCTGATTTGGTCATAGTTTGCTATATCAAAATGTTCAGCAAATTTAATAAATACAGATGACTATTAATTTAGGGCATTAAAGACCCTAGCCAAAATGAGCTAGTTATCTGGGAAATAAGACAATAAATCCAATAGCTATGTGTGAGATTTCTTTACTCCAATTACCAAATCCCACTTCAGTGATTTCAGTATGTTTGTTAATGAGTCCTTGAACACATTCATCAACCTAGTCAACTCCAATGACTTATGAATTTACTTACCTTTAGGCACACATAGAATGATCCCATTTTAGAGATTTCCTCATCAATGCCTCTAAGAATTGTTAGGTTATTTCATGGCTTAACTCAGGTGGCACCTCTTACCAGGAGGTCTTTTTTGATCCTTTAGCCATTAGTATTTTCTCTTTAAATGTTTTGATATCCTTTTACAGGATATCTTTCCAGTAGGATATAAATTCCTTGAATTAGACCAGGTGATAATAGTGTAATAGTTGTACTCATTCTTCAAACTTACATTGGCACTCACAGAGAAGAGTTAATTACTTCTTCCTTCAGAGTTCCAGGGAATAATCTTAAGGAGCTGAGTTTCTAATACTATGGCTCCCTTATCAAACTGTTTTTAATTATTAAATATAATATGTTGGAATCCATTTAGTTTTTTAAAAAATTTAAATTTTTTTCTCAATTAGATGTAAGCAAAATTTCTTTGAATTTATTTTTAAAAATTTTGAGTTTCAAATTCTCTCCCTCTTTCTTTCTCTCTCTCTCTCTCTCTCTTTCTTTCTCTCTCTCTTTCTCTCTTTCTCTCTCTTTCTCTCTCTCTTTCCCCTCCTCCTCATCTTCTCTTCTTAAGAACATAAGCAATTTTCTAGAGATTATACATGTGCAGTCATGCAAAAACATTTTCACATTAGCCATATTGCAAATGAAAATGTGGACCAAAAAAACCAAGTATAATAAAGTTTAAAAAAAAAATACAAACCAGTATGATTCAATCTGCACTTAAACTCCATCAGTTCTTTCTTTGGAGATGGTTAGCATTTTTCATTATGAGTCTTTCTGAAGTATCTTGGATCATTGTATTGCTGAGAATAGTTGGTCATCTCATAATATTGCTGTTAATGTGTACAATGTTCTCCTGGTTCTGCTCACTTCACTTTGCATGAGTTTATGTAAAGTTTTTTTTTTTTTTTCCTGAAAGCATACTACTCATCATTTCTCACAGCACAATAGTATTCCATCACAATCATGTGCAACTTATTAGTCCCCAATTGATGTACATTCCATGTGCAATTTGTTCAGTCAGTCCCCACTTGATTGACATTTCCTCAGTTTCTAATTTTTTGCTCCCACAAAAAGAACTGCTATAATTTTTTTTCTTTGCATATATAGGTTCTTTTGCTTTTCCCTTTCTTTCTATTACTTTGGAATACTGACCTAGTAGCAAATCAAATAATATGCAGAGTTTTATAGTCCTTTGGTCATAATTTTAAATTTGTTTACAGAATAGTTGGATTGGTTCACAAATTTTATAAACTCTATAAAGCATTAGTATCCCAGTTTTCCCATATTCTATCCAACATTTGTTATTTTCCTTTTCTGTCTTATTAGTCAAACTGAAAGATATGAGGAATACCTTAGAGTTCTTTTAATTGGCACTTTTCTAATTAATATGTTTTCAGAAAAAGCTATAGTTTTTTATTTTTTCTACTAAAATCTGCCTTTTCATATCTTTTTGACCATTTCTTAATTGGAGAATATTTCACATTTTCATAAATTACACACAGTTTTCTATAAATTTGAGGAATGAAGGCTTCATCAGAGAAATTTGCTATGAAATCTCTCCCCTAAGTTTCCTGCCTTTTAACCTTGACTTCATTGTTTTTGTTTATGTAAAACTTTTTCAATTTGATTGAAATCCAAATTATCGACTTTATATCCTGTAATGGTCTCTGATTCTTATTTGATCATAAATCTTCCCTTATTCATCAATCTGACAGATACTATATTCCATACTCCCCTACTTCACTTATTTATCACTCTTTCTGTCTGATTACATATCCTTTTTGAAGGAAAGGATCTAGTTTACAATGTGAGATGTTTGTCTTTACCTCGTTTCTGACAAGTTGGTTTTCAGTTTTTCCAATAATTTTTGTCAAATAGTGATTTCTTATTCGAAAAGTTTGGATCTTTGGCTTTGCCAAACACTGGATAATTAATCATTTACTACTGTTGTTTATCTAATTATTTTGTTTATTGTATTATCTAATCTATTCCATTGAGTCACTATTTCATTTCTTAGTATCAAATTGACCATTACTACTTTGTCATGCAGTTTGAGATTTGATGACACTAAGCCACCTTCCTTCACATTTTTAGAAATGGTCCATTAGCTTTTCCAAAAGAGTTATCAAGAAGTTAGAGCTAGAGCAAGTAGTTCCAGAAATATTCTTCCCAACCTGCAGCCACTTTCTGCATTCTCCTTATGCACACATAGGATCCCTGAGAAGAGTGGGTTTGAATTTAAAGAACATAGGTAGGGAAGCACTTGTAGCAAAGGGTAACTCAGTTGCAAAAGATCATTCATAGATCATTCAAAAGATCATTCATACTTGTTAAGAATCCTTTTCTCCCTTATAGAATCTTCGTTAATTTCCCTTTAAGTATAATTCTCAACCGGATTGTGAGGATTGGTTCTTTGATCCCAGAAATTACCATTACCTCTGATAGCACTTTCTATGTTATTAGTCACTATCATGATGATAGCTACTGTTGCCTGTGATGGATTCTGTTACAAATTTTATCTCGGTTGCTAATGGGGCCTCTGAAAACTCTTATGCAACTCACATGGTCAAATGGGCACATCCTTCTAGGGATACTCATTCAATGAAGATTAGGAAAGAATAAACACAAATGAAATAGAGGCATGTACTTACAAACACATCTTCCTATTCTGCAGCATACAGTAATGTTTGCTTCTACCCAAAGAAAATGAGTGAGAAACAGTGCAGAAGTCAGTTGGCACTTTGATACTCAATTCCTACTCAACACCTCTCGAATCATTGGTTCTTCTGCTTCAGTAGTCAATTAAATTTAACTTTCTTTCATCACATAATCTCAATCTCAGTCATCCTTATTTATTGGAAACAGCTTTCCAAAGTTCTGCATCTTTCAATGGAACTGGACAGGGGACATTTGCACATGATCTGTATGACCTACCTGGAAGGAAACTTTAATGGCTAGTCTCCTTATTACAATAATCTATCATCCTCACTGTCTTGATGATAATGTGATAACTGATATTTATATAATATTTAACATTTGCAAAGCACCTTAAATAATTATTTAATTTCATCCTCATCATAACTCTGTGATATTAATAAGGCCATTACCAACCTTATAAAACACTGAAGGAAATTGAATCACAGCAAGATTAAGGAAAGTGTCCAAGGTCATACATCTAATAAGTGTCTGAGGTGGTATTTGAATTTATTTGCCCAATTCCAAATTCAGGATTCTGTCTATTGATATGGACTTTGATCTTACTTTATTCCCTTGTTAAAAAGAAACTCATTTCTCCTTCCTTCCTTCCTTCCTTCCTTCCTTCCTTCCTTCCTTCCTTCCTTCCTTCCTTCCTTCCTTCCTTCCTTCCTTCCTTCCTTCCTTCCTTCCTTCCTTCCTTCCTTCCTTCCTTCCTTCCTTCCTTCCTTCCTTCCTTCCTTCCTTCCTTCCTTCCTTCCTTCCTTCCTTCCTTCCTCATCCTGACTTCAGGGCTGGTGCTCTATCCACTGTACCACCTAGCTGCTCTAACCTGGCTCCTTTTTGATCCCTCCCTCTGAGTTACCAAATTCTTCCCCTGTACTTCTTCTTTTCCCCTAAGAAATCCCCAAAGTTGTATTTCCCTTATAAAAGATGTACTCATGATGAAGATCTTAAGTCCTTTCTAGGAATAAGCCTGCTATGAAGTACTCTCTGTCCCTTTAATGTGTCTTTCCTTTAATGGCATCTTTCTCCCTATTATAGCTAACTGATTAGTCTGCTAAACCCCTCTAAAGATCTAACCTGCCAGTCATTAGCTTGCCCAGGCTTTTAATGGATTCTTTCAAACTCCTTTCCTTGGTAAACTTACTACTCTCTCAAATCTACTTCATATTTACCACTCTTGATGTCTATTTTACATCTTTATTTTGTCTGTGACTTTTTCTCCCAAATAAACCTACTTTATACAAAAGAGAATGGCCATTGTGAATTTGTCACATATTTATTTCAAACTAGGAATTGCTATCTTGACCTCATCATTTACTATGTGACCTCTGACATGCATTCTAGCTATGACTTTCTGTGCTTCTAAATACAACACATCTTCCAATTTGATGTATATGAAAGAGCTGGTAAGATTTAAATTCAGAAATGACCTTGAACAATGGCTTTAACACATTAGAAAAGATCATTCAGTCATAGACTGACTCACAGGATTTCCTGAGTCATCCATCTTATTTGCCCTTATGCTACTATTTATGGATCTTTCATTTGCCTAGTTTCCTGGTGAAATGTTCACCCAACCAGTCCTTCCTAGAGCAATGTCACTTACTGGAGTTGGGGATAGTGTTTAGAACAAATAAAATGGCATACCATTGGAAAATGATACTGAATATTCAGCTGGCTGCCACAGTTTATTTGCTTCTATATATTTAACTTATTTTCAATGTGCAGGGGAAAAAAGACAACTCTAAAGTCTTTTGCAGTTTATGAAATTAAAAAAGAAAAAACAACCCCAAATCATTCTGGGAACATCAGCCTCAGTAAAGTGACCCAATTCAAAAGTGTTGAAGGGATTCATGAGAGAGGCAGGCACTCACACCTCTCCCCTGAGGGTGAGGAAGACAATAAGATCTAACTGAGGTCACTTGGTCACTTAGGTAACTGTTCCCTCAGTGGGTAGAATATACCACGAGAACACTGAGGGGAAAAAGGTACAAACTTCCTTTCCCTTTCTTTTTGTTCTGAGTTGAAAAGAAAGAGCAAGGGTGAGGCTGGCAGAGAAACCAATCAGGTAATTCTCCTAGGACTTTGCCAAGAAGACTAGCAGAAAGCTGGCTCCAAATCACTTGTCAACTGAGGTGTTAGGGTAAAAACATTTAAATAAAGATTTTGATCTCTAGAAGGAAAACACAATACTTTTAAATAGCGATGTATCAAGTCTCAAATTCTATGTCATGGAAGAATTCTTAGTTCAAGCCCTGAATCTGCTCCTGAGTGTGATCTCAGGAAAAATCCCTTAACTTCTCTGACTCAATTTCTTCATTTGTAAAATGGAGAATACATTCTGCACTGCCTGCCTCAGAGTCAATATTGTAAAAATCAAATTGAAAAAGGTATTCAAAAGTCTTTCATAATCAAAACCTGTTACACAAATGTAAGTTGTTATTATTTTAAGTCTCTTGGAACCCAAATAGTTCTCTTGGAAGTCATTTAAGAATAAAGCTTCTCAAGATTTCTGAGACAAATTGAATACCAGAACCCTAGAATGAATATATTAAAAAACTTCTGATCTTTGACTCTAGGGGGAAGAAGAAGAGAGAAGTTTGTAAGATTATAATAAAGCCTACAGTACACTAGAGGTGCAGAGACTCCAATTTGAGTCAAAGTTTTATATTTTCTTATTATCTAAATTGGCTTTCAATTTATTATATGTTATCTGTATGCTTATAAATATTAAGCTGTTGTTTATTCAAAAGCCACAATTTTCCTCAACTAGGTTTTATACTTTGAAACTTACCAAATTTTGCCTCTGAAGGAGGCCTGGTTTACTACTCAGCTAACTAGGAGCACCTCCAAGGGGAACATGCCTCAAATGGCAAATATGAAATCTCCAATAGGCCTGCCTTCAGATTCAACTTGACCCAGAACCAAGATTTTTAAGATGGAAAGGATTTCAGAGATCACCTAATTCTTACTCCTCATCACACAGAAAAGAAAATTAGTGTCTATAGAAGTTGTGATTTGGAGGTATATATATGTATGAGATAATATGACAGTATAGAATTGAAGAATGGACCCTGAAACTCTTCAAGGAGTTTTAGAATTTCGGTGTCCCTTCTCAGAATGTTGCAGTCTTGGAATCAGGAAAACCTGTGTTCAATGCCCACTTCTGAGACATACTGATTGTGTGATCCTTTTAAAGCAATAGGGTCAAGATATAATAAACATGCAGCTCCTGAGCCCCAACACTCCTGAGTCATGTCCAAATAAAATTAATATGTATTAGCAAATATTTAAGCATGATAACATCACAATTTAAAATTGAAGAGATCTTTACATATGGGATAGCGGCTCATTGTTTCTTTCTGAGTTTGTCATCTCTGTTCTAGGTAATTTTCTAAGACTAAGTCATAGAAAAGGTGCTGACCTTTAGTCAAGGCTACTATGAAGTTAGCATTTATTTATAAAAAATGGATAACAGGAAATAAAAAAATATAAGTGGATAATTGGGGAATTGCTTTTAGTAGGATATGAATATGGAAGTATTTTCTATGAATTTTCCATTTAGAAACAAGTAAATTTAATTTTTGTGGAAGAGGTGCTTTTCACTTTGAGGTACAATTAAAGTAGGCAATCTGCCATCTGGTGGCTATTGCAACATACTGTAGTTTCCAAAGCCAAATACTGCATGCTTATGATCTATGCTTGAAGTGAAATCTAGACTATATACAAATGAATACAGTAGAGGGAGACACACACTGAAAAACTAGTAACAAAGAAAAGTATCAGAAGACAGTCAAGATTTTATTCTTTGAATTGCTGTGAATAATATTTATCCATCTAGGTTAGAGACCAAGAGGAATAGGAATTGCCTTGTAGAATAAAACAATAATGTGCTCCAGGAAGAATTAATGAAGTCCTTCCACAGATTACTTTCAAGGCATTACAGTCATGGTCTGACTAGGATTTATTTTCTTTGTCATTTCATTCTTTTTTCTTTTTTGTTTATGGTTATTTTATTTAATTTTTTTGAATTTATTTAGTAATTCATTTTTTTCCAGCTATACTTAACTACTATTTTAACATTCATTTTGAAAACTTTGAGTTCCAAATTCTCTCTTTTCCTCCCTTTCTATCCTTCTCCATTGAGAAAGCAAGCAATTTAATACAGGTTATACATGTAAACCATTTTTATGTTATGTTTTGAAAGAAACCTAGACAAAAATTTAAAAAAATCCTCAAGAAAAATAAAATAAAAAATTTAAAAGTATGCTTTATTCTGTATTCAGACACCTTCAATTCTTTCTGATAGAAAGCATTTTTTATCATAAATGTGTTAGAGATGTCTTGGATCATTGGATTGCTGAGAGTAGTTAAGTCATTCACAGTTAAATCAGACACTTCATCTTGTAATACTGCTGTTACTTTGTACAAAGTAAGTATATTTCACTTTGCATCATCTCATTTAAATTTTTCCAGGTTTTTCTGAGATCCCCTGCTCATCATTTCTTATAGCACAATAGTACTCTATCATGATCACTTACCACAATTTGTTCGATCATTCCGCAGCTGATGGGCATCCCCTTAATTTCCAATTCTTTGTCACTAGAAGAGAGCTGCTATAAATATTTTTATACATTTAAGTCCTTTTCTTTTTTCTTTTAATCATTTCTTTTAATCTTCTTTAATCTCTTATTTTAATTTAGTAGTAGTTGTATTGCAAACGGTTATTTAGCCCTTTGGGCATAGTTCCAAAGTGCTGTAAAGAATGGTTGAATTAGTTGACAACTCTATCAATGGTGCATTTATGTCGCATTTTTCCCACATTCCTTCCAATATTTGCCATTTTCCCTTTCTGTACTATCAGCTAATCTAATAGATAAGAGCTAGTACCTTTGTATTTCTCCAGTCAATAGTGAATTAGAGCTTTATTTTCATACGACTATAGATAGCTGTGATTACTTCATCTGAAAATTGTTCATATCTTTTGAAGAATGGCTCTCATTTTTATAAATTTGACTAAATTCTCTATATATTTGAGAAATGAGGCTTATATCAGAGAAATTTGCTTCAATTTTTTTTATATTTACTATAGCTAATTGTATTTCCCCCAATTCTTGTTTATACTATTCTGTGTCTTCTTTCATCCTGTTTCAAAAGTGTTTTGCTCCTCAATCTGATTTCTTCTATCACCCCCTCCCCCCTTTCTTATTCTCTTCCTCTCCTACTTTCATGTAGGGTAAGATAGATTTCTATACCCAATTGAGTGTATATGTTATTCCCTCTTTGAGCTAATTCTGATGAGAATAAGGTTCACTTACTTCTCACCTTTCCCCTCTTCCCCTTCTCTGAAAAAGCTTTTTCTAGCCTTTTTATATGAGATAATCTATCTCTGCCTTTCTCTTTCTCTCAGTATATTCCTCTTGCTCCTTAATTTTAATTTTTAAAGATATCCTCCCTTCATCCCTTCATATTCAATTTACACCTGTGCCCTTGGTCTACAAATAATCCTTCTGTCTTAATCTTGCCATACAGAAATGAAAACAATTTAACCTTATTTAGTCCCTTATGATTTTCCTTTCCTATTTTTCTTTTTATGCTTCTCTTGAATTTTGTATTGAAGATCAAAATTTTTTTTCAGCTCTGATCTTTTCATCAAGAATGCTTGAAAATTCTTTATTTCATTGAATATCTATTCCCCCCTGCCACCAAAGGATTATACTTAGTTTTTCTGGGTAAGTGATTCTTGGTTGTAATTCTAGATCCTTTGTGCATTGGAACATGATATTATAAACTTCCTGATCCCTTAATGTAGAAGCTGCCAAATCTTGTGTTATTCTACCTGTGGCTCCATGATAATTGAATAGTTTCTTTTTGGCTACTTGCAATATTTTCTCCTTGATCTGAAATGTCTGAAATTTGGCTATAATAATCTTGAGAGTTTTCACTTTGGGATTTCTTTCAGGAGGGAGATAATGAGTGGATTCTTTCAATTTCTGTTTTATTCTCTGGTTCTAGAATATCAAGGCAGTTTTTCTTTATAATTTCTTGAAAGATGATTTTCTTTCTTTGATCATGGCTTTCAGGTAGTCCATGCTATCTATTTTTCAGATCAGTTGTTTTTCCAATGAGATATTTCATATTTTCTTCTATTTTTTATTCTTTTGGTTTTGTTTTATTGTTTCTTAATTTCCCATAAAATCATTAGTTTCCATTTACACAATTCTAATTTTTAAGGAATTAATTTCTTTAGTGAGCTTTTGTACCACCTTTTTCATTTGTATATTTCTGGGTTTTAAGGTGTTTTTCTCCTCATTGGATTTTTGTACTTCTTTAACCATTTAGCCTAGTTTATTTTTTTAAGATGTTCATTTTCTTCAGTATTTGTGTGTGTGTGTGTGTGTGTGTGTGTGTGTGTGTGTGTGTGTGTGTATCTCCTTTATCAAATTGTTGATTTTTTTTGTGGTTTTCTTCCATCACTCTCATTTTTCTTTCCATTCTTCCTCTACCTTTTAAATTTGATTTTCAAAATCCTTTTTGAGCTCTTCTATAACTTGAGACCAGGTTTTTTTGGAAGCTTTTCTTGGGAGATTTAGATGCAGGAGCTTTGACATTGTTATCTTCTTAATATATGTTTTGATCTTCCTTGTCACTATAGTAACTTTTTACTATGTGTTTTACTATGCTTACGAAACAGAAGTTTTTGGTTGTTTGCTCATTCTTCCAGCTTATTTCTTGACTTTTAACTCTTTGTTAAAGTAGGACTCTGCTTCCAAGATAGAGGGCTCACTGTCCCGAGCTTTAGGGATTTGTGCAGCTGTTTTCAGAGATACTCCTAGGATTTTATAAGTTTTCAGTTCTTTCAAGTTGATATTGACAAGGGGAGCCAGAAACTGAAAAGGGACCCAAAACTTTCTCAATTTCACCAAGAAAAAGACTACTACAATCAGGAGATTTTGTAAAGAGGTTTGTTGGTGGTACTTAGTTTTATGGGCAGATCCTAGAGTTTGGGACAATTGAAATTGGGCCTAATCTTTCATTTGAATAGAGAATTTTAGAACTGAATGGGTGAATGTGTACCAATCTTTACCTCTATAGAGAACTTAATCACTAGTGAGTGTTATCAGTGGGGGTACTACCCATCTCTCAGGATAACAGAATGAAGCTGTTTATTCTGTTTCCCTTGGATGGGGTTCTTATTCGGGAGTCCCTCTTCAGTTTCAGGTTCCCTTCATCAATATGATCTAAGGAGATATGTGTTTACTATTCTCCTGGCTTGTGCTCTGGTCTGTGAGTGACCACACCACAAGCACTTTTTTCTACCCTGGAACTGTGAGGAGGTCTCCAGTGGAGTCACAGGCTCTGGTGTGCACCCTGGGACTACTACTGGTGACTGGGACCTGTGTTTGAGTATGGCCAAAGCAACAGAGTCCTGCCTCAGGACTAGTAATTTACCACTGTAAATTCCTGATCAGTTGTTCAACCCCTTTACTGTCTGTTGACTGAGAGCTTGAGAAGTATGTTGATTCAGTGGCTTCCAAGATCTTCTCCTGGTTGGGTGGGCCTGGGGCTGTGCTGACATGGCCTGTCCTGGACTGTACTCCACTCTTATTCAAGTGCAAAAGACTTTTCCTATTGACCTTTTAAGTTGTCTTTGTCTGGAAAATTATTTCACCCCATTTTTTTTTTTTTTTTTTTTGTGGATTCTGCTGCTGCAGGAAATTAAAAAAAATTTTTTTTTGAATTATTTTAAAGGTGTTTGGAGGAGTTTTGGGGAAGTGATTGTCATTTCTTTGCCTCCCAGTTATTTCATACTTAAAAAATGTGAAGACTTCCTTCATTTGATTTAAATTTTTTCTTCTTTTGTTTTAAACAAACAAGGTTTTTACCCATAATAACCAATAAGCAGATAACTTATTTTTCATTTGACTTTTTTTGAATACCCACTGTGAGCCAAGTGTTGTAGGAGATTAAAAAAAAAAAAAAGAAAAAAAAAAGAAAACACCTGCTCTCTGTAGAGATTAGAGCTGAAAGAGACTTGAGCAATCATCTGAGAAGACAAAATTTAGATCAAAGAAAGGAATGATATGCATTCCTGAGGTCCTTTGAGTTCTTCGGTGAAAGTTTTGACACTTCTACTTTGACATTGATTTCCATATTAGCCAGAAATAGGTCCAAAAGACCTAAAAGGTTGTAAAGTTAGGGTTTCAAATCTAGGTCTTTTAGTTTCAAATCCAATGTTCTTGCCAATATATCACAGCAATCTCAAGGATTTTATAATCTAGTCAAAGAAAAAATTCATGAACACAAATTACCCAGCAACACATTTTATAGTAAGTTTCATGTGAAGGGTAGCTCTAATGTGATGAGGATCAGGAAAGACTTCTTGAAACAACTGTGGATCTGAGTTGAAATTTGAAAAATGGATTTCTACAGGTGCTTATCAAAAGGAGGAGAGTATTATAGGAAGAAGGAACTACATAAGCAAAGACACTGAATGAAGAAAGGGAAAGTTGTAATCAGAAGACATTGAATATTTGAAGTATTGGTCAGTAAAAGAAAATGGGAGATAGGAGAGGAAAATTGAGTTAGATTGTGGATAGCTTTGAATATCAACTTATTAAAAATGCCTACATGGCATGCTCATCAAATTTAATAAATAAGGGAACATTTAGGAGAGGGGGACTAACAGTGAAAAACACTGAGTTTGTGTCATATAATAATTGGTTGGAGAAACTGGTGATGTTTAAGTCAAGAAAAGAGGAGACTCAAAAGAGGAGACCCAGGGTGGACAAGAGGGCTATCTTTGAGGGTAGAAAAAGGATTAGATATGTTCTATTTGACTTCAGGAGCAATGAATAGAAGTTATTTAACTAGGAATGGTTAAACAAATTGTGGTACATAAAGATAATGGAATATTATTATGTTGTAAGAAATGATGAATTAGATGATTTCAGAGACATGGGAAAATGTGTATGTACAATACAGAGCAAAGTAAGCAGAAGCAGAAGAATCATTTATGCTAAAACATTAATATTATAAAAATTGAATTATTATTAAAAATGAACAATTTTGAGGACATTAATAAGCCAATGAAAAATGAAATGAATAGGACCCTGAGAATTACTTATACAACAGTAACATTGTAAATATAGACAATTTGGAAAGCCATAAGAATTCTGATTAATGCAAAGACTATCCATGATTCTAGAACATCAATGATGAAACAAGGTCTGTACCTCTTCAAACATTGATATTAGATTTAAATTGCAGAATGAAACAAATATATATTTTTTAACATAGTAAGAGAATTTGTATTGCTTAAATATATACATTTGTTTCAAGGCATTTGTTTATAACACTTAAAAGGAACATTTAAAAGGAAGAAGTGTTCATATTCCAGACTAATCTCATTTTCTTTTTTATGTTATTATTAGATTTGTAGGTTGGGGAATGCTATAGAAATGTTATATTTATACTTTTACTAAAGTAGTTGGTAGAGTTACTTCTCCTTTTCAAATGCAAGATCAAAAGATTTGTGATAGATGATAACATAGTTTAGCAGATTTAGAAGTGGTTGAATAACTGGACCTAAAGAATATTCATTAAAGGTTCAATGGTTACACAGAAGAAGGTTTCTAGGTTAGAATCCCAGGAATCTGTCTCTCTTCCTGTGACATTTAACATTTTTAATGTCTTAGACCAAAAGAGATGTCATACTTATCCAATTTGCAGATGGCATCAAGTTGAAAGGGATACTTAACATGTTGGATGGTGGTGAGAGAATTGAGAGGATTAGGACAGTAAATGGTTAATTGTGGGAAGTGAGTGAACCATACTGACTATCCTGTAATTCAATTCTGATACTAGCTCAGTTTTCTTCCTTCCTTCCTTCCTTCCTTCCTTCCTTCCTTCCTTCCTTCCTTCCTTCCTTCCTTCCTTCCTTCCTTCCTTCCTTCCTTCCTTCCTTCCTTCCTTCCTTCCTTCCTTCCTTCTTTCTTTCTTTCTTTCTTTCTTTCTTTCTTTCTTTCTTTCTTTCTTTCTTTCTTTCTTTCTTTCTTTCTTTCTTTCTTTCTTTCTTTCTTTCTTTCTTTCTTTCTTTCTTTCTTTCTTTCTTTCTTTCTTTCTTTCTTTCTCTCTCTCTCTCTCTCTCTCTCTCTTCCTTCCTTCCTTCCTTCCTTCCTTCCTTCCTTCCTTCCTTCCTTCCTTCCTTCCTTCCTTCCTTCCGTGACTAGGAAAATGGATTGCCTCTGCTTGCTAGAGACCTTTAACTAAAGATCTAGGTTATGCTGACCAGCAACTAGGTCAAATCCAAAGATTGATGAAAGAAGTCTTCTCATAATTATATATCTTAATTGACTCAATTTTACCTGAAAATGGATCCCATATTGAAGATTGAATCTTGGTTTTCCTCAACCATTTCATTTTTTACCTGCCATAGTGGTCAGTAGCCAAAGGAAAAAAAAAAAATCTCATTAATCTAGAATGATGAGAAGAGAGATAATGAAAAAAAAAAATTGAAGAGGATTTACTAAATCATGGGATTTTTGACCTGGAAATAAATACTTATAGAGAGCATTCAATTTAACTCCACGAGGAAATTGAGGCTCACAATGCTTCTGGGATCAGGCTAAGTCAGATCTTAGGTTTTCTTTTGTTGAGGTCTTCAAGCAAAGAAAGAGTACACCTGAAAGACTCACATGGGGAAAAATCAGTCTTACCTCTTCTAGTGGTGAATAGAGGATGAGCAAGAAGTCCACAACTGCTCATCCTCTTTATTCACCAGTAGGAAAGGAAAGACTGATTTTTTTCCCCCTGTGGAAGTCTTTCATGTGTATTCTCAATTGTGATGCAGTAGTTAACCAACAAGGACACAGTGAGTTGGATAGAAGCAGTCATAGAATACCCATACATATACTTAGAAACAGTAAACTTAGAAACCATATACATGGGTCCCCATGCTCCTAGGATTAGATTTTCTTTAGTCTATTCTTGATTACAAATATATACAACACAAATATAAAGTGAACAAATATATTTCAAATAGTTAAATTCAAGATAGTTTGGGAGGGTGGTCATCAGCAGCTGGAAAAATCGGGAAAGGATTCATAGAAAAGATGGTGCTTCAGCTAAATCTTAAAGGAAGAGAGGTATTCCATGAAGGAATGAATTCTAGGCATATGGGGTGGCCACTGCAAAGGAGTGGAGATAGGAGAGTGAGTTTTCTATGTGAGGAATAGAGAGAAATTTGGTTTGGTTGGATTGCAGAATGTGGGAGGAGGAGTCATTTAATGAGGGTGGAAAGACAAAACAGGAGCAGGGCTCTATAAAGTTTTAAAAACTAAACAGAGGGAGGAATCCGGGAAGAAAATTTGGGAAGAAAAATTTCAAGCTCTTCAGATTTTCCCCAAAACAAAACAAATTTGCATAGATTTATTTGTATAGATTTATGGCAGTAGGACAAGGTGTGTAGATTAATGGGAAAGAGATAAACAGATGGAGAAAAGATACCATAGGATAAGGTAGGGTACAGAAGGGTGTTTTGATTAATGGGTATGAGATAAAGAGGGAAGGAAAAGATAGGGGGAAAGAATACAGGAGAGATCCATAGGTGGAGGAGGTTAAAAAAGGGAGTTAAGGAGAAGAATTAAAGTAGAAGAGTTAGCAGGGATAGGAAATAAGAGATATACAGAAAAATACAAGGATTATGAGTAGAATTTATTAGAAAAAAAGTGGGGCTAATAATCATTGATCTTAGACAAAGTCAAACTTAAAGATTCAATCAACAGAGAAATCTAATTATTATACATATATATGTATCTGATATAGGTCTATGTATATGTGTGACACATGTATGTGTATGTGAGTCTATGGGTAGGCGTGAACATATATATGCACATATATGTATATGCATATATAAAAATATTTGTGCTTTACTATTGCCTGCTTGGGGGAGGAGAGGGTGATGCAAGGGGGAAAAATGAATAAAGTAAAAAGTGTATAGCAGAGAACAAAAGATTAACCTACAAGGAAGCAAAGAAAAAATGGACACTCATATATAATTCTTCTATTATTACATATGCTTTCTTGAAATGAAATTTATTATTATATATTTTGAATCTTCCCTGATATTCTGCTGGACACATAACAATGTTTTGTTTTTTTAATTTTCTTTTTTCTATTCTGTTTTGTCTTATTTTGTATTTAATTTAATAAACAAATTTTAAAAGGATATTTTATGCTATTTTATTATTTTATGCTAGAAGTGATAAGGAGCCCTGGAATTAATTAAATAGGGGAAATCGCATAGTTAGATTTATGTTTAAGGAAAATTACTTTGGCAACAATGCATAAAATGGACTAGAATCCATGCTCCTAATACATATCCTTCTCACATCAACAAAGAAAGGTGGAAGGTGAGAAGGGAGTAGATAGAAAGAGAAGATGATGATACAGAATAGCTCCCTGATTGAGGAACCTTTTCATTTAAAAATAATAACTATTTGGTTGGAGGCTCCCAAATGAGGAATTCTCAAAGATTCTGAGAAATATGAAGCAATGGGTCTCCTCCCCACCCCCTTACTATTTGCTTCTTTGCCATAGAGGAGAAAAAAATGAAAAAAACCCCATCATAACAAAAAACAAAACCAACCCTGTCACTTTTTAAAATATATAAAACTGTTTTTTTTTTCTCTGAATAAACACATTATAATTGTATAGGAACTTGTTTGACTCTCCTCCCCATAATTTTGTGAATTTTTCAGAAGACTTGGTGACATATCTAGACTCTTTAAGAACAAAACAATTCAATTTAAAAATCACTGAGTGATGGCAATCAAAGTTCTAAAAGATGCAGTTCACTTCAACACTTGTTCAAAATGTCATTAGAGAACCAACATATAGCAGGTTGTTATGGCAACTGGAATACTAGAGTTTATAACATCACTGTAATTAATGTTATCTAAACGTTATTAATCTTTCAACATCACTCATTCTCAAAAGAAATAGCAGTTTGGATTCTCATAGGATTTTTCAAGAGCATAATCCATTGCTGCTTTAGTATGCATTGTGTTTTATTTTCAAATTGATCTTTCTCTGACTTTGCTTTAATGGGATTAACTATTATTCCTACTTCTTTTTTATATAACATTTTAGTTCCTATTTCTGATGAATTTGAAATAGAATGGACAACAGATACTCAATTAATATGGCAAAAAAGACAGGTTAAGCTCATCCTAAGAGAACTGATTGTTTATAGAGTGACACAAATATTTTATATAAACTCATATGCACAAATTATTGGCCCAGACCTGGGATTCCATTGGTGTGGGTACCTCCATCAAGGCAGATCTCGACTGGTCTTTAATGTTGTGGGCTTTAGATAATGCAGGGGGTCATTGAGAAATTGTGAATTACCCATTCAAGGTCATGCAACTAGATGTGTCAGAGGTGAGACTTGAAACTAGGTCTTGAGTCAATGGCTAGCTCTCAATTACTGCTTATTATTGCATGTTGTCTCTTTAAACACATATACTTCAATGCATTGATGCTCTAATACTTTAAAATATTGTGATTTCATGAAGTGCTGGGCCTGGAGTCAGAAAGACTCATTTTTGTGAGTCTTCTCACAGCTGGCTTCAGATACTTACTGGCTGTGTGATCCTGGGCAAGTCATTTAAGCCTGTTTGCCTCAGTTTCCTTACCTGTAAAATAAGCTGCAGAAGAAAATGGCAAACCAAGACAACCTCAAATGGGGTCATAAAAAGTTGGACATGACTGAAATGATTCAATAACAAAAGGAATGTTTTACTCCCTATCCCCCTAGGAAGGAAAATCGCCAGGGAGGTCTTGGATGTAAATACAACCATGTAGGTGACACTGGTCTTGCTACAAAACAAATTGGTCCTGGATTAAAGTCATGGTTGGAGCTCAACAGAACCCTTTTTTCCTTCTGCCAGAAAGAGGAAACCAGGATAGAAATCCTTCTTCCTCTTCTTTTCACTTTTCCATCCCTTTGAACTTCTAACCTTCAATGAGTTGACCAAAATTGAATCTAAGGGTAATGGCCTCTGTAGGCCCTGGCCCAGTCTAGCACTAGATAAAATAGTGACTGGAAAACATTCTTAGTGACATTTTCATTTCATTTTTAGTCTAAATAAAAAACATTTTGAGCTTAGATAGACCAACTACTACCTAGATGCAGAGAACAGCTCCCTTAACTCTTTTGATAGAGGGTGGAGGAGAATTCTTCTGTTTCCATAGGTAGGAAGAACTACCACCTATTTATCTGTGTTTCTCAAGTTTGGTTTGGATTAGAAAAATGCTAATGTTTATTTTATCTATGCAGAAATTCCTTTTGGGGCCTATTTTCAGATTTGTTTGAAATTTATTTTTTCTCACTGCAAACCTTTCTTGAAGAAATCCAAGAGGAATGTTAATGTTAGACTTCCTTATTCTGTGTTTAAAATTGTCCCAAGTTCCCCTGCCCCTAGATGTTGGTCTTAAGAATTCAAATAAATATTTTGATATATATATTTTATAATAAAGATGAGAGGACATTGCATTTAATTACCACAGCTCCAGCCCAAACTATTTAAATGGCCCATTGATCTTGAAAAGATCAATGATGGACAGAATCAGCTATACCCAGAGAAGAAACACTGGGAAATGAATATATAAACTGTTTGCATTTTTTGTTTTTCTTCCCAGGTTATTTTTACCTTCCAAATCCAATTCTTCCTTTGCAACAACAACAACAAAAAAATTCGGTTCTGCACACATATATTGTATCTAGGATATACTATAATATATTTAATATGTATGGGAATGCCTGCCATCTAGGGGATGGGGGTGGAGGGAAGGAGGGGAAAATTCTAAAGAGAAGGGAGTACAAGGAATAATGTAAAAAATTATCTATGCATATGTACTGTCAAAAATGTTATAATTATAAAATTAATTTTAAAAATTAAAAAAAACTTGGAAGATGAAATGATACACAAATATTACTTACTGTGCTTTAGTGTTTTTGTTAATTAATTAATGGATTTAACTTTGATTAATACTGCATCTTAATCCTAATGAGGGAATAAAATTTTCACATCTCTACTCTTATGCAGTTAACACTTTTTTGTGTGTTTTGTGGTAAATATATATAATTATTAATCATTTATTTGTTCTACATAGCTTTCTGAAGTAGTTTTCCTCTTGATACCAAATTCAATTATTATTCTATTATATCACAGTTGATTAAAGTATAGATAATGGTAAGGGAAGAATAGAATATATTGCACCTATTATAGTGTTGTCGTACTTATTCCACATTAATTTAAAATTTTTTCCAAAGCAGATATTCATTTAAAAACATTTTAATTAATATCAAACTCAGTTGTGCACAGTTAAGAATAGAAAAAAAAACCAGGTCTCTTGATGGTCTTGTATTCCTTGTACTATACAACAATTCTCCCAAAGCAAACTAAGGTTCAGAAAAATAAGTGATTTGTCAATGTTACATATGGTTAAATTGTAGGGCCAAGACTTCAAACCCAGGTGTTACCTCACCAAATCAGTCTCTTTGTACCATGCTATTAACACCTAGTTATCTAAGTATATTAGATCCTGAACTTCTTGACTGCAGGGACTGGCTTTTTGGTTGTTTGTTCACTTTCTTTGTATTCCCAGCTCTTGGTCTTCTAAAAGACATACTTATGATATGTGAATGTAGGCTTCTAATTAGTTTACAAGGAATAAACAGACAATAACAACAAAAACAAAACAAGGAAATTTAGTCTCATTTCTTAATCCTGGCACACAGCAGGAGCTTAAGAAATATTAGTTGACAATTATTCACCAAGTATTTATCAAGTATTTATTTTGTGCCCATTCTAAAGTTGGAAATACAAATACAGGATAGGAAAACAAAGACAAGGTATGGTCCTTACCCTCAAGGAACTTATATTGTAATAGGAAAAGACAGCACATTAAAGGAAATTAAAAAGCATTGTCCAAAGAATTGGAAGACTTAAAAGTCCTGAAGGTACTTGATTAGAGAGAATGTAGTCTGGAAAGGAAAAAGAAGGGTGCCCTTCTTAAATGGAGGAATCATTTAATCAGAGGAATAAATCAAAAGGGCAGAGAGTATTTTAGTGTGTAAATCCTATTGCTGTGATGTGAAATAAAGGCACCAGAAGGATAATATGAAATAGATATATGAAGTAGATTTGGAAGAGCATAATTGTAAAAGAATATTATAAACTGGTTTAGTTTGTGGTATAAAGAAATAATGTCAGAGACATCCATCATAGGTTACAAAGGCTTGCCATATATTCATGTGAAATAGCTCTTGGGTTCAAACAAAAATGACTAGGCAAGGTGGAATCATACTGAAGGAGCAGCTTTCTTTTTAGGAGGGAGTTATGACTTTATAGCTCAGAGGAGGGGAAAATGAAGGTGAAATCTAGGGAGGAACAAGGATGTGTTTTAAGATGTTGAGACTATCTTAAAGATAGTCTGGGAAAATTGAGTTCCCATCAAGTTTGTCTCAAAATATATTAACAAAATAGTCTGGGAAAACTGATCTGATTATGATCAATAATAGGAATAATATGGGCTCATATTAGCAATTCCTGAGAACAAACTGGTTTAGGGTTCACATCAGATAAAGTTAGCTTCCACATTAAAGAGCTTTCTGAGGCAATGACAGAAAATGTTCTGAGTGTATTTTGGAGAGGGTTGAGATTTGGCAGTTAGTTAACTGACTGAAGTAGCCATAAAGTGAGTAAATGACAAAAAACATCATATGCTGGGGGATTTTTTGTTTTTACAGGCAATGGTATATGGCATGATGATTTATGTTAAGTAGAAATGATGAAGTTCTGAGTAACTAGATGGGATTGACAGAGAAAAACTGAAGTATTAATGGAATTATTTCCTAAAGCAAACAGGGAAGGGCACTGATGGGGATCAGTTTAACCTCATAGTCTCACTCTCTATGGAGGTTGTAGGTAGCCTTGCCTTGCTATGCTTTGTCAGAAATCTGAGTTATATCAGACCCCTGAAGTTAAATTTTTCCTATAAATCTGTTCATAGCTCATGCCATCTTTGTTGAACCCCTTTGGGGTATGCTGTCATGACACTCTGTCTCATGGCGTCTTTCCCTCATCTCTTCCCTTTCTCCTGGTTAATTGTGAGTTCCACTAGGAAACTTATCTTTTAAACCTATCTTTTGCCAAAAAGAATAGCCATTATGCATTCTTCACATTATTGAATCCCAACATTTGGTGCCTACATCAATCTTATCATTTGGATGTGATTTAAGAGAGAAATTCTTAGTTCACAAATGATGAGATTGTAGGTTTATTTAAGAAAAGGGGTTACAGACAAAATGAAGAGATACAATAGACACCAGGAGTGGTAAATATGAAATAGAGTTGGGAGAGCATATAGTTAGCAAGGAAAGGGGATTTTACAATTAATGATGGATAGGACAAGTTCCCTAGAGGAACTCACAACTTCTCAAGAGAAAGGGAACATCCCAAGAGGCTACCCTTAATTGACAGGCTAAATCTATAGAGAAGATTAGTACCTTAAAAGAATTAGTTAACTATAAGAAGGAGAAAGAATAGAGGCATTGTGGGAGATGAGAGGAGAGACACCACATGGCATGGGAGAAAGGTGAGGGGAAAATGCCCTAATGGCAAAATCCAAAGGGATCCAGCAAAGATGGCATGAATCATGGACAGATTTATAGGAGAAATTTCACCTCAGAGGTTTGACATAACTCAGACTTCTGAGTGGACAAAGCAAGGTGGGGTTGCCTACGATCTCACAGAGTATGGGACTATGAGATCAAACTGATCTCTATCAGTGCCCTTCTTTGTTTGCTTTAAGAATAATTTCATTAGTACTTCAGTCTGTCTCTGCCAACCACACTTGTAACTAATTTGGTGCTAAACTTCAAACACATTATTTGAAACTAGGAAGTGCTTACCTAAATCACATCAGAAATACTTCAATATAAATATTTATATAACAGGCATAAATTGTTTATATTATATTCATATAGCAAATGCTTTAATTTCACTTTTATTTTCATGTTAATATCACATTTACTCCCATGCCATAAATTTTTGTTTTTATAAATAAATTTTTTTGAGATATTTTCTTTTGAGCAATTTAATTTTCTAGCTTAAGAACAATTTGTCCTTTCCAGTAAATATAATCCTGAAGGAAACTCATGTATGAATTATTTGGCCATGAGCCCAATAAGCCTGCTTATGCATTTTAGGATTGACATGGATCTGCCCAATAACAAGAAAATTCACATCTAAACCCTAACTTTCTGCATTACTTTGCATTTTGGGGCATGTGCTCCGTGAACTTAGTACTCTTGTTGGACCAAAAAGCCTGTATCCAGCCCCATTGCTCCAGTTCCCCCATTCACATCCAGCGGATCCATCATTGTATTGAAATAAACACATTGTTTCTTAAATATGAAATCTTTCAAGTGTACAGTAGCTTTTTGGTTATTCATGCCCTTGATGATGGGTAGTTTCATGGGTGTTCTTGATTTCCACCCAGAGACTTGAATCCTTTTAGTTGCATGATTTTGTGATCTTTTTAGATCATATGAGAACTTAACCATTTAAAATGATTGCCTGGAAAAGCATTATCACTAATTCTTATATAAATGTAATAAATGTAAAACAGCCAACACAATGAAAAGGCCCAGAATCTCAGAAATATTTAAACTCCTTGGCAAATAGAGAAACTCTACAGTTTAGAGTAGAAGCTCATCTGCAAAAAAAAAAAAAAATTACAGATAGCTGTAGCTTATGATCTGAATTGCTGTGTAAAATAGCAATAGCTCTGGAAGGGAAAATGAAACTGGTATAAGAGACAAATAAATTAAGTCAACTGAACAATATTTATAGATGATATTGGAAAGAGAATGGCAGATAGAAAGTAGAATACATCTACTAACATTTCTATAGCAATAATTTTCATCATAAATGGCAATGGAACTAACAAATTTGGATTCCAAAACTTCATCATTCGACATCTTACATGAAGAAGTAGAAATACCACTTAAAATATAGAATTCAGAGACTAGGTTGCACAAAAGAAATCTGTGCTCTAGTCATCATATTTTTGAAGACACTCATGGATTAGTTTTCCAGATATCACAGAAGGAAAAATATTAAAAGCAAGGACAAAAATATCAATTATGGCTTCTTTTTAAGGTTACTACTTTTGTCTCAAGAAAAGGAGTAGCCCAGATCTTGTCCAATTCTTCAGGAACTTGGCCCCACTCAGGCCTAGAATTGAGAGGCATCCAAGGGTCAAATGGGACAAGAGATAGGAGTCTTCCTTGCCTTATTATGAGATAATCAGATATAAGAATAAAAGATTTTAAACGATGGCCGTGAATAAGTGAGACCCATGCTAAAAATCATAGTTCTACATGAAGTTAGAGGATTGTTTTATAGAGAATGGGTTCTCTGGACAGTTTCCATGAAGAATTAAGTGACTGTAAGATATAAAAGTTGCATTTTTTATTTTCCTAGGATAATGTGAGAAAACTAAAGATAAAAAATTATAAAAATGTTTATTTCTAACTTAATTTGGTGGCCTTTTTTCCTGTAGTTAGAATACATTCCATGACTAAGTATAGTTCACTTAGAATTTGTATAAGACAGTAAACGACGACTGATTTTTGTGGAGAGCTTATTGATTTCTTTATATATACAACCAAAGGTATGCCCAAAGCTTAGAGTGTCTCTTAAGAGCCAATAATTAAATTTTTAGTGTGATTATTTATATCTTAAAAGTTAAAAAAAAGTTTAAAAATTCTACAAATTGAGGCTTGATTTACTATTTTGTAGACTTAAGAAAGTGATGGAGAAATATTAATAATGCATATTTAACATAATAATATACACAGGATCTTTTTCTCCAGAATATTTACCAGAATACCCCTGTATATTATCAAATCTTTTGTGATCTTGGCCCATTTATGAATCATTCTATGTCTAATTTTTATATTAAACATGTTAAAATATATGTTAAATCTAATATATGTATACATATTTATATAATTATCTTGTTGCATAAGAAAAATCAGATCAAAAAGGAAAAAAAATTAGAAAGAAAACAAAATGCAAGCAAACAACAACAGTGAAAATATTTTGTTGTATATGGATCATTCTATAATGGCATTATACCAAAGTTCTTAATGAGACTATCAGTCCTATTCTTTAACATGACCAATAAAAAATTATTTTAATATCTACTCACAGAAAAAAGTAACTCCAGTGACTTTGTATTACCTCTGAAATTACCCTGGAAATTCAGATACTCAATATAGTATGACCACATAGTTTATTGATCAGAGCAAACATTGACAGAAAATAATTAAGTATTCTTACAAGGAATCTTATGCCTACAGTCACCTCCCTAAAAGTCTATTCCTACTTCTCCTCCCAGTTTGACAGTGAGAGCAAGATATTTCACAACAATCCTCAAATGCTAGATGGGGAAGAATAGGAAGGTGTTTCTGCAATTGATGAAAGAAAATGATTTTTAGTACATTAATGACAATATTTTCCAGAGTTTCCAGTTTCAGGTTTTGGGGCCTTTTCTCCTTTAAATCTGGTCCCTCTTTGCTCCTTCCCAAGTCAGCTGTCACTTGCTTGCTTGGTAGTATGCAAACCCATTTCCAGTAGCAGCTACCAACTTCATGCACTTTCCAATAATTTGATGGCAGGAAGCTGCAAGGCAGCAGACAGGAAAAGGAAATCAGAATCCAGATTATATGCTTTTCTCATCTGAGTGCATGACTTCTCCCAAACGCTAACTTCCTAGAGCTTAGAGTTTACCAATGTCTCACAAATTGTCCTTTTCTCTGTAGATACTTGTGGGACCCTCAGGTTTCCACAGAGATAAAATAGAATTGCAGACATACCTGCTGCAGTTGTAGATAAATTAATTGCTTCATTAGACTATTATAGAATTATAAAATCATAGCTCATTTGATCCAATTTGTTACCTAGTGGTGGTTGGTGCACATTTAAATTTTCATAAAATCATTATTTAAACCATTTAAGTTCTGCTTGTATTTTATAAATATACTTTAATCATAGAAAGGTCTTGATACACATTTCTTCATGGCTCTTGATCTTATATAGGCCTTCAGTTACATCTGAAAGTGGACCTAGCACTGATACCATGAAATGAGTTAAATTGTGATGTGTAAACTAGCAATAGCATAGAAACCAATCACTTTGGAAAGCTACGACTTCTGATATTATTTCCATTTGCTTCTGATGATCAAATGGGGAACCTGCATTTTGTGTGGTAGTATAACTTTCAAAATGGATCTTTTTTTTGGCCTAGGTTTTAGTGGTCCTTGTCTTAACTTTCAGGTAATCCTGACACTTAAAGTATCAAAGGCCCCTTGTTGTGGCCTAATCATTAAATCAATGATTAATATGATCGGTTATTAATATGATTATTTAGCACTCAACATAATATTTAATCCTTAGAAAGTGATTAATAAATGATCATTCATTCTAGCACTGACAAGGTGGGAAATGTGATTGCTGAGCCACTAATAGATATTGTTAAAAGATCTTGGAAACTGGGAAAGGTACTTAAGCTTTGGAGAAAGGCAAATGTTGGTTCAGTTTTCCATAATGAACAGAAAATTCACTATCCAGAGTAGAGGCCCGTAACTGACCTAAATTCCTGCAAAAATTTTAGACTGCAAGTAAATATCAAGAAAAGAAAAAGCAGTGATCAAAAAGAACTATCATGTCTTCATTGACAACATAAAAATATTGTGCAACTAACTTTAGTTCTCTTTTCCCAAAAGAGTTACTATATGGTGCATCAATGAACTTCTATAAATATAGTTTACCTAGATTTTAGGAGAACATTTGAAAAAAGAAAGTCTTTTGTGTTATTTTTATGTATTCACTGAAGAGATATGGGTTGGACAATGATACAAATAGGAGTATTTGGAGCTGGCTGAATAGTCAGAACCAAGAAGTAATTAATGGGTCAATGTAATCTTGGAAGGGCACAATTGAGTGCCCTTTGCTACTTAACTTTTTTTTTTTAAACAATGATTTGGATAAATGTATATAGTCTATGTTTATTAAATTTATAAATAGCACAAAGCTAAGAGGAATAGATAAAATATTGGATAATAGGGTCAGGATTATAAAGCAGTTATAGTTCTGGTCCTAGAGTAGGGAAGATCTAAAGTAAAATCTGATCTTATTATCACTGAGAAAGCAAGCAATTTGACATAGGCTATACATGTGTAGCTTGTAAAACATATTTTCATGTAAGTCATAGATGAAAACTCCAAGAAAAAAAATAAAGAAAAAGTATCTTTGATCTGTAACCATTCTCTACTAATTCTTTCTCTGAAGATGGTGATGTCCAGCACTTTGCATCACAAGTCCTACAGAATTGTCTTGGATCACTGTATTGCTGGGAATAGCTAAGTTATTCATAGTGAATCATTATACATTATTGCTACTACTGTGTACAATGTTCTTCTGGTTCTGCTCACTTTTCTTTGCATCAATTCATGTAAGTCTTTCCATTTTTTCTGAGAGCATCCTGCTCATCATTTCTTAAAGCCCAATAGTATTACATTAAAATAATGTACAACTTGTTCAGCTATTACCCAATTGATGGACATTCCTTCAATTTCTAATTCTTTGACACCACTAAAAGAATTGCTATAAATATTTTTGCATGCATAGGACCTTTTCTTTTTTTTTTTAATTTCTTTGGGACACAGACTTAGTAAGAGTACTGCTTGGTTAAAGGGTATGCATGGTTTTATAGCCCTTTGGGCATAGTTTCAAACTACTCTCCAGAATGATTGAATCAATATACAACTTCCCCAATAGTATGTTAGTGTTTTAATTTTCCCACATCCCTTCAAACATTTATCATTTTCCTTTTCTGTCATATTAGCCAGTCTGACAAGTGTGAGATAGTAGTTCAGGGTTGTTTTAATTTTCATTTTTCTAATCAATAGTGATTTAGAACAATTTTTTCATGACTAAAGATAACTTTGATTATTCTGTCTGAAAACTGCCTGTTCATATCCTTTGATAATTTATTAATTAGGAATGATTCTTATTTCTACAAATTTGACTCTATTTTTTATATGTTTGAGAAATGAAGTCTTTATCAGAGAAATTCACGGTAATTTTTTTTTTCCACAGTAATGATTACTAACTTTGTATTTCCGTCCATACAATTTTCCTCATTTATCCTACATACTCTCTCTCTCTCTCCTTTTGTCTATTCTCAAAAGTGTTTTGCTTCTGGCTTTTATATTCCCTAAATTGTCCTACCTTCTATAAATCCCCATCCCTCCTTTTTATTTCCTCTCCCTTCTACTTTCTTGTATGGTGAGATAGATTTCTATACCCAAATGATGTGATATAAAAAGTGTCCTTTTTGAACCAATTCTTATGAGAATTGCTCTCCCCTTTTAATTCCCCTATTTCCCCTTCCACTATAAAATCTTTCTTTCTTTTTAAATTTCAGATAATTTATCATATTGTATCTCTCCCTTTCCCTGTCTCCTTGTGCATTCTTTTCTCATCTCTTACTTTTATTTTTTTAGATAAGCACACTATTACATTCAACTCATACCTCTGCTTTCTGTCTATATATACACTCCTTCTAACTACACTAATGATGAAAATGTTTTTTAGGAATTATAAATATCATTTTCCTATGTAGTAATATAAACAGTTTAACCCTATCAAATCCCTTATTATTTCTTTTTTCCTGTTTATCTCTTTATGCTCCTTTTGCATCTTGTATTTGAAAGTTACATTTGCTATTCAGCTCTGGCTTTTTCATAAAGGATGCTTGAAAATTCTCTTTCATCGAATTTCCATTTTTCTTCTTTGAAGGATTATATTCAGTTTTGCTGAGCAGCAAATGATTTGTTGTAACCCTAGCTCTTTTGCTCTCTGAAACATTATATTCTAAACCCTCTGATTCTTTGATGTAGAAACTGCTAATTCTTGTGTTATCTTGATTGTAGTTCCATGATATTTCAATTGTTTTCTTTGGGGTGCTTGCAATATTTTTTCCTGGATTTGGAAAGTCTGGATTTGACTAAAATAATCCTGAGAGTTTTCACTTTGGGATCTTTTTCAGAAGGTGATGGATGGATTTTTTTCAATTTCTATTTTACCCTCCAGTTCTAATATATCAGGGCAGTTTTCCTTTATAAGCTCTTGAAAGATGATGTCTAGGCTCTGAATTTCAGGGAGTCCAATAATTCTTAAATAATCTCTCCTGGATCTATTTTCCAAGTCAGTTGTTTTTTTTTCAATGAGATATTTAACTTTTTTCTTTTTTTTTATTCTTTTGATTTTGTTTTACTGTTTCTTGATGTCTCAAAAAATCATTAGCTTCCATTTGCCCAATTCTAAATTTTAAGAAATTATTTTCTTCAGTGAGCTTTTGTAGCTCCTTTTCCACTTGGTTAAATCTGCTTTTCAAGACATGCTTTTCTTCACTGGATTTTTGTGCCTCTTTTATTGTGTGTGTGTGTGTGTGTGTGTGTGTGTGTGTGTGTGTGTGTGTGTGTGTGTATGTGTGTGTGTATGCCTCCTTTACAAAACTATCAACTCTTTTTTTTTTCATTATTTTCTTGTTTCACTTTCATTTCTCTTCCAAATTTTTCCTCTTCCTCTTTATTTGATTTTTACATTCTTTTTGAGGTCTTCCATGGTCTGAAACCAATTCATATTTTTCTTTGAGGCTTTTAATGCAGTAATTTTAACTTTGTTGTTGTCTTCTGAGTGAGTTTTGATCTTCCTTATATCCATAGTAACTCTCTATGGTTAGAATTTTTTTCTGTTGTTTGTTCATTTTCCAATTTATTCTTAACTTTTGACTCTTTACTAACGGAGCTCTTCTTTCCAAGTGAAGCTTGGGAAGTTTCAGGTTTTCTGTGCAGCTGTTTTCAGAAGTAATTCAGAAAACTCGTAAGTTTTTAGCTCTTTGAAGATAGTTTGACCTAGGGAGAGATGTGTTAACTATTCTCCTGTACTGTTCACTGGTTTGTGAGTGAACATAAGCACTCTTTTCAACCCTGGAACTGTGAACAGGGGCCCTATTATCCTGGACCTGCAAGCTTTTCTGTGCTAGTGCTTCTCCTCACAGTGGAATTAAGATCCAGGATTGCAACTCAGATCCAAGTATGGGCAATGCAACAGAATCCTGCTCCTGGTGCCAGCAAAGGGACCTCTTGTAAATTTCCTTTTGACCATTTCATCTGCTAAATCTTGTGTTATCCTGACTATGATTCCATGATATTTCAAGTGTTTCTTGGGGCTTTTGTGTTATTTTTTCTTGGATCTGAAAAGTCTGGATTTGATTAAAATATCCTGAGAGTCCTTAAAATTTTCACTTTGGGATCATTTTTAGAAGGTGATACATAGATTTTTTTTCATCTGTTTGTGGGGCTGAGAGGTCTGGAAACCACCACTGTTGTTGCTTGTTAAGTTGCCCCAAGAGCCACTCCTTGTTTATTGGGACTGGACCACCTGTGCTACTCTCTCACCCTAGTGTAACAGAGCTTTCCTGCCAATCTTCTAAGTTGTCTTGGGCTGTAAGATTGTTTCACTCCATCTTTTTGTGGGTCTACCACTCAAGAATTTGTTTAGAGTCATTATTTAAAGGTATTTGAAAGAGTTTTTGAGTTGAGTTCAGATGAGTCCCAACCTTACTCCCTGATGGTGGTTATCCATCTTTTTATTAATAATATGCTGACCTTATTATTAAAATAATTAAATTTCCCAGAAATTGATGTCATTAAAACCTTTTTAGTTGTCACATAAATTAAGACCAAATCTCCTAGATATAGAGCTGAAGGGGATCACAGATAAGGAAGCTGAATTCTGTCATGCAGTCTTTTCAGAGAAGGGATTTGAATTCATATCCTGTTAGTCTAAATTCAGTATGCTTTTCACACACCACACTTACTAGGGATAAATGTAAAAATTTATACTTAACTTCTAATAATCTTTACAAATTTAAGAGAACAGGTTGAAAAAGATCTGGACATTTTGGTGGACTGCAAAGCTAATGCAAGTCAATAGTATGCATGGCAGCCAAGAAGGATAGTGTCATCTTAGGTTGAAGAGAGACATAGTGTTTAAGAGCAGGCAGGATCTCATGCAGTTCTCAGTGCAACATTTTAAAAAGGGCATTGATAAGTTGGAGAGTATTCAGAGGAGGGCAATCAGGATGTGGAGGGCCTTGAGTTTATATTACATGGTCATGAGCTGATGGAGAAGACTCGGGGGGGGGGATGTTAGTCCATTTCAGCTATTTGAAGGTCCATAATGTTAAAGAGATGTTAGACTTGTTTTATTTGACCTTAGAAAGCAGGAATGGGAGCAATGAGTTGGGGATGCAACAAAACACATTTGTGCCAAAGAAGCCCTTCCTGGAAAATAAAAGAGTTCAAAAAATTTGCTCTCTTGTTGAAGATCCTCAAATAGAGGCTGGAGTATGTGTTATATTAGGCATGTTGTGTATTGTACTGGGGATTCTTGCTCAGAAATGAGTTGGACTCTGATGTTCCTTATGACTGAGATTTTATGAACCTCATGTAAGAGAATTAAAAAATTATCAATGGACTTGATCACTTTGTTGCGCATACAAAACCACAGCTATTACTTATAAGACATTGTTTAGAAATCGTTGCAATGTCTAATTTTGGTCATTTGATTTGTGTAAACATATAAATAATTTATCAGTACAAATAATCTGCAGAAAGGATAGATTATTTGGTCTACATGCATGCTGTTGGCAGATTACCCAGGAATCCCAAGAACAGAATAACATATGGCCAGAAATTGTCTTACGTGCCACAGATTATATTTCATTGAACTGTTATCTTCCTGGGAAACTGACATCTTGATCTTTTTCTCATACCAATGCCTCTTGCATCCATTTATCTGTCCTACTCATTTAGTAACAGTATCCAGAGATACTGCTTGGAACAAGAAGAGAAAAGACTAGAGAGAGCAATGGAAGCAAAAGGAAAAAAAATAAGCAAAAGATAATTGTATTTTTCCTAATGTATAGTTTGAAGGAGAATTATTACTTTCTTTAGAACATAACTCAGCCTCTAAACCAAAGGGTTTTGGAGATAAAGAAACCAAGTTCTTTTCTGGAAAATCTCATTTATTTTTGGTATCATAAAAAGACCATAGGCATTGCTATTTGGATCATTTCCAGTTTGAAAATCTAGGAGGATGAGTTGCCCATTTTTTTCTTTGCTGTTGTATGATGAGTTAATAAAGAGGAAATATCACTGTAGACTTTGTTTCTTCCTGTGTGTGATGAAACCCATATTTTAACAGAGTTATAGAAGTCTCTACAGAATACAAGTTCAAAGACAAATTAAAAACATATAAAACTGAATGAGAATTTAGTTACCTGAGCCACAATCCAATTTATTCCTCTGATCAGGACATGAAAATACGGGATGTAGAAAATCAGAATGCTTTTGCTTTCAAATTCAATTTGGATCTTTCTAGTAAATAACTTTCATCATAGAAATAAATGTATTTAATTTAAATTGATCCTTATAAAAATGTTTAAGACTAAATTAAGTTGTGTAAAAGATTTGACTTTTTGCTACCGTAATGAAGCAGGCCTTTTCTGGTCAATTATTTAATATCTTATAAGATGATACTTATGGTAACAAATGAGAGATAAGTCAGTATGATATAATGGCTAGAGTAAAATACTTTACTTCAAAACCTACCTTAGATGCTGATTTTATGACCATAAGATAGTAGTCTAACCTTTTTGTAATTCAAAAAACTATCTAAAAATGAAAGCATAGGTTTATTAATGTTATTCAGGAAGAGGCTGTCTCCATATTATAGTATGTCAACAAGGTTATGCAGTGGATATATTTCTGGGTCTGGAGTTAGGAAGACCTGGGTTCAAATATGATCTCAGAGACATTTATTAATTATGTGACTCTGGACAAGTAACCATTTATGAATGCCTCAGTTTCCTTAATTGAAAGTGGGGATAATAATAGCACTTATTTCCCAGGGTTCTTGTGAAAATCAAATGATATAATAATAAAGAATTTAGCATCATGCCTGGCACATAGTAAGTGATTGCTTATTTTTTATTTTAATATAATATCTTATTTGACATTTAAACTCTTTATACTTTCACTTTAACCTATATTTCCAGAGTGATTTCAAATTGTTTTGCTCATGTATTCTCTGTTTCAGCCTGACATATTTCCCCTTTTCTGGACACAATGTTCCATCTTCTGCTTTCATGCCTTTGTATTGCCTGGAATGTTTTCCTTCTTTATATCTCACTTTTAGAACCTCTAGGTCCCTTAAAATATCAAGCTTAAAGGATATTTCCTACACAAGCCTACATATGTTCTCTAAATTTGAGCCTATTTCCCCCTGAATTCTACAAACTTGGTAATGGGATAATATGTCCTATACTTTTGGGGGGAGATGTTTTATGTACGAAGTGTTTTATTATTATTTAGTCATTTCAATTATATCCAACTCTTTGTGACAACAATTGGGGTTTTCTTGGAAGAAATCCTAGAATGGCTTGCTATTTTCTCCTCCAGCTTATTTTACAGATGAGGAAACTGAGGCAAACAGGTTAAGTGACTTGCTCAGGGTCATAACTAATTAGTATCCAAGATTGGGCATCCATGGCAGATGATGGTAAGGACATGAGAGAGAAATTCTCTCTTTATACCACAAAAGCAAGAAATTATTCCCTCTCAAAAGCTGAATTTTTCTATATGTGATTCTTTTCTCTGCTTCCAGAAAGCATATTCTGCATCTCAGGTGCTGCCGGGCTAAGTCAAACAAGTTATTTGGAATCTTTCCTCATCATAGTTTTTGGAAAATCCCAACATGGGATTCTGATTATTCCCTCTTCTGACTTTTTGGAGCCTATAAGGCCATAGATACATGTAATCTACTTCACCAAATATAGGAAAGATAAAAAGCAAAGCAGTAAAGGATGTGGTTTTTATTTCAGAACTATATATCAGCCTCAATGAGGAAGTCCTGAGACCTCTTTGCTTACATCATATTCTGTCTCTGTCCCTGTACTTGTCTCTGTATGTTTCTGTTTCTGTTTCTCTCTACTCTTCTCTACCCCTTAGTCTCCAAACAGTATCCAGACAGGAAAAATCCAGACCAAGAGCAAGTCCTTGGCTGATCATTGCCTTTTTAATGTACCCCATTTCCAGGTATGCAACCAATAACCACATAATTTGCAGAATTTGCCCCAGAATGTCCACTACAATTTGTGAAGCAAGGCACTTCTATTATGTCATCATACTCTTCTAGAAACAGGCTCCCTAGCGTCTTCCATGTTGGAGATTGCATAGGTTTTCTTCTCTGCTTTACTCTCCTTATATTTTCCAGACTTAGTAATTGTGAATATTTTAAAAATTAATAAGCAACCTACTTAGATGTAAATCTTGACCTATTCCATTTCTTGTCTTCTTAGAATTATGTGAAAAGTCCCTTGAATGAGGACAGAAAGTGTTAGGATTTATTCCTCAACAGGTAAGGGGCACTCAGGTCTGTCACCATAAAATTTAGACTAAGTGAGGAATTATCTTAAAGTTTTTGAAAAATAATCATAGGATTAGAACTCAAAGAGACCTTAGAGACCATTTAGCTCAACACCTCATTTTAACAGTGAAGTCATTGTAGAATAGAAGCTAATGATCAATAAACATTTAAATGCCTACTATGTGCCAGGAACTATGCTAAACCCTGGGGATACAAAAGAAATGAAAAGATATTCATTGTCCTTCAAGCAGCTTAAGTCTAATGGGGGAGATGGTATATAAACAAATTTATATGAACTAAATTATATATAAGGTAAAAAGAAAACAGCGGGAACATAGTAGAGTTAAGAGGAGCTTTTCCATAAAAGCTGGAACTTATAGGAAGCCAGGAAAATCAATACATGGAGATAAGGAGGAAGATATCCCAGGTATGAAAAATGCCTATGGTGGAGATATGAGATATCTTGTTCATGGAGCAGTCAGGAATGTAAGGAGTAGTATAAGGAACCTGGAAATATAGGAGAGGTGAGGTTATGAAGAGCTTTGACTGTCAAACAGATAATTTTGCATTTGATCCTAGAAGATAGGGTCTACTGGATTACCTTGCTTGGGGTGTGTGTGTGACATGGTTAGACTTGTGCTTTAGGAAAGACACTTTGGTAGATGAAGGGGGGATGGATTGCAGGGGGCAGAGGCTTGAAGCAGACAGACTCAATACAATAATCTAGGAAGGAGAATCTAGGCTTGCACTAGAGTAATGACAGTATCAGAGGAGAGAAAGGAGCATATTAGAAAGATTTTGCAAGGGTGAAACTGGCAGGCTTTGGCAACAGATTGGATATAAAGGATGAGTGAGGAACTGAAGATAATAGCAGCAGCAGTAGTAGTTAGCATTTATATAATGCTTACCATGTGCTAGGCACTATAGTAAGTACTTTGAAATTATTGTTTATATTGATCTTCACAACAACCCTTTGAGACAGATGCTATTATTATCCTCATTTTACAAATGAGGAACCTGAGGCAGAGTTAAGTGACTTGTCTAAGGTCACATAGCTAAGAAATATCTGGGGTTGGATTTGAATTTAGGTCTGATTCAAAGTCCGGCACTGTGCCACCTAGTTGCTTGAAGTATTGGGAGGATGATGTTGCCCACTACAGTGTTAGGGAAAGGAGGAAGGGAGGGGTTTAGGGGGAAAGATAATGAATTCTGTTTTGGACATGTTGAGTTTAAAGTGTCTACTGGACGCTTTTGAGATGTCTAAAATTCACTTGGAGATGTGAGATGGAAAGTCAGCAGAAAGGTTGGGAGGTTCAGAAGAGAACTCTACCTTTCTGAACACTTTATATTTTATCTGTTATGCTATTCATTTTTACCTGTTTGAGTTCAGATTGGATCAGAGGTATTTATATTACTACTGGAATTTTTTTCACGTGGGACAAAAACAGTTGGATAGATGTCTACAATAGTGCCCAAGATAGACTTCAGATACAGTAATACTAGGGAAGGGTAGTTTGGCCCTTGCATTTAGAGGTTCTAGGTAAGATGGGCTGGTTCAGGATATTATGACAAAATATACCTGGCACAGACCATCAGAGGATCTTATTATAAGGTTAGAAATAAATAATGATTTGCCTGGGGAGAAAATACTTTGGACTCGTTCTCCTTCTACAAAGCTTGATGCAAAGCTCTGTTCTCTTCATGCTAGTTATAACACTATGGTCTAGAATTCAAATATAAGAGGAAAATTCTTCTCTCTTTTCAATAATCTTTTTAATACAAGTTCATTCAATTATTTATAGTGATAATTTTTACAGAAATAGATTTTTTTTTTTTTGGTTAGTGAGGTTAGCAATACTCCCAGGACTTCAACAATTCTGTTCATTAAGTGCAAAACCTATGAAAAGAGATTTTGTCAGGACAAAAGAAAATGATAGCTGTTCCTAATGTAAAAGACTAAGGATGAAGAGTTTTAGTTTTTTCCACCACAGATTATGGTGTGTAATATTCTGAAAACCAGGTAAGTATGACTTTGCCTAGTTCTTGTAGAATTTCAAACTTAGTGATAAAGGACCATATTTTAAAACTATCATAAATCTGAGTCTGGCTTTCACAAGGCAAGAATTCTATTTTTAGTGTGTCTGGATTGCAGCTTTCCCCTCTGGAAACTGATGATGACTGCAAAGTGAGAATGAAAAATGAAAGTTTAGGAGAGGGGATGGGTAAGAAGAATGGAAATAACATTTAGCCACTGGAGCTCTGGGCCACTAATTCAATTCAGGTCAGTGTTAATTACAAATATTTACTTTTTTTTTCTTGCTGCCTAGCACAGTACCTGGCACATAGTAAATGCTCAGTAAGTGTGTATTGACTGACCCTATGGTAGGTACATCAGTCAATTTTATTATTAATAAAAGTATTTATCCTTATCCATATTTATTTATATGCACTTATCTCAAGGAGACAAATCTTTTCTGGATTGTAATACCCTACCAGGCAAGAACTTTGTCTATACAATTCCATTAGGAAAAAAAATAGTAATTCTCACAGATGGCAGCTTAATACTAATTTTGATAATGATGAGTTATGAGGTAAATTTTCTGATATGAAACTGGTTAAATGTAAGATGGTAACTGTGAAGTTTTTCTGTAAAATATGAATGTAATCTTAAGTTTGTCCAGATGTGTTCCAAGATCTTAGTCACAGCCTGTGATGTATTTGTTTTTTATATATCACATTAGCAAATACTACAGTACATACTCCTGAAATTCATAAAGAAAAGCACATAAGAAGTTTCCTCTTCAATTCTCTTTGCTGTTCTGAATTTGCCAAGGTCCTTTTCAAGACCAGCTTGTTGTCCATCTCTCCTTGACCATTTCAGTTCATAATGATCTGAACTCCTTGTGTCCTGTTTTATTCATTTGGCATATCACATAGGTAGCTTTGTATTGTTAGTCAGGTCATGCATATATTTTATCTTTTGGTTTAGACTGGATAGTAATGAGAACAGAGATTGACTTGTATGGCTTTTATATTCCACCACAGTGCCTAGTATAGTCCACTCTTTATCATAGATTTAAAGTTGGTTGTTATCTTGGGAATCATCTAGTCCCACTAGCTCCCACTAGAACACTGAGCTTGGAGTCCAGAAGACTCCTCTTCCTGAGTTCAAATCTGCCTCTAGATACTACTAACTGTGTGATCTTAGTAAAGGCATTCATCCTTGTTTGCCTCAGATCCTCCTCTGTAAAAAATGAGAAGGAAATGGCAAACCACCCTAGCATCTTTAACAAAAATTAAATCCAAAGAGAGGAGATCCATGAAGTCAGACAAAACTGAAAAACAACTCAATAACAGCAAAATCCCACTTTTTAATTATATAGTGGAGATAATCAACCAATAGCATTTATCAGGCATCTACTATACTAGGCATAGAGTTAGGTGCTGGGGATACAAATACAATATTGTGAGGAGAGGTCAAAGACTATTTTCAAAGGGAAAAATATATTCATAGATTAAGAAATAAATTAATAATATAAAGAAAGGAAGAAAGAAAATATACAGAAATAAATACAAAATGATTATAGGGAAGGAGGTTGGTACCAGCAACTAGGGAAATCAGAATTGTGTCTGGAAAGAAGTGGCATATGAACTGAGTTGTGATGGGGCCTCAGTATTCTTAGAGGCAGAGGTCAGGAAAGTGTATATTCCAGGCAAGGTGGCCAACATTTGCAAAGGCATGGAGATAGAATATTGTGTTTGAGAAAGAGCAAATAGGCCAATTTGATTGGCTCATGGAGTAGTATGTGTAGGGAAGAAGTGCATAATCTTCATGAAGATTATAAATCATTAATCATTAAGATTGTAAAAGGATTTAATTGTCAAATGGAGGACTTTGTAATTATTCCTAAACACAATTGAGAACCCCTGAAACTTCACAAAGCATGGGAATGACCTGGTCAGAGTTGTTCTTTAGGAATATCAATTTGGCAACTGAATAGAAGGGACCTGAAGAGGGAGAGGTTGAATACAAGGAGAACAATAAATAGTTGAGTCATTTCAGTTGTGCTTGACTCTTCATAATCCAATTTGAGGATTTTTCTTCAGCTCATTTTTTACAAGTGAGGAACTGAGGTAAACAGGATTAAGGGACTTATCTAGGGCCACATAGTTAGTAAATGTCTGAGGTTAGATTTGAACTCTGATCCTCCTAATTCCAGACCTAGTATTCTAACTACTGTAGCACCTAGCTATTATAAACCAATAAGGAAATAAAGAGACCATTGTTGACCTTTGGGAAGACAATTTCAGTTATGTGGTGATAATGAAAGTCAGCTTGTAAGGACTTAGGAAGTGAACTCTCCTTCAAATACTTGGCTTTTCAGTCATATTGACCTGCTTTCTATTTCTTATATGAGACATTTCATCTCCTTTCTGCATGAGCATAGACTGTCCCCCAAGCTGAGAGTACTTTCCCTCTTCTCCCCTCACAGAATCCTTAATTTTTTAAAAATATAATTCAAAGGAAGCCTAATCTGGTTCCCCCAGTTAATTTTGCTCTCCCTTTAAATGTAAAATTTCACTGAGACTTGTGTGTGTGTGTGTGTGTGTGTGTGTGTGTGTAGCAACTGGGGTTAACTGAGTTATCCAGGGTTACACAGCTAGTAAACATTAAATGTCCGAGGCTGAATTTGAATCAAATCCTCCTGACTCAGGGCTGGTGCTCTATCCACTGCACCATTTAGCTGCCTCCTTCACTAAGATTTCATTTTAATTAAATTCATTTTAATTTAATTTTCAATATATTCATTTTAATTTAATTTTCAATATTTGTATTATTTCCCCCAATGAATGAAATAGAATAGTCTATGTCATTCTTTGTATCTTAGCACCTATGATTGTGCCTGATAAATAGAAAGTATTTTTTAAATTTAATTTTTAAAAAGCTTTTTATTTTCAAAACATATACATGGATAGTTTTTCAACATTAATCCTTGCAAAACCTTGTATTCCAATTCTCCCCCTTCCCCAACCCTTTCCCCTAGATGGCAAGTAATCCAAAATATGTTAAACATGGTAGAAATATATGTTAAATTCAACAATTATCTTGCTGCACAAGAAAAATCAAATTAAACAAGAAAAAATGAGAAAGAAAATAAAATGCAAACAAACAACAAAAAGAATGAAAATGCTATGTTGAGAACACACTCAGTTCCCACTGTTCTCTCTTTAGATATAGATGGTTCTCTTCATCACAAGATCATTGGAATTGGTTTGAATGGTCTCATTGTTGAGAAGTGACTTGTCCATCAGAATTGATCATCTTATAATTTTGCTGTTGCCGTGTACAATGATCTCCTGGTTCTGTTCATTTCATTTAGCGTCTATCATGTAAGTCTCTCCAGACCTCTCTGAAATCATCCTGCTGATTGTTTCTTATAGAAAATAATATTCCATTACATTCACATGTCATAACTTATTCAGCCATTCTCTTCCAATTGATGGGCATCCACTCAGTTTCCAGTTTCTTGCCACTACAAAAAGAGCTGCCACAAACATTTTTGCACATCTGAGTCCCTTTCTCTCTTTTAAGATCTCTTTGGGTTATCAGCCCAGTAAAAACACTGATAGATCAGAGGGTATATAGAGTTTGATAACTCTTTGGACATAGTTCCAAATTGCTCTCCAGAGTGGTTGGATCTGTTCACAATTCCACCAACAATGTATTAATATCTCAGTTTTCCCATATTCCCTCCAATATTAGTCATTATCTTTTCCTGTCATCTTAGCCAATCTGAGAGGTGTAGTAGTATCTCAGAATTGTCTTAATTTACATTTCTCTGATCAATAGTGATTTAGAGCACCTTTCCATGTGACTACAAATGTATTCAATGGAGTAAGTTGAATTCAATAAATTGCTCAAGATTATATAGAAAGGGAGGAAGACGGGTATGGGATTTAAACTAGAAAGTTAGGTGATTGTAGTGGATTGACCATAAGATTTGACATCACAAAGATCTAAGGAAAAATCTGACCTCAGAAACTTACTAGCTAGGTGACTTTGGTCACTTTTATCATCTGTAAAATGGGCATAATAATGCACTTATTTTCTAGAGACTGAATGAAATTTTTAAAGCACAGCACAGTATTTGGCACATAGTAGGCATTACATAAATACTAGCTATTATTAGTATATTAAACTCAGGTCTTCTGACTGCAAGCCCAGCACTCTTTCCACAGCACCATTAATTATCAGTCCTGCTAGCAAATAGAATATGAGTTTGTCATGGAAAATTTGCACTTCCCTTTGTATTATCTCCAAAACTCATTCCCTGCTAAGTTTATTAGGTTTTCCTATGGCTGTTTCACCATTGCCATAATGATGAAAAAATATAATGATGTTGAAAGAGATGGAGTAAAAAATAACCAATACTCAATGACTATCTTTGCCAAGCAGTTATTCATATCTATAGTTTAATCCATCCTCCTATTTCTGATCACAAAGAGAAGGAGAAGCTGTTTGGCCATTTTACTTTCCTTATGAATTAGCAAAGGCAACAGAGTAATTCTCATCCAATCAAATTCTATAGATCTTTTAACATTTTTTTTTTTTTGCCTGCTTGTTTCCTAAAATCTTCCTCTAGGAATTGCTCCATGGTGTTTTTATTCCCATAATTCATTCTGGGAATCCAGCAGATTTAAAATTTTTTCCCTCGCTTCCTTGCTATTCCTTTATTTGAATTTTAAGATGGGGATAAAAGATTAGAAATTCTGTAGTTTTTTTTTCCTTCCCTAGACCAGAGGGGTAGATTAAATAAACCCTCAAGGTTTCTTTAAAGCTCTGTAATATTTTGAAAAAAATATGCTGACAATTCAAAGGTTAAAGAGAAAACATGATATTTTGGGTTATAATGAGGATGTATATTAAGTTATTGTATATTAATATTAATATTATAATATTATATATTAAGTTATTCTGACAATTAGAATAATCTTTTATTAAAATAATTCTAAGAGAAGGCAAAGAACAAATAATTTTAAATATGTTGATTGAAATGTGATGGGAGAAATTAAGGAATAATTTAGAGTCTGGATATTTCTAAATAGAAACAGCTACATTTTGGGCTTGTTCATCTCTTTGAATGTGGGCTTGACAAATCCTTTGACAGTTTCAACAGGTGGCGCTTACCGTCAAAGAAACAGTGGTGTGTGGAGGGGAACGAGCAAAAGAGGAGGCATGATTGAATACTTCAGTATGCAATTACATTTTCTGCATAATTAGTCATAAATTGAGCATCCAAACATAGATGCATGCGTAATTAATTATGACTTATTTAAAAGCACTCTGCTGGTGACACTTTGTTCTTCATTTCCTGCAAATCAAATTACTGAAGTTTTCATTTCATTTCAAAAATAATTTCCCTCATGTTATTATTATTTTTAAATTTTAAATTGAGACACAGGAAGATGAAAATGCTCCTACCAGGAGCAGTAAATACTGAAGTGGGTACTGGTAGGGAGGGATGGTGTCTAGAGAAAATCAGGGAGGGTTAAAATCATTGGGATTATTTGGAATGGAATCCTCACTGCCTCAATCTTTCCCCTATCTATTTTAGCCTTTCTATCTTCAAGTTTTTTTTTCTTCCACCCCATTCTTCTTCTAGTTCAGCTGCCATCTCCCACCTCCCACCATGATTTCTGCCATGATTCCCTCAATTGAAAAAGAATATTTATCTTCCACCTTATATTTCTCATAGCACCTGGCTGGATCTCTCACCACAGTTTGCCTTGTGCTATTGCTATTATGTACATATGACAGAACTGTTCAAGGTAGTATGTCTATAATTCCAGATAATACACTTCTCTTAGGTGTTGATTTTTGTTTTTCTGTCTTTTCTTTTCTTTTCTTTCTTTCTTTTTTTTTTTTTTTTTTTTTGGTTGCCACATTACATTATTAAATTGGGTATGCTGGTAGATGTTTAACAGGTGATTATATCTATCTAGCTATCACTTATCTATGGAAAGAGGGAGGGAGAGGGAAAGAGAGAGGGGGGGTAAGAGAAAGAGAGGGAGAGAGAGGAAGAGAAAGACATACACAGAGACAGAGAGAGAGAGAGGGAGAGGAAGAAGGGGAAGAGAGAAGGAGGGAGAGTGTGAGAGAGGGAGAGAGGGAAGAGGAAGGGGGAGAGGGAGAAGGGAGAGAGAGAGAAGGGGAGAGGGAGGGAGAGAGGAAGAGAGGGAGAGAGAGAAGGAGAGGAGGGAGGAGAGATAAGGAGAGAAAAGGAGAAAGAGAGAGAGAGAGAGAGAGAGAGAGAGAGAGAGAGAGAGAGAGAGAAGGGGAAAGAGAGGGAGAGAGAGAAGGAGAGGAGGGAGGAGAGAGAGATAAGGAGAGAAAAGGAGAAAGAAAGAGAGAGAGAGAGAGAGAGAGAGAGAGAGAGAGAGAGAGAGAGAGAGAGAGAGAGAGAGAGAGAGAGAAAAAGAGAGAGGGAGAGAAAGAGAAAAAGAGAGAGGGAGAGGGGTGAGGGAGAGGGAGAGGGAAAAGGAAAAGGAGAAGAAGAGTGGGAGAAGGAGAGAGGGAATGGAAAAGAGGAGAGGGAGAGAGAAATTTAAAAAAAATTCAATGCAACTTTATTTTCATAATCCAACTACTATTATTTATACATATCAAAATAGCACAAGACTGCTTGCCAGGAATTTAGAAATATCATTCTGATTTCATAGTATAATTCAAGATTTTTTCCTTTAAGTAGTATTATCACCTCTGGAAAGGGCTATTCAGAGAGGGGAAAATAGACTATGGGATCTGAAGTTGGGAAGACCTGAGTTGAAATCTGGTCTCAGACATTAGCTGTATGATCTTGGGAAAGTGAATTAAATTCTATTTGCCTTGGAAGCATCCAGGTGACTCAGTGAATAGAATAAATTTGCCTTCATCTGATCATCTTTTATTATTGTCTCCTTCCCTATGTGAGGTAGTTCTATTCCTTTTTTGAAACTTCTCTTTTTTCCAATGCAGATAAAAACCCACTTTTGTATTCTCAGGCAATTTTAGTCTCGAGCATAGTGTGCCTGATAATATCCTTACAGATCATGATTTTGTGTTCATCTTTTATTCTCTGATCTTATTTTAATCTTCTATGTGTTTTTTTTAAAAGATAAATCCCCTCAGAGTTGGAACTAGAGATTCTTGCCCACAGAGCAGATGTAGTTGATAGAGTGCCAAAGGTGGAAGAGTAATATAGAAGGCAGTTTGCTCTGGCTTTCTTTTCCTTCTCTATCACAAATTCTAGAGTGGAGTAGCAACTTCTTAAATTCTCATTATGTTTACTTCAACAACTAGTCTTCTTTGCTGGTGGGGAGCAAGGACCAGAATATCAATTCCCTTTTGCTCCTGCTTCCATTTTTTGAAGGTGAAATTATCACTAAGGCAAGACAAGAAATTATTAGCTACTCTACTTATTCTATGGGAAATGGAAAAGGAAGGAGATCTCTAGTAAATATGTGGATAAACAAAGCCCTACATTGGTCTTATTTAATCAAATACTCACCAAGTATTTATTAAGTACCTCCTATGTGCCAAGAAATGAAATAAGCACTGAGGATACAAACATAAAAGTGAGGCAGTCTTTGCCCTCAAGGGACTTACATTTTTACAGAAGGAATTTGCAATATGTCCACAGTTTGAAAGACATGGTATTTAATTTTTTAAGAGACCTAGATGTTCCAAGAGGCGATGAGAGAGAACATTCCAAGTATTCTGGAGGTCAACTTTACCTCTTTTTATTATGATCTATAGTCTATTTTGTTAATTCCCTATATTTTTGTTGTTTTTTTGGTATAGATACTGACTTCTATTGCTGGTACTTTTCTTGGATTTTTGTCTCTAGTAAATTATATAGCAGCTCTATTGCTTTTCTTTTTATACACTGTAACAGTCTGGAAGTTTTTCCTTCTTTCCTTCTTTTTTCCATTTAGAGACTTTTTGATTAAATTCACAAAATTAGGTGAATAAATTTTTACCATTCTTTGTTGGGTGCACTCTATCTCTAGCCAAGAGCTTATCCTCCCCATATTTTTTATCCCTGCTGTAGAAATCCAAATCCTGTTCTCACACACCACCTTTTTAACTTGTCCAATTCTCGAATCTTTCTTTCTCTTCCAAAGTCCTTGACATCCTTAGCAATGTTCTTTTATTTCCAGAAGGATTATTTGTGCCCATATGAATTACTACAAACCTTTGACTATGTGACAAAACTCGGAAGGTTCTCTAAAATCTAGATCTAGGATACATGATCAAGAAGTCAGTGAACCTCTCTATTATGAATGTCAAATTGTCAGATATTTGCCTTAATATCCTACAGTAGGGTTTCATGAGCCACCATTGCTTTTCTTTTCTTCAATAACTACTCAAGACATTTACTAATAAAGAAGGCAACTCACTAGAAGAAGCTGGAAAGAGATAGGGGGCTGAGTGGGAAATAGGAAATAGGGAACACCAGGGAGACAATGCACAACTCTGGATCATCTTGTTCCATGGAGTTGAGGCCAGGCAAATTTACAGATTCAAACGGGAATGTTCTAAATTTTGCCAAGCTTTGTGCTTTTAAAAGGTTGACCCTAAAGTAGGAGTTCTTAACCTTATTTTTGCAGCATGTAGTCCTTTGGCAGTCTGCTAAAGTCTATAACCCCATTCTCTCTCTCTCTCTCTCTCTTTTTATTTATTAATTTTATAATTACATTTTTTTGACAGTACATATGCATAGGTAATTTTTTTTTTTATAACATTATCCCTTGTACTTCCTTCTGTTCCAAATTTTTCCCCTCCTTCCCTCCATCCCCTCCCCTAGATGGCAGGCATTCCCATACATATTAAATATCTTTTAGAATATCCTAGGTACAATATATATGTGGAGAACCGAATTTTGTTGTTGTTGTTGCAAAGGAAGAATTGTATTCGGAAGATAAAAATAATCTGGGAAGAAAAAAAAATGCTCACAGTTTACACTCATTTCCCAGTGTTCCTTTTCTGGGTGTAGCTGATTCTGTCCATCATTGATCAATTGGAATTGGATTAGATCTTCTCTATATTGAAGATATCCACTTCCATCAGAATACATCCTCATACAGTATCATTGTTAAAGTGTATAATGATCTCCTGGTTCTGCTCATTTCACTCAGCATCAGTTGATATAAGTCTCTTCAAGCCTCTCTGTATTCCTCCTGTTTGTCATTTCTTACAGAACAATAATATTCCATAACATTCATATATCATAATTTACCCAACCATTCTCCAGTTGATGGACATCCATTCATTTTCCAGTTTCTAGCCACTACAAAAAGGGCTGCCACAAACATTTTGGCACATCTGGGTCCCTTTCCCTTCTTTAGTATTTCCTTGGGATATAAGCCCAGTAGTAGCACTGCTAGGTCAAAGGGTATGCACATTTTGATAACTTTTTGGGCATAATTCCAGATTGCTCTCCAGAATGGTTGGATTCTTTCACAAGTCCACCAACAATGCATCAGTGTCCCGGTTTTCCCACAGCCCTTCCAACATTCATCATTATTTGTTCCTGTCATCTTAGCCAATCTGACAGGTGTGTAGTGGTATCCCAGAGTTGTCTTAATTTGCATTTCTCTGATCAATAGTGATTTGGAACACTCTTTCATATGAATGGAAATAGTTTTAATTTCATCATCTGAAAACTGTCTGTTCATATCCTTTGACCATTTATCAATTGGAGAATGGCTTGATTTCTTTTTTATTTTATTTTATTTTATTTTATTTATTTTTTATTCATTTTTCCAAATTATTCCCTCCCTCCCTCCACTCCCTCCCCCCGATGACAGGTAATCCCATACATTTTACATGTGTTACAATATAACCTAGATACAATATATGTGTGTAAATACCATTTTCTTGTTGCACATTAATTATTAGCTTCCGAAGGTATAAGTAACCTGGGTAGATAGACAGTAGTGCTAACAATTTACATTCACTTCCCAGTGTTCCTTCTCTGGGTGTAGTTATTTCTGTCCATCATTGATCAACTGGAAGTGAGTTGGATCTTCTTTATGTTGAAGATTTCCACTTCCATCAGAATACATCCTCATACAGTATTGTTGTTGAAGTGTATAGTGATCTTCTGGTTCTGCTCATTTCACTCAGCAACAGTTGATTTAATTCTCTCCAAATGGCTTGATTTCTTATAAATTAAAGTCAATTCTCTGTATATTTTGGAGATGAGGCCTTTATCAGAACCTTTAACTGTAAAAATGTTTTCCCAATTTGTTACTTCCCTTCTAATCTTATTTGCATTAGTTTTGTTTGTGCAAAAACTTTTTAATTTGATGTAATCAAAATTTTCTATTTTGTGATCAATAATGATCTCTAGTTCTCCTTTGGACACAAATTCCTTCCTCCTCCACAAGTCTGAGAGGTAAACTCTCCTATGTTCCTCTAATTTATTTATGATCTCATTCTTTATGCCTAAATTTTGGATCCATTTTGATCTTATCTTAGTATGTGGTGTTAAATGTGGGTCCATGCCTAGTTTCTGCCATACTAATTTCCAGTTTTCCCAGCAATTTTTGTCAACTAATGAATTCTTATCCCAAAAGTTGGGATCTTTGGGTTTGTCAAACACTAGATTGCTATTTTTATTCACCATCTTGCCCTGTGAACCTAACCTATTCCATTGATCAACTAGTCTATTTCTTAGCCAATACCAAATGGTTTTGATGACTGTTGCTTTATAATATAATTCTAGATCGGGTACAGCTAGGCCACCTTCATTTAATTTTTTTTTATTAGTTCCCTTGAAATTCTCGACCTTTTGTTGTTCCATATGAATTCTGTTGTTATTTTTTCTAGGTCATTAAAATAGTTTCTTGGGAGTCTGATTGGTATAGCACTAAATAAATAGATTAGTTTAGGGAGTATTGTCATCTTAATTATATTCGCTTGGCCTATCCAAGAGCACTCAATGTCTTTCCAATTATTTAAATCTGACTTTATTTTTGTGGCAAGTGTTTCATACTTTTGCTCATATAATTCCTGACTTTCCTTTGGTAGATATATTCCCAAATATTTTATACTATTGACAGTCATTTTGAATGGAATTTCTCTTTGTATCTCTTGCTCTTGAATTGTATTGGTAATGTATAAAAATGCTGAGGATTTATGTGGATTTATTTTGTATCCTTCAACTTTGCTAAAGTTCTGAAGTATTTCTAATAGCTTTTTAGCAGAGCCTTCGGGGTTCTCTAAGTATACCATCATGTCATCTGCAAAGAGTGATAGTTTGATTTCCTCATTTCCTACTCTAATTCCTTGAATCTCTTTCTCTATTGCCGAGGCTAGAGTTTCTAGTACTATATTGAATAGTAATGGTGATAGTGGGCAACCTTGTTTCACTTATATCTTACAGCGAAAGGTTCCAGTTTATCTCCATTACATATGATGTTTACTGACGGTTTTAAATATATGCTCCTTATTATTTTAAGGAATAGTCCATTTATTCCTATACTCTCAAGCGTTTTTAGTAGGAATGGATGTTGGATTTTATCAAATGCTTTTTCTGCATCTATTGAGATGATCATATGGTTTTTATTAATTTGATTATTAACATGGTCAATTATACTAACAGTTTTCCTAATATTAAACCAGCCTTGCATTCCTGGTATAAATCCTACTTGATCATAGTGTATTATCCTGGGGATGATTTTCTGAAGTCTATTTGCTAATATCTTATTTAAGATTTTAGCATCAATATTCATTAAGGAGATTAGTCTATAGTTTTCTTTCTCAGTTTTCAATCTACCTGGTTTAGGTATCAGTATCATGTCTGTGTCATAAAAGGAATTTGGTAGGACTCCTTCAATCCCTATTTTTTCAAATAGTTTATATAGCATTGGAGTTAGTTGTTCTTTAAATGTTTGGTAGAATTCACATGTAAATCTATCTGGTCCTGGGGATTTTTTCTTAGGGAGTTTGTTAATAGCTTGTTCTATTTCTTTTTCTGAAATGGGACTATTTAGACTACTTACTTCTTCTTCTGTATAACCCCATTCTCAATGGAGAAAGCCAATTATATTGAAATAAAACTACATTTTCCCCAAATACATTGACCTGATGCTCAAGAATAAATTATTTTCTGATGATTTTGAAAGTAAAATTAGACTGGAGGGGGACAGTTTGCTGAAAGTTAGCTTGATGAACTCCTACTCATAAAACTATTCAGTGCCTAAATGTACTTAGGATTTGAGCATTATTTAGGGATACGAGACAATGTGGTATAGCAGGAAAAGCATAAGTTTTAGACTCAATAAAAGTAGTAGTAATCACTCTACCACTACCTGTGTGATCTCGGGCAAGTCACTTAAATTCTCCTGGCTTCAGTTTCCTTAGCTGCAAACTGAGGGGGTTGGATTATATGGCTTCTAATTAGAATTTAATCAAAGCTAGAAGAGATATTGGAGGCCATTTTATCTAAGATACAACTTTTATTTTACCTTATTTTTTTTAAGTTAAATATGTACAATCCTTTTAAACATATTTCCATATTTGTCATATACTACAAGAAAGATCAGACCAAAAGAGGGGAAACAAAACAAAACAAAACAAAATAAAAACATGAGAAAGATAAAGCAAACAAATAACAAAAGGTAAAAATACTACACTTAAATCCACATTCAATTTCCATAGTCTTCTCTCTGGATGTAGGTGGCATTTTCCATCCTAAGGAATTGTCTGAGAGTAGAACCATTGAACTATTGGAAGTTTCTAAGAGGAAGATTTTGATTCCATATAAGGAAAAACTTCCACAAAATTAGAGGGTGTTTCAAAGTGTAATCAATCACTTCTCAGGAGAGTGAGCCCCCCATCATTGCAAGTCTTTAAGTAGAAACTGGAGAACTTAATCTAAGATATTGTTGAGGGGCAGCTAGGTGATGCAGTGGATAGAGCACCAGCCCTGAATTCAGGAGGACCCGAGTTCAAATCTGGTCTCAGACACTTCACACTTCCTAGCTGTGTGACCCTGGGCAAGTCACTTAACCCCAGCCTCAGAAGGAAAAAAAAAAGATATTGTTGAGAAGATTCCAACTCAAGTGTGGGCATAATGACTTCCAAGATTCTATTCTACTCCTACTCAGATGTTCTATGATTCTATGTATCAGTTTTCTTTCTTTTAAAAAAAATATATTATATCTTTTTATTTACAAGATATATGCATGGGTAATTTTTCAGCATTGACTCTTGCAAAACCTTCTGTTTCAACTTTTCCCCTCCTTCCCCTGCACCCCCTCCCCTAGATGGCAGGTAGACCCATATGTATCAGTTTTCAAAGATTTAAAAACAAGAATTCTATTCTTAGATCCTACAACCGCCCCCCCCCACCTTGTTCTGAAGAAGACAGGATTTTATCTTTTAATTTTGGGGACCTATATTCAAAATTTTTTAAAAACTGCTTTTAATTTTAATTAATTTTAAACTAAACAGATTTCCATCGAATAAGTATCTTTAGGTGAAATATAAGCATTGATAGAAGGAAAATGGGAACAAACCTCCAATGTTGACTTTAACAACTAGAGTCCTTCAAATCCTGTTGATCCAAATTAAATGGACACTCATCAGTTTTCATTTGTCACTAATTATGTTACATGTTCAGTTAGTTTCAAAATTGCCTCCATATATTTCCCACTTTTCTGTGATCTCATTTGCTTCATTTGCTCTTCAGAAATCTTTCCAATTATTTGGGTGCCCAATTGTTCGTGAAACAGCAGCTCTGTTTATGCCCCAAAAAGCCTTTTGAAGGAAAGATTTATCCTTATGACTGTTACTTGCTGATTTCAGACAGATTTAAAGTACAAAAACATTGAATTTCTGAGTAACTTTTGGTCCTCATTCAAAACTTTCAGTTTACTTTCAGAGTGTTTTGGTCATATTCATTTCTTCTCTTGTGATTAACACAACCTTGACTAATAAATTGTAACGCATTATTTTGTAACATCTCAGTCTGACCTTAGAAAATCTCAATGTTACCAGTTAGGTTTGGGGAATGATGTATCATTTAAAGAAGTAGACCAGGAGCCAGGTGTGGTAATACAGGTCAGTAATCCCTGCCTCAAGGAAAACAGAAGCTGGTGCATTACTTCAGCTATGGATTTCTGATCTTAGTGGGCTAAGCCAATAAGGGGTCTGTATTAGATCTAGCATTAATATATTGAGCCTCCAGAGGAAGAAGAGATTTGGTATGAAGCTGCCTATTGAACAGGCTTGACCCAAATCAGAAATAGTCAGAGCTCCATTGCTAATCAGCAGTGGGATTGTACTTCCAGCCTGAGCAACATAGGGAGACCAAGTAAGGGGAAAAAAAAAAAAAAAAAAAAAAAAGTAGATCACATCTATTTCAATACTCTCTTTTTCTCACTTCAAACATCACTTATATTTAAGTGATACTGATTTAAGAACAAGCTTAGGAGATGAGAAAATTCCTTTTTTTTTCTAATACTTCCTCTATCCTAGAACACTCTCTCTTTTCAATTCTTTAAAAATACCAATTTATTTTTTGAAGCCCTGCTCAGGTCTAGGTGTCCTCTATGAATTCTCTGAGTACTCCAGCTCACATTTCTCTGTTTCTCTGAAATTACTCTTATCAGATCTCTGAATAACTTGAAGTCTGCTGCTGAGGTGGGATGGGTTGATGTCACACAAGTGACATGAATGATGAGAAGAAATGGAGTGAGGAATTATTAACTGCTGTTAGGGAGGCAAAATTTAATATAAGAAGAACAATGATAAAAAGAGTACAAGACAAGAAATGAGGTACAGGAATGTTCTGATGAAAGAACAAGTTCAGTTCTCCAAAGAAAGTGTGGCCTGTTCATTTCTAAAATATATAGAGAACTGATTCAAACTTATAAGAATTCAAGCCATTCTCTGATTGATAAATGGTCAAAGGATATAAGTAGATATTTTTCAGATGAAGAAATTAAAACCATGTCTAGTCATATGAAAAGGTGCTCTAAATCATTATTGATCAGAGAAATGCAAATTAAGACAACTCTGAGGTAGCACTACACACCTCAGAGATTAAGATGACAGGAAAAGATAATGACAGATATTGGAAGGGGTGTGGGAAAACTGGGATTATTGATACATTATTGGTAGAATTGTGAAGAATCCAACCATTCTGGGGAACAATTGGGACTTATGCTCAAAAAGTTATCAAACTGTCCATACTCTTTGATCCAGCAGTGTTATTATTGGGCCTATATCACAAAGAGATCTTAGGGGAGGAAAGGGACCCACATGTGCAAAAATATTGTGGTAATCCTGTTTGTAGTGGAAAGAAACAGGAAACTGAGCAGATGCCCATCATTTGGAGGATGGCTGAATAAGTTATGGAATATGAATGTTATGGAATATTATTGTTCTATAAGAAATGACCAGCAGGATGATTACAGAGAGACTTGGAGAGACTTACATCAACTGATGCTGAGTGAAATGAAGAGAACCAGGAGATCATTATACATTTCAACAACAATACCATATGAGGATAATAATTTCTTTTCTATCTGACCCCAACCAACCTTTCAAGGAATCTGTAGTTTCAGGTGAATTCCATTGTATTAATCTTGATTGGAGACAGAGCCTTGGCTCTAAATTGCCCAAGACTGTGGGCGGTCTGAGTTTGGAGATAGTCTCTTTGTCCAAGGGTAACAGGATGTCATTCTCAGCCCTTCTTTGGAGTAAGCCTACTTCTCTTTGTAAAGTCTACATCTCCTTTATTGTTAGCCAATCAGAGTTGATTGCCATCCTTTTGCACACTCCTCTTTCAAAAGGGCAAATAAACTATGATCCCACTACCATGCTTATCTTTGGTCTAAGAGAGAGATTGACAAACAACCATCTTTTTTATTAAAATGCTGGCATTATTAATAAAATATTCAAATTACCCATAAATTATATCTCTGGAACCTTTTAAAACACCACACTTACCTGTATAAAGCTTCAGACTCACGTCATGAGAGTAAGGACAGAAGGGGTAGAAAGATATTTTAAAAGGATTGAGTATAAGGTGAAGAAAAATGATTGAGTAAATAGTGTCCTGTTTCAGGCAGTCTCTCTCTCTTTTCTAGCTATTATGCAAGGATTATTATAATTTCTATAGCATGGAGGAAGGAGAGGAATCTCTTTAGGATTATTTGCTATTAAAAAGACAGAGACATAGTTAATGCATGCACTTAATAGGGCTAGCAATTGTGAAGTAGATAGATGGCCACCTGGAAGCAAAATCATACTGGTATTTCCTTTCTTGAATCATTTATGCTGCCTTCGGGAGAGATACCTATAGAACATTCAAATTCTTGCACTTAATTAGTGGAAGATGAGATAATTCTGTGGATTTTTGAGTAGAAAAATTCTGGGTGAATGTCTTATTCACTTTTCTTCTTTCTCTCCCAGCAACAGAAAATTGAATTTCTAAGCCTTAGCTTAGTGTAATGTTGTAGGAAACAGAAAAGGTGGTGCTGGGTATATTACTATTAAACTGTGTTGATTTATTTCTTCAGTCTTGATTAAAGTTTTATACAGCATGTCTTATAAGCGACCTTGAATGAAATGCAGTAGGGATAGCATGAAGGGGAGTTTTCTTTAGTAGAATGGAGACAGCCATTTATTTGATTGGTGTAAACATTAACCCATACCCTTACAAAGGAGAAACTTAAATCAACCATAGAAAGGTAGAATCAAGGGGACAGTGATAGCCAGAAGCTCTAAGAAGTAGAGAGTGTCACCAGGAATTTGACTATTACCTGGGAACATAACCTGGTATTGGGGGATATACATGACAGATGGAGCTAAACACCAGACCCAAGATTCATTCTTGGTGGTATCATTTGGCCCCACATAAATTACCAGAAATGGATAACTGTTATTAGATCTAACTAGTCTTAGAAAATTATTTCTTAGATTCTAGGTATCATAAGACAATAGTCTTCTCTTTATAATTTATGTCAAGTGGACAATGGTTCCTTTAATCTCTGATAATACAGAGCTACCTTCTCTTTTTACTCTCACTGTTTTAGGTGAGACCTAATTGTTACAAGACTAATGCTATTTATGCATTTGTATCATCACCAGTCCTTGAAGGGTGAGAAGCATGTTGAGCCAGTCTATAGAAAAAAACCCTGATACCTATTACTTATGTCCAAATGATAAGTGATCTTTCTTTTTCACTCTTTTATTTGCCATCATATTCTTTCACCTTTTGTTTCTTTATATCCTTTTTGTATTTTGTTACTTCCTTGAAATTCTTCCTTTCCTTTTTTTCAAATGTTCAAGAAACATTTCATTCTTCCTAATAAACTGGAGTAGAAATGTATTCTTCCAGTCCTTTCACCTTCTCTTCTAAAACCAAATGGCTTTTGGTGCATATATACATGTCTCTAGAACTTTTCCATTACAAATCCATCTATTTTAAAGATAAAACACAAAAATAACAGTCCCTCAAGTAACTGCAAAATTTTTCTTACCCTTATATTCATTGACACAACATCTTCAGTCTTTTGTCTTCATTTTGGTAGTTCTTTTGGCTAATCCTTGTGGCAAATTGCCCATCTGCCCAGGGCTTGTTCAATGTATTAAGGGATCAGTTCTTGCAATAGCTTGATTAAGAAGTATTAATCTAGTGAATGCAAGGAAGTAAGAGCAGGGAAAACATGTGCTGGAAGTTTTGATATCAACCTGCTTTGATTTATTTCCACTATCCTGATTAAAGTTTGATACAGTATGTCCTGTAGGTAACCTTGAATGAAATGCAGTATGAGATGAAGGGGAGTTTGCCTAAGTAGGATGAAGACTAAGCTATTTATCTGATTGGTGGAAAAACCAACCCACATCCATAGGCAGGCACCTTTCCTCAAGATAGAACTATTAATCTACTCAGTTGAAATCAGCACATTTTTGCCTCTGGGAAACAGTCACAGCTTTCTAAGACTTGCTAGATCTAGTAACTGCTGTCTATTTGTAATAATTTATGTGGGGACAAATGATGCCACCAAGAAAGAACTTAAAATTTATTGCTAAAAAGATAAGGAAGTCATGGAGTGGGGGAACTAACAACAAAACAAGCAAAAATCAACTGAATTTGAATATTCATTGTTAATAATAATGGGGAATTCAGAAGAGAAAGGTGGATTCCATAGATGACTTAGTCAATAACTATTTATTAATCACCTTTCTGTGTGCCAGGCACTGTGCTAACACTATGGATACAAAGAAAGACAAAAGATAATCCTTTCTCTCAAAGAGTCTCATGGAAGAGACAAACACGCCAACAATTATGTACAAACAAGATTTATATAGGATAAATTGGGAATAATTTTGGAAGGAAGACACTAGTATAAAGAAGAATCAGCAATGTTTCCTCTAGACAGTCAGATTTTAACTGATACTTGAGGAAAACCAGAAAGCAGAGATGAAGAGGAAGAACATTTCAGGCAAGAGGGACAGTAATTAATATGAGCAGTAAGGAGACAGATTGTCTTGTTTGGAAATATCAAGGAGACCAGAGTCACTAGGCTTCAGAGTATGTAAAAAGTAGGATGTATTATGTAAAAGATTGAAAAGATTGGGGATGCAAGTTATAAAGAATTTTGAATTTTAAGCAGGGATTTTATATTTGATTTTAGAAATAATGGGATTACCACTGGAGTTGATTTAGTAGGGAGAATGTGACATGGTGAAATCTGCATTTCAGGAAGATCATTTTGACAACTGAGTGAAGGATGAATGGGAGTGGAGAGAGACTTGAGGTGAAGAAGGGGACCCCGAAACTCTAAAACTCCTTGAAGGAGAAAATCTCCTTCAACTCTGCCTCAGTGAGGGACCCTGTCCAAGACACAGTTTCATTCTATTAACTAGGTGGGGTCAGTTCAGTCCTGAAACTCATTGAATTCTATTCAAATTCCAGTCCAAGCTAGTAGATAGCCAACTCGGGACATCACCCCCAGCCCCCTTCAGCTTGCAGTCTAAGTTCCTAATATAACAGAACCAATCTAAAATCCTCTCTTTGCAGAGGTTCCAAACATGCCAGCTATGCCATGCTTGCTATGCCAAGGAGCTTCTGCCCACTGGGTAATATTCTTTTCCAGTGTCACCCTCTTTTTATCCTCACTTATTTCCCTGACCAGACTTTATGCCTCTCTGTTAAGATTTCTAACCTTACTTCCCAATTCCTGTAAAAAATTTCTTTTATCACATTTGTGTGTGAAAAGTATAAATTCAAAGTTAAATAATCTTTAAAGTACCAAAATATATTATATACTTCTAAGTATTTATTTTGTTAAGAAAATATAACAAGCTGAGTTTAAAATCATAATTTTAAAAACTTTTAAAAGTGGAAATAACTTGAGAATGTTTACAAATAGCACTGAAATTTTCAACAATTACATTTAAATGTCAGCTTTTAGCTGTCTCCAAAATTTTTAAAGTATATCTTCAAAATGAATAAATACATAATTATTTAAAAAGAAAAAAAAATTCTTTTATCAATCTAGGTTGTCGGGTCTGCAAATTCTTTTACAGATAATTCCTGCGCCAGCCAGAAGGGAGTTCCCCAAAACTCCCTATCCTTGTTCCAAATCCCAAGAGGTGTAGGGGAGCTAAATCTCTCTATTTGGTTCCCTAAACCCCAAACCCCAGACTTTATCATTTAACTCCCTGACCATCAGAAACCCTAATCTCATTTTGGTTCCCTAAATCTAGACCTTATCATTTGATTCTGTGTGGTATGGAAATGGTGAGGGGTCACCATTTAATAAAAAAGCTGGAGAGATCTCTAGAATAAAGCAAAGTTTATTATACATTCTCGTGAGAAGGGCATCCAACCTTCGAGAAGACAATTGAAGAGAGGAAGGGCCTCCTGTGGGCAGGACAGCACCTTTAATCCCTAACACAAAACAACCTCTCCCACCACTGACCCTCATCCTCATTGGCTGAGAGTCTTACATTCTAAACCCGAGATCTACCCACGAAATTGAACTTGACCAATAAGTACATAGTTGTCCATATTTGACTGAAATAGGGAGGAGATTGTGTCATGGGAGGGCAGCAGGAATGCCCTTGAATCAATGCTCAAAGTCCTTCAGGCCTACTCAAACTCTGAAGTAGATAAAGCCTTACTCGATTTTCACAACTGTCTTGAAAGATCTCACCTCATCTCATTCAGTTCCCTACAAAAGGGAACCCCCAAACCTAAACCTCATCAAGGGGACCAGTTAGGAGTCAATAATCAAGGATCAGTGCAATGAGGATCTGTGTAGAGTAGGGAGGAGAGACGTCCATACGTGATTGTGAAGGTAAAAATGATAATATCTGACAGTGAATATATGGGAAGAGGAAAGCTGGTCAAAGACTTATGTACAGCCTAGATTTTGTTTGAGCAGATTTCAAAGAATCAAGAAAAAAGGATAGGTAGAATCCAATAACTTCACATTTTTAGGGGAAGCTAGTTCAATAGGTGTAGGAATTCTGAAAACAAAAGTAGAAATGATTCTTGAAAGAGTTGAGTTACAGGATCTGAATTTGAATATTGATTCTGCTATATACTACCTATGTGGCCCTGGGTTTGTCACCTACTTCTTTGAACTTTTTTTTTTTTTTTGTATGGTGATTGGGTTGGGCTAGTTCTAAGATCTTAACCAATTACAACTCAATAATGACAATGATTCCTTTGTGACTGAGTAGTAACCAAATGAAGTACTTGAAGGCTACACACACACACACACACACACACACACACACACACACACACACACACACAATGAAAAGAAGGATTGAAGATGAATACAAAAAGTTGTATGGTTTTCTCAGAATGAGCTGAAGCTGGTGATAAATGCTGAGAAAAACAAAAATATTTTAAAAATCTATGTTGGGGAATGAAGAAGATCAATAAGGCAAAGGACTGTTATCTAGGTTGGATGCAATAATGGTAGCAAATTACATTATCTGCTCCCATCTTATTACTACTGTTTTCTTTTCCAAAGAGGGAAAATGTTTGACTGGTAAGGGATGAACCAAAAATAGTTAATAGTGAGAAGAAACTGAAGGTAAGTCAGGAGATATTAAGAAAACACTCAGCTCCCTTCAATGAATTCAAGTCTCTAGGCTTGAATGAATTACAATTCAGGGTGATGAAAGAACCTGTAGATGTGATTGCTGAGTCATTGTCACAGATCTTTGAATGATCAAAGAGAATAGGAAAGGTGATACCAAGCTGCACTTGAGCAGATTGTTCCAATTTTTAAAATAGAAAAGAGAATGAAATTTACATGCTTTAGGTCAGTGACTTATATGGCTTTAGTAAAATTATGTCATGTAAGTCATTGTCATGTTCCCCTCCTTCCTTCCTTTTTTCTTTCTTCCTTTCCTTCCTTCTTTCCTCCTTCCTTTTCTTCCTTTCCTTTCCTTCCTTCCATTCCCTCCCTCCCTTCCTCCCGATTCTTTCTTTCTTTCTTTCTTTCTTTCTTTCTTTCTTTCTTTCTTTCTTTCTTTCTTTCTTTCTTTCTTTCTTTCTTTCTTTCTTTCTTTCTTTCTTTCTTTCTTTCTTTCTTTCTTTCTTTCTTTCTTTCTTTCTTTCTTTCTTTCTTTCTTTCTTTCTTTCTTTCTTTCTTTCTTTCTTTCTTTCTTTCTTTCTTTTTCTTTCTTCCTTCCTTCCTCCCTATTCTTTCTCCCTTCCTCCCTATTCTTTCTTTCTTTCTTTCTTTCTCCCTTCCTCCCTATTCTTTCTTTCTTTCTCCCTTCCTCCCTATTCTTTCTTTCTTTCTTTCTTTCTTTCTTTCTTTCTTTCTTTCTTTCTTTCTTTCTTTCTTTCTTTCTTTCTTTCTTTCTTTCTTTCTTTCTTTCTTTCTTTCTTTCTTTCTTTCTTTCTTTCTTTCTTTCTTTCTTTCTTTCTTTCTTTCTTTCTTTCTTTCTTTCTTTCTTCTCTGCCTTTCTCTTTTTTTCCTTCCTTCCCTTAAATCTTTAACGGAACACTCCAGCTCTCATATCAATGCTTTTACACTGGTATTTCCCAGACTGGAAGGCTTTCCTTTCTCACTCTTAAGTCTTACCTTCTGTTGGAGACCTTTTTTGGTCCTAGCTTCTGCTAGTGCCTTCTCCTTTAGGCTAATCTTTCAAGGATCCTCTATGTTTCTTATATGTACTTATATTGATTTACATACCTTTTCCATTAGAAAGTGAATTCTTTGAGAACAAGGCTTTTTTTTTTTTTTTTTTTTCCATTATTGATATTCTTAATGCTTAGCACAGTACTGGCAAATTTGCTTCTGTTCAGTAGTTTCAGTCATATTTGACTCCCTATGATCCCATTTGGAGTTTCCTTGACAGAGACACTGGAATGGTTTGCCATTTCCTTCTCCAGCTCATTTTACAGATGAGGAAACTGAGCCAAGTAAGATTAAGTGACTAGCCCAGGACAATCTGAGATTAGATTTGAACTCACATCTTCCTGATACTCTATTCAATGAGCCAACTAGAATGCTTAATTAACTGACTTGCAAGAAGAGTGAAAGTAGGTGTGATCACTGTTTTCAAGTATTTGAAGGATTGTCATGTAAAGGAGGGGTTATGTTTATTCTGTTTTACCCCAGAGAGTCAAAAAATTATGTAGAATTATGGAGAAGATTTAGGGTTAATGTAAGGAAAAACCACATAACAATTAGAGCTATCTAAGAGTATAAAAAGCTATTTCTGGGGTTGAAAATTTTCTCTAAATCTGTTCAAGAAAAGTTAGATATTTGCATATCAGTGATTCTGCAGAGGACATGCTTGGTCAGATATGGTTTGAAATTAATAGTTTTTGTATTTCTTCCAATTTTAATTCTGTGGGTCTCTGACTTTGTGATCTAGATCTGGAATGAAACTTAGAGCTAGATGACACAATGGATAGAGTGCTAGGTCTAGAGTCAGAACCTAGGGAACTTCAGTTCAAATGTGTCCTAAGGCACTTAGTAGCTGGGTAATTGTCGAAGTCTTTTACATCTGTTTGCTCCAGTTTTCTCATCTGTAAAATGGGGATAATATAGCCCCTATTTCTCAGGGTTGTTGGGAAGATCAAATGTGATAATAAATGTAAAGTACTTGGGACAGTGTCTTATATTTTAATAGGCATTAGGCAAATGTTAGTTTTGATGATGATAATGATGTCCACTCAATAACTTTGTGGATGAGAAAATGGAGATTGTGATGGGGAGTCTTAAATCAGGGAGGTTAAGTAAGAATTTACTGTAGCAAACCAGATGTGAGATACAGCAACCTTTGTTAGTGGAGTAATAGTGAGAATGAGAATGGGAAGAAAGGAATGAATACAAGAGATTTTTCTAAGAGAAAATCTCTAGGACCTCATGATTAATTGAATATAAAATAGGAAAGTGAAGAATGAGTCTAAGATAATTGGAATATTTTAAACTTTGTTGACCCTAGAAGAGAGAGTTTACTCAGCAAAGAAATTGTAGCTGATATTCTGTCTGAAATGATCACAAATTCTGAGTTAATGAAGAATCAGAGTGTAAATGAGTGAAATTTTATTGTAGCTCAAATTAGCAAAGTATTTAAGTTAAATTGCATGTAATCAATTACCATAAGAATCATCAACCAATAAATATTTATTGGACCATGATCTAAACTTCTCAAATCTATGTCATGATGTCTCTTTTATCTGAGTTATAAGGAGAAAATTACTTTAATTCTATTATAGTATTAATTCTAGCATGTGCTCGTGAAATCTCCTTAGCAAAACTGCAAAGAAGTTAGGTGAACTCAAAATGAGAAAATCCATTAACTACTCTCACCCTGCTTCCCAGCCACTTACCACGGAGGGCATATCTCCAAGCATCATCAAAATCACTGGGTCACCACTGGTGATCTTTGCTTTAGTTTCCCCAGCAACAAAATCACTACTAGTAAGCTTCAGAAGAAACAGCTAGATAGTGAAGCAGATAGAGTGCTGATTCTGGAGTCAGGAGGATTCAATTTCCTGAGTTCAAGTCTAATTTTAGTCATTTACTAACTGTGTGACTCTGGGAAAGTCATTTAACACTGTTTGCCTCAATTTTCCTATTTGTAAAATGAGCTAGAAAAGGAAATGGCAAATCTCTCCAGTATTTTTGCCAAGAAAACCCTAAATGGGGTCACAAAGAATTAGACAAAACTAAAATGATTTTTTTAATTAAAACTTTTTATTTTCAAAACATATGGATAATTTTTCAATACTGATCCTTGCATAGCCTTGTGTTCCAAATTTTCCCCTCCTCCTCCCTCTCCTAAATGGCAAGTAATCCAATATATGCTATACATGTTAAAATATATGTCAAATCCAATATATACAAACACATTTGTACAATTATCTTGCTGCACAAGAAAGATCAGATCAAAAAGGAAAGAAAATGAATAAGAAAGCAAAATGCAAACGAACAACTACAACAAAAAGATTGAGAATGTTGTATTATGATCCACACAGTTTCTGCAGTACTCTTTCTGGGTACAGATGGCTCTCTTCATCAAGAGATCATTGAAACTGGCCTCAATCATCTCATTGTTGAAGAGAGCCATGTCCATCAGAATTGATCATCTTATAATCTTCTGGTTACCGTGTACAATGATCTCCTGGTTCTGCTCATTTCACTTAGTATCAGTTCATGTAAGTCTCTCCAGGCCTCTCTAAAATCATCCTGTTGATTGCAAATATAAAATGATTAAACAACAACAAGTTTCAGAGGAAGGAATTAAATCCAAGTTTCTCTTGAGTTCAAATCCTGTGATTTTTCAATTTCACTACCCCTCAGTATATGAAGACAAAATTTGAAGTACCAGGCAGAGTTTTCTTGTCAGAGTGGAGTGGTCTGCCATTTTCTTTTCCAGAACATTTTACAGATGAGGAAACTGAAGTAAACAGGATTTAGTGAGTTGCCCAGGGTCCCACAGCTAAGAAGTATCTGAGGTCAGATTTGAACTCAGAAAGATGAATCTTTTTGACTCCAGGCCCAACACTCTATCCACTGTGTCACCTTGCCGCTGTTGGAAGCAAAATTCTGAACCCCCAAAAGGGTTCAGTGAATGAACAGACTCAAAAATGAATGAAGCAGTTTAAACTTTTAATTAGCTCTTGCAGAAGTAGGTGTAAACTCCATATGAGTTCACACACTGATGTAAATAGGAGTGCAAGCTTTTATACTCTAAGGTTAGTCCTTCTGGGTTATAACCTACATGTTGCTTTCAAACATGTTTTCCCTCCCTCCCATATTCAAAGATGTAGCCTAACCCTGCCTTCCTGTATATTGGTTAATATATATGAGGTTCATTAAGCATGAATACTTGTATAAAGCTTATGTTCTGTCATTGACTCCAGCCAGTTTTAGCCACGTTTAGTCCTGAGTTCCTTTATCAGAAACTTTGTAGTTTAGCAAGCTTCTTGACTCACAAAGTGATTGGTTGGAGATATCTTAACAGTATGTTTCTCCTTTCCTCCTTGTCCTTTGAAAAATTTGTGGAAACCTATCAATATTTTTTATACTGACTGAACACACACACATACATTAACTATACTTTCCGAACCAAAAACTGAACACATAGTCTGATAAAGGATGCCTCTTGTTTTTTAATCCTTTGAATTTTTTATTTTGAAAAAAATTATTGAAATTTTTGTTTTGATGTTACAGAAATGTCCTAATACAACTAACAATCATTAAGCAGTTAATATATACCAGGCATTATGCTAAGTACTGGGGGCACAAAGAAAGGCAAAGATAGTTCCTGTCCTCAAGAAACTCACAGTCTAAAAAATATATATACCTCTTCTATCCCTAAATTAAAAACCCCACGGTTTCTTGACTGTTAACAAAAAAGAGAAATGTATCCTTTGACAATATAGGCCTAATGTGAATTTACATTATTGTTAACACTTTTCTTGAAATTAGGATGGGCTTGCAAAATCTGAGACATGTATTGGATGTAGCATATACTTCATGCTAAGTACAGGAGTATTGTGCACCCTGAGCTCCACAATTTTTCTGCCTCCAAGGAGAGAGATCTGGTTGGAGCAGAGGGTAAGGGCAAAGGGCCAGGCAGCTGACAATGGATCTTGGGCTGGCAGAAGAATCCTAAGTAATTACCTCTTGCTCATTGGGTCCTGTTGTGCTGATAAAGGATAAAGATTTCCTGTTGCTAGTGAGACTGAAAAGTTTGAGGTGATTTTAACCAATGTTTGCTAGAATTGTAGGAAAGTGGGGGCAACACAATAGATTAGACTCCTTTGGGTCTTGTTCGGTTATTCAGTTGTGTCTAACTCTTTGTGATTCCATGGGCTATAGTATACCAGGCCTTTCTATTTTCCACTATCCCTTCAAAGACCACTATCTTTTCTAAGACCCCCCAACTTTGCCTATCAGCTGACCTTTATCAGAGCTTAAAAGAAGAAGCATCTGCAGTAGAAGTGAATTTTAGGAAGAGAAACTTCATGTGGCTAAAAACACTTGACCTGGTATGGATTTTTATATATACACTCTTTGTGGGAATCAATTTTTATAGGTAAATATCTTTTTGGAATTAAAGCCTTATTGCTGTTATTGGTGTCATTGGCAGCTCCTATTTATGTAGAATAATTTACTGTTTACAAAGTTCTTTCCTGGAAACAACTTCCTAAGCTAAAAAGTGTAAGGATTCCTATCCCCATTTCACAAATAAGGAAACTGAGATTCAGAAAACGTAACTCTCCTCAATTGGTAGATTTAGAATGAGAAGGGACCTCCTACATCTAATCTCACTCCATTTTATATAAGAAAAATATGAGGTTTATTCAGTTGAGGAAGATAGTAAATGGTAGAACTGGGATTTGAAAACAAATCTCTGATGCCAAACCCACTGTTCTTCCCACCATGCCATGTTACTTTCCTTGGATTCTTGGTTTGCTTATATCTGTATAACTTACTCTAACAATCAATTGGAACACAGAACCTATGGATTCAGGACTCACATATTACTTTCTGGATAAAAATTTGGAGCAATTAATGACTCAAATATATTACCAAGATGACAGCTAATAATTGTTTTCTTTCCCTTTTAAAGAAAAACATCACATTCAGACACCCATTTGTAGATATTTTCAGTTAAAGTGTCACATAATATTTGTGATATCAGCAGGAGGATGGAAATCAGGTTGGCAATGAAGCACTTCAGTGACAACAGTTACTGTGGAAACCATAGTAAGCAATCATAATTATAATTAGTGAGACAGCACAAGGTGCAATGTATAGAAATATGCCAGTCTCAGGAAAGAGACCCATCATAGCTATAAAGGCAAAAGCAATTCTGTTGAGTCTTTTTTTTTTTATTATTTTTCTGATGTGTCCTTGAAAAGATCAAGGTCCAGTTAAGAGGCTTTGTAGGCTATTTCCAAGTGAGTGTTTTCTCACATGTTAGTTGGAGCTTATAACATAATGCAATTTGACATGTAGCAGATTACATAGGAGCATCAACTGACCCTTCAATGCAGCAAGACCAGCTCCAAAAGCCTATTTAGACAAATCCTGGTCTAGGAAGAAAATAGGCATTTGTAAATAATAAACGGTGCTTTGATACAATTACAAGGGCACTCCAGGGAAAAGCGAGCCACACAAAAAGGATGGTGAAATATGTGATTTCCTCATTCATTGCTACTTGACTCTGGCTTCCACTTTCTCATTATGTAAATGTTCCCTTTGATTCTGGTTTCACTGTCAAATGGGATTGAAGTCAGAAAAGGAATAAACAAAATGGAATTGGTATCAACTGGAGACAGGAGGAGTGTCTGTCCCTTTGTGAGATCTCAGCAACCAGGGAGAAAGGCAACTTGAGTCTGAAGCATGTGTGGGTCTGGATTTTTATATATACACTCTTTATGGAAATCAATTTTTATAGGTAAATACCTTTTTGGAATTAAAGGCTTGTTGTTGTTATTGTTGTCACTGGCAAGGCTGCCAGAGACTCCAGCCTTTTGCAAACACTGGCCGTTGGCACTAAGCTTGTTTCAGCATGTCAGCTGCCTGAAGCTTTCCAGATGGAAACAGGTGGGGTGCCTGGTTGCTATGATGGGGGCAGAGGAGGGGAAGAAATAGTGCTTTGTCGACTTAAAGAGGCAGGTCTGGATCTGGTTTTGGAAAAACTGCCAATAAAAACGAAAGCCATTGTTGACTTGGTGCCCTATCTATAATACCTTGAAATTCTCAGATACAATAAATGAGGCAGGTAAATGGTGTTCCAGGTTTGTAGTTAGGAGGACCTGATCTCAAATCTCACTCAATTACTTACTGGCTGTGTGACTTCAAGCAAGTCACTTACTTCTCTCTGACTCAGTTTCCTTAACTGTAAAAAGGAGATATAATAAGTACCTACCTTTTAGGTTGTGAAGATCAAATGAGGTCATATTTGTAGAGTACTTAGTGCATCATAGGTCCTATATAAGTGCTTAGCTACTTATATTACTTTGTAGGCATATATGAAAGCTGGGGGATGATCAAAGAAATACATTCTATTTGTTTCATATAAGTCTCACATACTGAGAGGAAATGGATAGCAAGCAGGCCTGGGAGTCAGGAAAATCTGAGATCAAGTACTGCCTCTGACCTTTGCTGGACATGTGACCCTGGGCAAATTTATGTCTTAGGGTTCAAGACAATTCTCTTAAGAGGCTGAATGTAAATTGTAGGACAGGTGTCAATCTGCATTAGTAGAGGGAATTTTCTTATCTGTAGCTTTTTATACTAGGCAATGGATAGAATTCTGGACTCAGAAGACTCAACTTCTTGAATTTAAATCTGACCTCAGATACTTCCTAGCTGCTTGATTCTGGGCAAGTCACTTAACCCTGTTTGCTTCAGTTTCCTCATTTGTAAAATGAGATGGAAATGGCAAACTGCTCCATTATCTTTGCCAAGAAAATCCCAAATAGGGTCATAGAGAGTCATACATGGCTGAATCACAGCAAAAGTTCTTCATGCCCATAAAATCAAATATCTGGTCTATAATTTCATAGATCTAGAATTAGAAGATATTTCTGAGATCCTTGAATACATCTCTTTTATTTGTGAGGAAACACAGTTGAAGAACTGGGTAGTTTAACTTTCTTGTATTATGAATTAGGAAATAGCAAGTTAAGTGGGGAAGCTGGACTTGATCGCTTCTCCCTTTCCCACATTCGATCCTGTCTTCTACTCTGAAATTACAATGGTTTTCCCATTCTGCCCATCTGCTGGACTTTCACATAAATCAATTTTTCCTGCATAGACTCTTCTCATAGGGATTTATTTTGCTCCTACCCCTGGTCTTTGCTCCCTACTTCAAAACTGCCTCATTCCCTCAAGAGAACATTGCTTATGAACTAATCTCTACCCCCAACTGGATTACTCAATTTTTCCTGAATATAATTTGTTTTCCTTCCTCCATTCTTTGATTATATATTTTTTCTTTTGTAAAGAAATCTTTTCTTTTTAATCTCCATCTCTATGCCCAATCTTTACCTGTTAAAATTCTACCCATTCTTCAAGACTAGTTTCAAACATCATTTTTCTTATAGTGATCCAACCTGATTCTCTTTTTCTCCTCTGAACTCATTCAAAACCACATTTTTATCTTTTTTTTTAATACACTATCTTCTACTTTGTATTAGCATTATACATGGATATGTCTTATGCTCTTTGAAATGCTGTTAGCTCTTTGAGAACAAGGAGCTCTATTTTATTCATCTGTACATCTCCCACAGTGGCTTTTGGGTCTAGTAGTCACTCAATACATATTTAAAAAATTAAATTTTACTTTTAGTCACTTATATAAATCAAGACTCTTTGTCATAATCATCTTTGATCCAACAGACATTGCTATTTTCTGTTTTGCTGAATTTCTCAAGTTAAAGGATTACTAGTGATTCTAGTAGTCTTGACCAATGACTGAGAAACTAAAAAGAGGCAGGACCATAGCATTTTCATGCCATCTCTGCTACCTACTTGACTTGTGGTTTTAGATAAATCACTTAACTTTTGTGATTTTTCATGTGCAGAATTCTGTGACAAGTATTTGTATAATGCCTGTTACCATGGCAATAGAAAATAATACTGACTTATTTTACAGATAATTTGTCTTGGGGATTTACAAATTTTATGTTTATAAAGGATTTTCAACATATGAACTGCTGTTGAGCAGTGACACAAAGAATGGAGCTCATTGACTTGTTTATATGGCTACCTGATGGCCAGCATCATATGTTTAACTATTAGTATCACTGCTTATAATAAAGTTTTATGAGGTACTTTATGTGTTTGGAGTGCTTTTATGATCACTAATTAGTCATTCTTAACAGTTTTGTGATGTAGGAGAGTATTTTTTTTTTTTTTATGTTCCTATTTGGGGAAATTATATTTTAAAGAGGTACAAATTTTTTGTCTTTTAAAAAAATTTTTTTGGGAGAAGGGGCAAATTTTTCTTTAAGATTTCTGTAATTGGAGAAGGTAATGTTGTACAGTGGAAAGAGGTCTTGAAATATGAGAATATGCATCTTGGCTCTAACACTTATTAGCTGTGGAACCTTTGGCAGATAATGTTAGCTCTTTGTGGCATAGGTCCTTCATCCATACAATGGAGAATAATATCTTCTCTGTCTATGTCCTAGTGTCTAGGTAAGGAAAACAATACATAAACCTTAAAATGTGATATACATTATAAAACAATATAATTACTATCATATGATTTGCTATATTTCCCATGCAAATTACTTGTGATATAAAAGCCAGAACTAACTTTGTAAACATAGAAGCTAAAACAAAAATCTTACCTATCTCTCTGTACACTGAGGTATGGATACTCATGTGGTGTTTGTGGCCAAGAAGATTGATTTAGAGAAAATGAGTGATTCAGGGGAAAAAATATTAAACTTGGAGTCAGCACGCTCAGGTTCCAGGTGTAATTTAACTATTTAGGAGTTATCTATAACTACAGGTAAGTTTGAAACTTAATGATCTCATATATGAGGATAATGATACTTGCACATAATAAATAATTGGGATAATTAATACTTGCAATATCTACAGTCACTAATAGAGCTGTGGGGAGGTTCAACTAAGATGTTTGGAAAGCTCTCTGTGTGTATTATATATATATATGCATATGTGTATATATATGCATGTATATCTCTATTTATATATTTATATATTTATATATATATATATATATATATGTCTATATCAACAATTGGAAATAATTGTTTATACCCAGGAGGTTCTTTTACATAAGTATGTATATAGGCTAATTTTTTTGGTCAAATACTTGGGGATGCTCTTTGTTCAGTTTGTTTTTATAAAGTTATTTTTCTAATATAATTCAAATAATTTCACATAACACCATCTCATTCACTGAGATAGAGTTGTCATAGTGTACAGTTGTTCACTTTATAAGTCAGGAAAACCCAGGTTAAAATTTCATCTCTAGCACTTCCTAGCTCAGTGACAGGAGTTAAGTGACAACCTCTTTTAACTTTAGTTTCCTCATCTGTGAAAATGATACTTGCAAAACCTACCTCCCAGGAATGTGTGTAGGGAGACTCAAGAGAGATGATACATGAGATGTCCTTTGCAAACCTCAAAGTTTATGCAATGTAAATCTAAGTTATTGCCATTATTATACTTAACATCTTGCTATTTAAAAACAAAAGAAAAAAAGCATTCATTAGTGACAGCCTGGCCAAAATTCAGACAAAATAGGCATAGTTATCATTAATCTCATGCAGATAGGGAAATTAGGACACAGAGAGATTAGACCTTTTGCTTGTGGTTACACAAACCAGTGGCCAAGCTTAAGCTGATTTCAGACTTCTTATTCTGCTTATTCATATACTACATTATGTTACCTCTGTCTCCTGCGTTGTATGACATTGCAACTTCTGACAGTGGAATACAAGGAACACCATAAATAAACTCAGATTCTGGTTATCCTTCCCATTGCAAAGTGGACCACGTGTAGTCATTCCAGTGGATTTGTGTTTTATATCTACCTTTTGTCCTCAGAGACAAAAGGATCATTCACATGTGCTCATCACCCTCACTCCCCACAGTAGCAGCATCTGTTGTGGTTCTGAGTCAGGTTTTGCCAGGTTCCCTCTCCCTACATCCTGGTTTATATCAGTCTCTTCTCTGTTGTAGAAATCTATACTGAGAGAAACTTTCCAAACCAGTTTTAGTCCAAAAATTTCACCATAATAACCTCAGCATTAGTAGCAGAGGCAGAACAGCAACAATCATAGCAACATCTCAGCAACAATATATCAGCAACATAGATGTTGAAGCAGAAACAGTAGCAGTAGCAGCCCCAGCAGCACCAGCGATAGTAACCCTAGCAAAGCATCAGCAGCCACAGGGAGAGTAGTGGTCACAACAAGAATCCTTCATACTTTGACTGAACAATGATTTATTGCTGTTGAAAGAGACCTACTATTCTCTTTTCTATAGCCTATTGCTTTATTTTGGCTCATTTAAGATTAGGGGATCTTTCCTTTCTTGGGAAATCTCATCTTTCTTTAGCATTGCTCTGACTGCTACAAGTGCCAGTGATCCAGTTGTTTTCTACCCTGTGTTCATTTTGATCCATCCTTTAGCTAAGTTGTTGTTTTTTTTAATTAATTTTATAATTATACATTTTTTGACATTATATATGCACGAGTAATTTTTTTTTTATAACATTATCCCTTGTATTCGTTTTTCCATATTTTCCCCTCTCTCTTTCTACTCCCTCCCCTAGATGACAGGCAATCTCATACATTTTACATGTGTTACAGTATAACCTAGATATAATATATGTGTGTAAATCCAATTTTCTTGTTGCACATTAAGTATTGGATTCCGAAGGTATAAGTAACCTGGATAGATAGACAGTAGTGCTAATATTTTACATTCAATTCCCAGTGTTCCTTCTCTGGGTGTAGCTGTCCATCATTGATCTAGCTAAGTTGTTTTGCCAGAGACTTGGCATTCATTTACCCAAGAATGTGACTACTATTGTTTAGGGGGCATCCTGATGGCAGCTACAGAGGTTTTCTTCTCTGGGTAGGTTAAGAGCTATGACCTTCTTTGTTTTGATATTTTAACAACTCTGGTTAGAGTGTAGATCATATATCATCTGGACAGACTTAAAGTTCTTATAGAGACACCTAAAAATTTCAGTCCTTTATTATTCAGCTAAAATAAAGTCAACATAATAACTAACATAGTGTTTTATATGTGCCAGATACTGTACTATGCTTCTTTACAATAATTATCTCATCTGATCCTCTCAACAATACTGGGTAGATTTTATTATCTCCATTTTACAAATGAGAAAATGGAGGCAAACAAGTTAAGTGGCTTGCCTTAATAGCTAGTAAATCTGAGGCTGGATTTGAACTCAGATCATCCTAGTCCAGCATCCTAGTTGTCTGTATCTTCTAGATTAGTTTTGAAGGACATTTTAAAAAAAGAAGATTTTTAAAAGGACACAACCCTGTCCTTAAAGGGCTAACAGTCAAAGGGGATGTTGGAGCCAGCTTTAAGAAACTGTCAAAATTTCAGTGTTTGCATCTTAGAAATTGGCAACAATCAGGACTTGATTGATTGTTTTGTTGATTACCTAGACTCAATAAAAAGTTAGTAATGTGGATGAAATATTAAAGTATATTACACATACATTTTTTATTGTGAAGAGCCCAACTTCTATGGGGGAGGGAAAGAAGGAAGGATATTTCTCTTTCTTCCCCTCTTTTTCTGCATCATTCTTTTCTTTTCCCTTTCTCCCTCCTCTCTTTGTCTGTTTTTCTATGTCTCTATCTCATCTTTTTCTGTAATCACACCCATATATAATAAGTACAACACAAAGTAGAATGTTATAGGAACAAAGACAAATGTGATCCAATTGCCTTGGGAAAATGGAAGGATTAGAGAATACTTTCATTTTGAGGTAAGGGAGCTATCTGGAAAAAATGTCATCTGGCCTTTTTTTTTTTTTTTTTTTTTTTTAAAGCAATAAGTGACTTGCCCAAGGTTGCACAGCTACTAAGTATTAAGGTGGCATCTGGCTTTTTTTTTTTTTTTTTTTTTTTTAAAGCAATCAGGGTTAAGTGATTTGCCCAGAGTTACACAGCTAGTAAATATTTAATCTCAAGTGTTTGATGCTGAATCTGAACTAGAGTCCTTCTGACTCCAGGTGGGGTACTCTATTCACACAGCTGCCTCAGTACCTAGTTTTAAAGGAAAAGAAGGATCCTGGAAGACTAGGATAAAGAGACTGTTTCTCTTTTTATTTTCTTTTTAGTCATGGAGATGCTAGTTTTTATGAGGAAGTGGTAAAAGGCAGTTCAAAATTGGGCAACAGCAGTATTTGGATGGGAAATAAAGTGCATGAAGAGGAATAATGTGAATTAAAGCTGAAATGTCAGAGTAGAATCAGAGTGGGGGCAACATTAAATTCCAGACTAAGGAGTTTACATTAAAATCCTAGAGATAAAAGGATATTACTGAAACGGATCAATATAGGCAAATCTGTGTTTTAGGAAGATTGCTTTGGCAGTGTGTGGAGGACAGATTGCAAAGGGGAAAATCTGGAAGCAGGGTGTCCAATAAAGGTACTGCTGCAATAATCCAGAGGGATTGAGTTAGGTGATGGCAATATGAGAAGAGATAGAAAAACATAAGAGAGTTTACAGAGGTGGAATGAATGGAACGTGCAACTATGCAAATGTGAGAGAAATTAAAAGAGGAGAAAGAATTAAAGAAAATTAATAAGTTTTTAGCCTATTTAAATGTGAGAATGGTGCAATGAGTTGGGGGAAGATAGGAGGGAGGAAGAGAGAATAAGAGACAAAAATGAATTTAGGAAGAGAGGTTTTAAATTGAATTAGTTTTGGACATATTGAGTTTGAGATGGGCATAGTGATGAGACAATAATGTTCATAGCTAACTTTTATATAACCTTTTAAGGTTGTAAAGTATTTTACTTATATTATTTCCTTTGGTCTTCATAATAACTCAGTGAGGTAGGTACTATGATTGTTTCCATTTTGCAGATGAGGAAACTGTTGTTGTTAATGTTTGTCCTTGGTTCTCGAAGAAGACTATGTCATGCAAGTGAAATGGATTTAAGTGATGGAGGGCTGTGCAAGGTCGCTTGCCTCAATTTCGCCTCCATAACCAAAGTGCCCAGCTCTAGATCAGGACAACTGGAGTTGGCATTGGATGAAATGGGACACTTTTGGCTTTTTAAGATAAGGTCTTCAACAGGTCTCAGGTTGACTGAGGCCACATTATTTAATGGTTAAGGCTAGATAGCTATTGAGGCAAAAATCTTCTCTTTTATCTAATCCCAAACCCCCCCTAAATCAATAAAAATTGCCCAGAAGTAGAAACAATGAATGTCAGTACTTGTTCTAGGGATTTAAAAAGAAGAGATATATAGGACCTGATAATTTGGTCAAGGTAAAAACTTGGATGAGGTTTTTTGATGGGGGTAGGGGGAAGGAACAGGGAAAAAATGAGCATGTTTGCTGACATCAGCATAAAATAAATGAGGGAGAGTAAGGAAATGGTTAATAGGACAAAATCTTAAAGAAAGGGAAAAAATGGAATCATAGATGAAGAATCAAAGATAATAGTATTTCTTTAAACATGAAAAAGCTTTTACCCATTAGGAGATGCTTTTTATCAACCTGACTTTTGAGGCACCTGGGAAGAAGAAGCTTGAGAAACTCCTTGCCAAGATTGGTGCATGAATAGGAGGAAGGAGGAAGACTGTCTAACTCCCACATACTTATGCCTCCAAACCTCCAGTAAATTTGAACTGGAATAACAATAATTAAAAATCCACATAGAAACTATGACTATTAACATTTTGCATGGCAGGATTGCACACACAAAAAAAGCCAATCAGAAATTCTCAGCCAGTAAGAAAGAAAGACTCCTGTAATAAGAGAATAACATGGTTCCAGACCAAAGACAGGACATGTGTAGCCTGCAAAGTTTTTTATCTAGCACAAGAGATGAGGACTCCTCTGAGAGAATCCCAGAGCAGTCCGTCCTCTGGGTTAGAAGTCCCTAAAGCAGGACTCTTAGAAGCCCAAGGGAATAACAATACCCTGTAACCTATGTGATTCCACAATAATCAGCCCCAGACAGCCCATAACCAGGTGGTTTAAGATAACTAAAATTGTCCCCAAAGCCCTAAAGATCCAGAATTCTGAACTTCAAAAATCCAGTGAGGACTAACTCTGGAAAGTCAATGCCAGTCTATGAACTCATATAACCCAGGATAAGACTAGGTGGGATAAATTATCCCAATAAAAGTCTCATCAGAAGGCAGAATATAGTCCTGACACAAAGTGCTAAGACAAGAAGTAAACCTAGAAAGAAGAGTAAAACAAAGAAAATACTAAATAGTATTTTGCAACTTGGTGCAAATTTAATCTCCTAAAAAGTGACTGAAAGGGAGCAAGGGAAGTCCACAAGGATTACATGAGTTCCTAGAAGAAGTGAATGATATGAAAATATAATTTTTGTGAAAAAAAAAAAAAAAAGCTTTGTTCTTCCAACAACCATGTGAGACAGGTGAGGCCCCCATTTCCCAGGTGTGACACAGAGAGAGTGAAGAAGTTATCCAGAAGAACACAGTTGGAAAATATCAATGCTGGAACTTAAACTTGGGACTTCTGATTCCAAGACCAGGATTTCTTACATGCTGGACCTTCTAGTATAGATTAAACAACAACAACAACAACAACAACAACAACAACAACAACAACAACAACAACAACAACAACAACAACGAAAAACAATAACAAAACTATGGCTGCCTTATTCCTGTGCATCCATTTTATTTCACTTAGGGAATACTTTATTCCCTGACTGTGATAAACTATGCATTTGCATTAATTTAATCCAGGTGTTGAACACTAATAGGTCCATTACATCTCCTCAGTGAATAATTCATGGCCTAAGAAAGAGTTATTGGGCAGACCAACTTGACAGCTTGGAGCATTATGGAAAGAGAATAAGCTTGGGACCAAGAGACTTGAATTCTGGTTTTTTTTCTGCTACTGATTAGTCAGTCAGCAACTAGTCTATCCAAATTATTTTGCTTCATTTCTCAGTACCTCACTAAGGGTTCGGGGTTCGGGGAACCGAATGAAGAGGTGTGGCTCCCCTAAATCCTCTTGAGATTTGGTGCATGGGTAGAGTATTTTGGGAACCCCCCTTCTGGCAGTGCAGAGGTCCTTTGTAAAGGAATTTAAGAATCTGAAAAGCTAGACTGATAAAAAGAAGTTTATTGTAGGCATTGGGAAGTCAGCCTTTGCTATGCATGAATAGAAAGGCTGAATTCCTTAGTGGCAAGGTTTGACAGAGAAGTGAAGTTTTTAGTAAAGAAATCCTGACAGAGAGATATAAAGTCTCGTTAGGGAATTAGGTGAGGATAAAGAGAGGGTAATGCTGAAAGAGAATATTCCAGTGGGCAGAATTTGCTAATATGCCAGGATGAGAGAGAGTTTTCTTGGCATGGCATATTAGCTCCTCTGCAAGGATTGGGTTTAAAATGGCCATTTTTTATAATAAAAGCCTTTGGCTACAAGCCCAGGGGGCTAGTGAGGGCTAGTGGATGGAGTTTGAGCTGGATTTAGAATAGACAAACTTGGAATTGAAATTCTCAGCCAGTAAGAAAGAAAGACTCCTGTAATAAGAGAATAACATGGTTCCAGACCAAAGACAGGACATGTGTAGCCTGCAAAGTTTTTTATCTAGCACAAGAGATGAGGACTCCTCTGAGAGAATCCCAGAGCAGTCCGTCCTCTGGGTTAGAAGTCCCTAAAGCAGGACTCTTAGAAGCCCAAGGGAACAACAATACCCTGTAACCTATGTGATTCCACAATAATCAGCCCCAGACAGCTCCAAATTCAATCAAACCAACTAGATAATAGAATGAAGCTGTTTGTCTTCGGGTGAGGTCTTTTACAGAGGCAGAATTCAAGGAGAATTTGTCCTTCAAGGAGTTTTAGAGTTTGGGGGCTCTCATCATTATGAAACTGTCACATATCAGAAAGTAGGGAGCATCTTTCACTTCTTTTTGTATCTGTAGCACTTAAACATGGCACATAGTAAGTGCTTAATAAATTTGTACAGATTGATCACCCCTTCTTTGATTCTGTCTTCTTATCTTGAAAGTGAAGAAAATAATAGTTATATCACAGACCTCATGGAGTGGTTTTTATGCATCAGATGCATATTAGGATATTTCCTGAATCTGGAATTTCACTGATACAAGGAAGTGCTTCATGAAATAATTCTCTTTACCAATGGAGATTACCAGTTTCTTTGCAATTTGTTGTTTTAGAGAATTGCCTGAACTTCAGTGAATTTCCTCAAGTGTAAAATGAAGCCATTGGATTACATGATATTTAGGCTTCTTTCCATCCTAAAATTTAACTTCAACTTCTAATGGCCAGACATTTAAAAAAAGACTAGAGTTAAATAATATATGTCCTCAAAAATGAATATGCATGTAAAATGCAAATTTACCCAAAGAGCCCTTTGCTATTTGATGGAAATTTATTCAAAACTTGTACCCCTCCTTTTGAAGGTTTCATTCCTGTTTACTGGGAAAACATTTGCAGCAATACACATACAGTGTGTGTACCTGACTCCTAATCTCCTCTTTGGTAAATACCTTAGCACCAGAGTGCCTGTATACATATTTGCCTGAGGGACTAGAACAGCTCTGAAGGAAACTTTCAGGTCTCACTAGGAAATACAATCATTACTTGATATGAAATACGTTTCCCTCCCCTTTCCTCTTATAAACAATCCTAAGGATGTGCAAACTGCCATTAAAATGTTCCTCTGAATTGTTGGTAAGTCTTGGAACAAATTTCATGAGAAAAATGTCGTAATACATGTTTAGTTTTCTTTATTTTCCCAAATTATGTGTGTGGGGGATGGCTGATGGGAAGTGGGTGAGTAGGCCAATCAGAAATGGGATTGGCTGATTTGTAAGGAACACTTATCAGAGATTCTGTTCATGTGATACCTATGTTGTTTAGCTTTTCTTGATCTCTTCAAGATAGGGATGAAGGGATTTGCTTTTCCTAGATATTCCTAGAACTCTTTGTCTAGATTTTGCTTTTGTTTTTATTACTCTCTACTTTGTATTGTGCCTAACTATGTTTCTATCATATCTTGCCCAGCAGAATATAAGTTCTTCCAAGACAGGCAGGGGCTGCAACCTTAAAGCAACCATCAGCAAAACAATTTTGTATTGCTGATGGGGGTTGAAAGATTCCTTTCTAATTGCCCAACCCATGGCTGACCTTGATTCACAAATCCTGGTCAAAGGCACCCTTTGAATATCTGAGCCCAGTCCCACTATCAGCTCAGGTTCCCCAGCCCTCACCTGATCTGAGCTAACTGAAAAGCCCGCCAGAACTTGGAACTGCCCACAATCTTTTGGGTATAAAAGAGGTGAGCCGGAACTCCCTCATTGCAGGAGCCCTCCCAGCCAACACATGGTATTCTTCCAGTCATGTAAGGGTTCCTGCCGCCCAGTGACCACCTTTGGCCCTGGCGTCTTTCTAACTTAACTTTACTTCCAAATTCCTACAATAAACCTTTTATTTATCAATCTAGGTTTTTGGGCCTGTAAATTCATTTTACAAGGGACACTGCCTCATGGGATTATCTATGCGCTGAGAAGTGGAGTTCCCCTTTTCCTTTCCCTCATTATTGCTTTCACTTAATAGGGTGCCTTGTATAGAATAAGTATGAACAAAATGTTTCTTAAATTGAGCTAAAATAGCTGTTTTTGTTTGTTTGTTTGTTTTGTTTTGTTTTTTTGTAAGAGGCAATGATTTGCTCTGGATCACATATTTAGTAAGTGTTAAATATCTGAGGCTAAATTTGAACTCAAGTCCTCTTGACTCCAGGGCTGGTGCTCTATCCCATTGTGACATCTACCTGCCCCTGAAATAGGTTACTTGCTGTTATATTTCTGTTTTACCTGTTATTTTCCTTCTTTTCCTTCAGAGAGTAGGAGATAAGTCTTAGTCCTGTCATCTCTTCAGGGATGTTTCAAGTCCAGTGAGGATGACTAAGTGGTTAAGCAAATGCTTAGCACTGGCATCCCCACTTGGTTTGTTTAGACAGTTCTTTATCTTCATCGCTTTAGAATCTTTGGCTCCTTTGGGACTCAGCACAACATATTACCTTCTATTGGAAAACTCTTCCAGTCTCCCCAACTGCTACAGCTTTCCCCTCTAAGTTTTTTTTTTAAATCTTCACAATTTATATCCTGTATGTGCCAATTTACATGTTTTCTATTAAAATATAAATTTCAATTTGCAACCATGCTCAGATAGTTACAAGAGCTCTTTTCTGGTGACAAGGAACTAGAATTTGAGGGGCTACCCATCAATTGAGGAGTGGCTGAACAATTTGTGGTTTATGATTGTGATAGAATACAATTTAAAAATCTGGAAAGACTTACATGAACTGATACAAAATGAAATGAACAGAACCAGGAAAACATTGCACAGAATAACAGCAATATGCTTATTGACTGATTAATATTTATCTTCTACTTCCTATTGCATTGACTCTATTAGCTTTTTATAGTCTCGATTTTTTAATCTTTTACTCTATTATTTATAGAAGACTCACCATATTTATAAGTATTTGGAAGAAATAGTTCCATAATATATGCTTTCATTTATGTACACACTATCTTCTCTCCTTGCTTCCATTTCACCTCAGACAGATGACAGTTTCTTCAACACTATCACAAGTATCTCTGGCCAGAAAAATTCAGCCTCTATTGGCCAACCCTTAATAATGATGTCTATCTGAATTTAGCTAGGCAAGGTCTTAGATGACAGATGCAGTCCATTGTTGAACTCAAAAGTCTCAAAACCTTTCCAGTTTGATATGATTTTCCAGAGCTTGTACCTTGTTAGCATAGCCTCTGAGAACCCAGAGTCACTTTTAGTTCATGATGTGACATTAGAAAAGGATTTTAGTGAAGAAAAAGACAGATCGTTATATTGCATGTAATATATATGCATGTATTTGTATACAAAGTGTATACAAATTCTAATCATTACATTATAATTACAACCTGTTCTGATTACAATTAGAACAAATAAAATATTATGCAGTTATGCATATATCCACACACTTACACAGAGATACTTGGATGGATTTATGATTTTATCAGTGTGGGTCCTCCATCAATGAATCCTCCATTGCCTGTTTCTTCTTTCTTCTGTCTCTTTCCCTCTCCACCTCCCTCCCAGCCCCCTACTTCTTCATTAAGAATCTGCCCAATATATTGGAGGTCTTCCTTTGGTTCTTTTAATATCTCAGGAGGCACCATTGTAACACATGGACCATCCATCTGTTTAATTTTGTTCCTTTAAAAAAAAACTTATTGATGCTTTTTGCTTTTCCATCACCTAAATTCCTTTGTGTCTCTCCCTTTTGACCTCTCCCTAAGAATCATCTCCTCTTAATCTTGCTACATGACAAGACTGCTTCTTTTTTGATCATACATATTTTAGATAATGTCTGTTAGGCTGTTTCTTGAGAGAAAATTGCCACTGGTAACATGCTGTAACATGCCTATCTCTATTGTGTGCTTTTCTGTTGCCTTTTCATTTATGTACATTTTTGTGTCTGGGATTCTGATGGTACAGATTTATAACCACAAACATCCTTGGGAATTATATTGGTGTTAAAGAAATGGTTTTTGTAGAAATGGAAACTGTAGAACTGTGTACTGCAATGCTTTCCCAGATGTGATCCAAAACAATTTCTTTCTCCTAGCTGCTAAATTCTGAACTTAAGTTGGTATCCATTTTCAGGCTCAGCCTAGTAGAATAGCTCACTTTTCAAGGTATATATTATAATGTTGGCATGTTGTTCTTGTTTTAAAATAAACTTTCTTTTTTTTTTTTTCCCCTGAGGCTGGAGTTAAGTGACTTGCCCAGGGTCACACAAATAGGAAATGTTAAGTGTCTGAGACCAGATTTGAACTTGGGTCCTCCTGAATTCAAGGCTAGTGCTCTATCCACTACACCACCTAGCTGCCCCTAAAATAACCTTTCTAACGTGAGTTCATAGTTATCATAGATAACTGGAAGTCAATCTGGGCCATTTAGTTTGAGCCCCTCATTTTATAGATGAGAAAAGTGTAACTTGGAAAGGTTAAATGAATTGCTTAATGCTGTACAATAATTAAGTGGAATAGCTAGGACAATTATATTGTTCAGTTATTTTCGGTTGTGAACAACTCTTCATGACTCCATTTTAGTGTTTTCTTGGCAAAGATTCTGAACTGGTTTGCCATTTCCTTCTCCAGTTCATTATACAGATGAGGAAACTGAGGCAGTGTTACCTGACTTGTCCAGGGTCACATAGTAAGTATCTGAGATCAGATTTGAATTCAGGAAGATTAGTCAGCCTGACTCCGGGTCCAGTGCTCTGTGCCCTATGGTGTCATCGAATCACTCTAAGATACTTGCCATAATCTATTTTGCATCGTTATGGATATCAAAGAAGAGGCTTTGTATATATAATATGATGGGGCTCATTGCAATTAATATAATGGCATACTGAATAAAGTGCTGAGCTGTCCTTAAAAAATCTGGGTTCAAATATTACTTTAGAGATGGTCAGATTGTCACTTTTAAAATCCCTTCTAGCTCTAAAATCTTTGATTTTATTACCTACCAACAGGAACATTTGGAGAATCTCACTATCAAAAGGAAATTCTTACCTTATATGAATCTCATCTAAGACATCTTTGGTAATGATGACAAACAACTTTTGAGAACAAATTTTCATGTTTGTTGTCATTCAGTTGTTTTTTGTTTGTATCTGATTATATGTGATCCCAGTTTTTTTTTTTTTGCAAAGATACGGTCATTTTTCCAGCTCATTTTTATAAATGATGAAACATGGTTAAGTGACTTGCCCAGGAACACACAACTAGACAGTGTCTGAGAAGACAATTCAGGAAGACGAATCTTCCTTATTTCAACTCCCAGTATTCTATCCTCTATGTCACCTAGATGTCTTTTTTCATGTTTAATACTTAACTTAATGAGAATTTTTTTTGTATTGTTGAACAATGTTATAGCTGGAATGACATCTGTATTTATGATTATATATATATGTATATATATATATATGTATATATATATATATATATATATATATATATATATGAGGTACCTTGTATGAATACAGCCTTTGAGGCTATGTTTTGCTTTATTGACTGAAATGCTTTCTGAAAATCAATAAACAAATAAATATTAGAATCTTACATTTCTTTATTCTTTAGTCAGTTATATGACTATAAAGATAAAGTCTACTATAAAAAATAGCTAACAAACTCTACTTGTTTCCCTTTTATATTTCTATTATGAATAGCTTAATGTATATGGAGTACATTCTTAGAAAGTTTATGAGGATAAGACAGGAGGAATATATGTTAATAATTGCTTTGTTTTTTTTTCTTATTCAGCTGTTGTGTGTGTGTGTGTGTGTGTGTGTGTGTGTGTGTGTGTGTGTTATAGTTTTTTATGTTCTTTTGGCTCACAAGTGATCTTTTATATTCACTGTTATTCTCCCCCCCACCCCCGCCTTTGCAAAACTTTTAAAATTGAGATGCTTTTAACATGTCATTCCTAGCACAGTCTTCTATAATAGTCAAGCTCCATAGCTCTTCTCTATCTTTACTAGAAGGGTCTGAATATGCTGGTTCTGCTATCCTTGCTGATGAGAACTGTTCAGTCAATTTCAGTTGTGTCCCATTTTGGGGGGTTTCTTGGTGAAGATAATGGTGTAGTTTGTTATTTTCTTCTCCAGATCATTTTACAGATGAAGAAACAGAGGCAAACAGGATGAAATGACTTGCCCAGAGTCACACAGCTAGTGTCTGAAGTAAGATTTGAACTCAGGTTTTTGTGACTCCAGGCCAGATGCTCTGTCCTTTATGCCATCAAGTTGCCTTGCTGTTCAAAATAGATAGCCCTCTATAAAAAGATTGGCATCCTGTTTAATTCAGTGTGTATATGTCATCTTTCCACTTTCTTTTATAGATGTTTTCAGGGTAATATGGTTTAATTGAATCAATCTTAATTTTCTTTTTTAAAAATTGTGTTTTATTTTTTCTTAATTCCATGTAAAAATAATTTTAAACATTCATTTAAAAAGTTTTGAGTTTCAAATTTTTCCCCCTCCATTATTTTCTTCCTCCTTAAGAGATAAGACCTAGGTATTGCTGGACAAAAGGGAATGCACAGTTTGGTTGCCTTTTGGGCATAATTCCAAATTGCTTTTCAGTGAATCACTTCATAACAGTACATTAGAATTCTTATTTTCTCACTTCCATTTCAACACTTATCATTTTCCTTTTCTGTCATATGAGCCAAAATGATAGGTATGAGGTGGAACCTCAGAATTATTTTAATTTGCACTTCTCTAATCAATAGAATTAATAATCAATATAGATAGATATTTGATTTCTTTGTCTGAAAACTGCATATTCATTTGACAATTGAGAAATGATTTACATTTTTATAAATTTGACTCAGTTCTTTATATATTTGAGATATGAGGTCTTTATCAGAAATATTTTAAAATTATTTCCCAGCTTTCTGCTTTCCTTCTAATCTTGGTTGCATTGGTTTTCTTTGAGGAAAATCTTTTTATTTGAATATAATCAAAATATCCATTTTATATCTTACGATACTTTCTCTGTCTCTATGTCTCTCACTCTTTTTCTCTCTCTCTCTCTCTCTCTCTCTGTTTCTCTCTCTCTCTCTCTCTCTCTCTCTCTCTCTCTCTCTCTCTCTCTCTCTCTCTCTCTCTCTGTCTCTCTTACTCTCTTTGTATGACTATCACTGTCTCTGTCTCTGTTTCTCTTTTTCCTTTGGTAATAAATTCTTCCCTTTTCTATAAACCTGGCAAATAAACTATTCCTTGCTCTCCTAATTTGCTTCATGCATTATGTCAAAAACATGTATTCATTTTGGTCTTATCTTGGCATATGGTATAAGATGTTGGTTTCATATTTAGTTTTTGCCATCCTTTTTTTTTTTTTTTTTTTTTTTCCTGAGGCAATTTGGGTTAAGTGACTTGTTAGGGTCATATAGCTAAGTCAGATTTGAACTCAAGTCCTCCTGACTTCAGGGCTGGTGCTCCATCCACTGGGCCACGTAGCTGCCCTCTTTCCTATAATTTTTTCTAGTTTCTCCAGCAAATTTTGTCAAATAGTAAGTTTTTGATCTCAAAGCTAGGATCTTTGGGTTTCTCAAACATTAAATTATTATGGTTATTTACTATTGTATCTTATATACTGTCTATTCCACTGATAAAATACTCTATTTCTTAGTCAGTTTCAGATACTTTTGATGATTAATATAACATATAACATAATTTAATAAAATATGTAACAATATAAGAAAATGTATTATAAAAATAAAAATTTTGAGATCTGGCTACCTTCCTTCATATTCTCAAATTCTACATTTTCTTGAAAACTACTATTTCTAATGATGGAAGAATATTTGGTGCAAATAAATAAATTGATGGAATTAGTTGTTTTGTATGGTCAAAGGTAATGAGAAACTTCATTTTAGTGTCCCAAAGAACTGTCTTTTGCTTGGATTGAACAGGGTTAGGCCAACTGGAAAGGAAGACAGAAGAGGAGGGACAGGTTGAATCTCATTTCAGTATACCATGAGTCATCAGTTCTTCTGGCTCAGAGGACTTTTTGTTATCTCAAATTGTCAGCCCTTTAACCCCGAGTCATTTTGTAGCTAGAAGCTAGTCATTGAGCTCCCCTGTAGTTAGCCAGAAACAGGGCAAGGAATACCTGTGGATGCTCTCATTTTCATCCTGCCTTATAGTGCTCATGATGAACTTAATCAAAAGAATGTGTAGATAAATAAATATAGCTTGCATGTTTACATCCTTTGCAGAAGATAAAGAATTGGGAAAAATTAATTAAAAAACTTAACTATCTTCTGTCTGTAGAATATTGTACAAGGAGGCCAGGAGAGACACAAAGTTTAGGAACATGGTTCCTAACCTCATGGAATTTAGAATCTAAGGAAGGGTTACTGCACATACAAAAATAACTAACATAAAATAATGTATAATCAATGCATAAGAAACATATGTGTTAGGAAAAGGCCAAAGTAGGAAATGTTAGTATTAACTGAAGAGATCAGAGAAAGCTTCATGGACAATGTGACATTTCAGTTGGGCTTTAAAGCATGGGTAGTAATTTAAAAGACAGAAAAGGAGATGGCATTTCAGGTAAAGTGCATAGAGTGAGCAAAGACAAGGAGGAGGAAAGTGCTGATCATTAATGGAGGATAATGACTTCTTTAGCTTAAATACTGAGTACCTGGAAGAAAGAAGTATGAGATAAATGAAGAAAGTATATTATGGGAGGTTTTGAATGTGAGCTTTGAATGCCTACTGCTGAGTCAAGTGCAAATTCCTTTTTTTTTTTTTTTTTTCCTGAGGTAATTGGGGTTAAGTGGCTTGCCCAAGGTCACATAGTTAGGAAGTGTTAAATATCTGAGGCCAGATTTGAACTCAGGTCTTTCTGACTCCAGAGCTGGTGCTCTCTCCACTGTACCATTTAGATGCCCCCATTATAAATCTTAAAGTACTATATAATATTAACTATTATTATAATTGCCTTTTTTAAAAAAATCCTTTTGACTAAGTCAGAACACAACATATGACAGAGTAAAAAAGTATAGTTCATTGTCCTAGAAAACAAAATAAATTAAAAAATATCTGATTCCTTCCCATACATATGAGGATATATCTTTCCACATATTTCCATGCCATTGGTAGGAGAGGGAATACTTATAGGTTGGATGATTATAATTTCTAGAGTTGTTTTCTAGTTGGAACATCTCTTTGCCTCCAAACTGCCACTTGCTACTTCCTTATGGAGCTACTGATGTCATCTGCTGGGCTGCTTTTTCCAATGAAATGCCATCTGTTGCCTCTTTGTTACAGCCGTTTGCTACCTCTCCATTGACTCTCTGCTGCCAGTTGGCTTTTTTCCCTTTATTGTTGTTGTTCAGTCATTTTCAGTCATGTACCACTCTTTGTGACCCCCATTTGGGGTTTTATTGGCAAAGATACTGGTGTGGTTCACCATTTTCTTTTCCAGCTCATTTTACAAATGAGGAGACTGAGGCAAACAGGGTTGATTGACTTACTCAGAGTTACACAGCTAGCTAGTGTTTGGGGCCAGATTTAAACTCAGGCAAATGAGTCTTTCTGACTTTCTGACACATACACTTCACCACCACTACCCCCCACCCCAACAACAAAACTCCCAAGATAAGCTTGTAATTTTGTCTTTTCTCTGCTTCCACCTTATCTTCCTCCTTCTGAGTACTTGGATAAGAGTACTAGGACCTTCTGAGTACTTGGATAAGAGTGAACACTTTTCTTTCAAAAGCACATTTAAGCTTGATATCAAGAAGTTTTACAATATTCAGGTTTAACAATTAGAGCTGTCCTAAAATGGAATGGAATATTTTAGTTGCCCCTATTGGTAGACTTTAAGGTGAGAATGAATGATCACTTGTTAGGTAAGTTTTAGTAAAGATTTCTTTCAAAGTATAAGTTTTACTGAATGATTGCTGGGGTCCCTTCCAGCTATACAGTTTTGTAATTTCTTAATTCTGTTATTCTAATTCCAATCATGTTCTTAGATATTAGTTCATGAAAATACCTTGGAGCTTCATTTAGTAATAGTGAAGGGAAAGGTATAAGTACTGACCTCTGAGCTTCATTTTTTTTTTTTTTTTCTGAGGCAATTGGGGTTAAGTGACTTGCCCAGGGTTACACAGCTAGTAAATGTCTCAGGACATATTTGAATTCATGATAATGAGTCTTCCAGACTTCAGGCCTGGCACTCTATACAATCTTCCTCCTACCTGCCCCCAAAATAATTTTTCCAGAATCATACAGTGAATTATTGTCAGAGACTAAATTTGAACTCAGGTCTTCTTAGCTCCAGGTATAGGCCTCTATTCACTGAATAGCTAGCTGCCTGAACTAATAAGTTCAGAGGAACTTACTGTCACAGTAGCAACTCATGAATATTGTTGATGATGTAGAAAAGTTGTGAGATACATACCCAGGGTGACAAAGTCATGGCTCCGTAATTATTGCAACTCATATTTGTGCAGAGACTGAAATTTTCACCAGCCAAAATATGGCACCAAAGTAGACTTTGTTGCTGATAGATTGTTGTTTGTCCTTAGTTCTTGAAGAGGACATCAGGGAAGTAATGGCATGACATGCAAGTCAATTGGATTTGAGTGAGGGAGGGCTGATCAATTACACATTAAAAAAACCCCAAAAGTCAGACTAAATGGTTGAAGAACATAGATTGCCTTTACAATTTACCTTTTGTTCTGGCTCAAAGTAATTTGCATCTAAGCTCAAGAATATCTTCAGAGAATGCAAGACTGTCAAAATTCTAGATGCTATATTTACAAGTGATAAATGATTTGTCCCCTACTCTGAGACATAGAGGTCAAAAATGAAAGATCTAGTCCTCATCTAGGGGTTCTTTGCTTAGATTTTGTTAGTTGAATATGGTACCTATGACTAAAGAACTGTCACCCTATCCTTAATATGGAGAGTTTCAGACTGGAACTGAGATAGTTTATATGGTCTTGAAGAGATGAACCCAGAAGACAGTAGTAGAGAGCAGAATAATGTGCCAATTAACCCAGATAGGAAAGAAAGGACAGCAGACCTGCCTGTTCACTGTGTCTAGAGACATTATGTGGTAAACAAGTGGAGGAGCCCAGTAAGGAGCAAGCCTCGTGAGAGCTAGATAATGATTTTATAAGCAGTTATCAGATATCAGAGGTATGATTGTCTTTCCTCTCATGTTCACAATATGTGGACCTCTTATGTGTAATGCTTCTGAATGGTTTCTCCCTGCATTGATGGAGTATATATTTGCTTATTTACTGGGAGAGTACTCAATTGCAAAACTTCTCATAATGCCATTGACCTCTGGATGACTAGAGAAGAAGGAAACATATTGGTGAAGATTCATGAGATATCATTTCAATGAATGTGGATCTGGGATAGCTAGTCTGGCCCCAAAGTGTGAGAGAAGAATGCTACAAGTGCTTCTTTTTAAAATAAAGTTAAGAGTTTTACAGAGCACTTTCTTCCTAACAATTATGAAATTGATGGAACATGCAAATATAAATATTACCTCTTATAGATGAGAAATCTGAGATTCAGGACAGACTTCCTCATAGTCAGATAGATAGGGAGTATCTGAGCTGGGATTTGAACTCCAAGATTAGGCATACTTTTCACTATACTATACTGTGTCAAGTGCTACAGGTTAGAAAAATAATCATAATAATAACTAACATCTATATATTCCTTACTATGTAATAGGCAAGTGCAAGTATGAATACAATATTATTATTATTATTATTTGCTTTTTGCTGAGGCATTTGGGGTTGAGTGACTTGGCCAGAGTCACATAGCTAGTAAGTGTCTGAGGCTAGACCTGAACTCATGAAGTTGAGTGTTCCTGACTCCAGGACTAGCATTCCATCCACTGTGCTACCTAGCTGTTCCTATTAAACTTATATTCAGGAAGAAAAAATAGTTTTGCACATCAACTTGATTTTTCCTTTTTGGGGTAGGTCTGTTCCTGTGATTTTGTAAGCATAGTTAGCTTCAGGGAAATGGGCAAATATTTTGCAACTTGCCTGGGACACTGTGAAGTCAGAAGACTTATTGAGGTCTTGGACCTAAGTTAACCTGACTCTAAGATTGGTATTATCAGTCTTTCCATAATCTATCTTATCTATCTATCTGTCTGTCCATCTATCTGTCTTTATATGTTTATCAGTCTATCTATAACTTTATGTGTATGTCTTTATCTATCAATCATTTATATATATATATATCTTTATCTATCTGTTTTTATGTCTATTTATCTATCTTTATATAGGTCTTTATTTATCTATTTTATCTTTCTGTCTATATTTATGTCACTATCTATCATCTATATATATGACTTCATCTATATATATGTCTATCTTTATATATATATATCTGTCTTTACATATATATATATCTTCAGATATATATACATATAACATCTTTATAAATATAGATATTTATATATTTATAGATGTTTAGATATATCTTTATAGATATAAAGATATAAATATCTCTGTAGGTATAAATAGATATAGATATATCAATAGCTGAATTATTCCAAATATAGCTGATGCTTAATTTGCAACTGGATTGCATTGCAAAAGTTCCTCTAAAAATTGATTGTTTGGAGTTCAGAATGCCCAAAGAGACTGTTATACACAGTGCTCAGGTTACTATGCACAAATCTGATGATGCTATTCTTCTGCTCAAAACCTTTCTGTCTCTTTCTGTCTCTCTGTCTCTGTCTCCAGTCTCTATTTTTTAGTCTAATTATACATTATTCCTCTTCATGTACTTCATGGTTCAGCGAAGCCCATTTTTTAATTTCCAGCATACAACATTGTCTCTTCCATCTTTGTGCCTTAGTATAAGCTGCCCTCGGCAGTTTTAGTTCGAGAAAGCACTTCAGTATCTGGTATCTTACCCTGCCAGGTGATTTTAAGAATCTTCCTAAGAAAATTCAAATGGAAGCAATTCAATTTCCTGGCATGATGCTGGTATATTGTTCAGGTTTAATTTGCATACAACAATGAGTTCAGCACAATGGCTCTGTAGTCCATGTTTGGTAGTAAGTCTAATACTGCCTTCTAAACAACGAGCTAGCTTTGGCAATGAATGTGTTAACCTCATTATCACTGTAATTTATGGTTATAGCAAATCTAAATTTTCTTAGATTCTGAAAATCATCAACCACAATGTTTTCTTTGAAAAGCATATTTACCTCCTTAATGAGAGAAGTTGTTGCTGAGTGAACTAGCTAGAGGGAGAGGGTAGCTATTTCTTCATGTCAGGATCATTAGAAGGAACATACTTTTTCAACTTCAATATAAGAAAGAAATGATTATTAAATAACAATTTATTGGGGAGATCTCTGACCTTGCCCCCAAATTTATCCCATCTAGACCAGCTTGTCCCCCTGAATTGTTGTTCCATCTAATTAGAAAGAGATTCTAGTCCCATGAAATTTGGCCCACAGTGTTTTTTAGTCAGTCTGGTTTGAGCAAAGACAAACCCCCTTTTGTCTAGATTGGCTGGGAGTAAGGGAGATTAGTCTGGATAATTAATGTCTCTTTGTCTAAGACTATGATCAGAGTCACAACCTGCCCCCTGCCCCCATTACAATAAGTCCATCTCTCATTATAATATTCATTATTATTAATTGCTAACCAATCAGTTAATTGCCATCCTCAGGAATATAATAGGGATATATAATAGGAATATATAATAAGGTATATGAGTTTCATGAGGGATCTTTGGCATTTGAAAGTGTCACTAATTATTCCTTAGCATAAATGATAAAATGGTTAAATATCCAGAAACTATATTTCTTGAAATTGTATATGTCATAGGTACAAGAAACTGGAATAGCCACATCTCTAAATTGAGTTCATAGGATGGGGAATGTGATTCTGGAAAGACAGTGTAGAGTATAGAATTTGACATGCTTTTCCTGCACAAGAAAGTAAAGGCAGATTTATTTAAGATACTGTCAGAGCTTCTGCTTGACATTGCAACGCGTCTGCTTTGGTATCTTAGGAAAGCAGAGTGAACACCACTGAGGTGACAGCTGGTTGGTTGCTGTCCCTTGTACTTGAAGAGGACCAAAATGACATCACTTTGTTGGGGTCAGTGTGTCCAACTGTGACTGATCAGACCAATACAAGCTCTGAAGTTTCTACCACACATTGGGCACAACTAGACAACCACACAGCAGAGTGAGATAGAACTAGAGGACCTCCCATACTCACAGTGGCCTTGAACTTCTCTCCTTGCTTGTTCACAGGGACTCCCGGCAGGGGAGGGGGGGGGGGTTCTGAAGGGTCTGAAATTCAGTGTGTTCTGGATAGATAGAATCTGTATTCTGGAAGAAGAATCTTCCCCTACTGGAGCCTTGCTTGTCTTCTTAGCGTGAGGGTAATTAAGGAGTAAGACAGAGAAAGGTATAGTCTGGTCTTCTCAGGTCACATTACAAGAATCAGCCTCTAGTGAGTGAGTGGTAACCTTAGATTTGGCTGACTCTGGAGGTACCTGAGACATGTAAATCTGAGGCTTTCTCTCTCATTAGTATGGTCGGTAGGCAGTTGAGATGTAGTAGTACTTGAGAGTTATTAGGGATTCACCCTCCTCTTTCAGATTAGAAAATTAAGAAGACTTTAGATGAATCAAAAATAGGAGGTAAAAATGAGGGTGGGGAAAATATGTTAAAATTAGTGCCATGTTGTTAATTTTTTTAAATCTCACTGGCAAATCATTTAATAGCAGCAGGGCTCTTGTGTTCCCTCCTGAAAATATCCTTTGCTACTCAAATCTAAGGAGAGAGAGAAAAAGAGCAATAGAAATTACAAATAATGAGCAGGGACAATGGTTCTTGGAGGAAATGAATGCCATTTCTGTAAGTGAATAGATAAGAAGGAAATTCCAGTCACAACTTGGGCCTTGTACAACCCAACTATTTCCAGCTAATTCCCTGGCCAAAAGGCATTGCACCCTCAACACTGCCAGAACCTTGATGCCCCATTCCAAAACTCTCCTATGGAAAGGAAAACCTCAACCCTGAAGTGAAGGGAATTTATGCTTATTGATATCCAACAATGATTCCTTTTTCTACAGCACTGATGACTGCCTTTCCTTTTGAGACTTTCTGTCATGCATTGTTTGTTAATGAGTAGTTGGTGGAAATAGTTGGGGGTGGGATGTGATGGAAAATGGCAGCCAGCCTGGCCTTTAGACTGGAAATAAGTATGTTTTCTAGAAACAGAATACATTATTTTTAAAGAAGCAGCTTCCAGCATGGACTATTACTATTCAAGAATCCTGCTGGGCTCCTTCTGTCTCTGGGTGTCTGGGCCTCCCTTTGCCACTTCCTTCCCACCTCCTTCCCAGATGGAGTCTGGCAGACTTCCTTTAACACCAGAGAATACTTTCTGAGGCTATCTTATCTGGGTACGAGGTTAATAAAAGTCTGTTGTGGGTTTGGGGAAAGACCTAATGTGATTTAAGAGAGGAGAAACCATCATCATAATTAAAATGGTCAGAAAACAATAGGAAGTAATTTTAAAGCATTTGAAACCCTATCTGTTCCCTGAAGACTGACATACAAGAGAGAATGGCTTTGGAGGCAGAGGACCTGGGTTCTAATTCTAGTTCTTTGAACTATTACCTCTAGGTCCTTAGATGTTACTCCCTGGGTCTCATTTTCCTTATTTGTAAAATGAAGGCATTAGACTAGATAAAATTTTTTCACTTTTGACCCCTTTAATGCCCAAGAAATTTTTATGTGATCCTAGGTGTATAGGTTTATAAAATGGGTATACAAATCAAACATTTACTGATAATAAATCATAATTTCATAACTTTCACATTTGGTTTGACTCTATAAGGGGTTAGAAACCACAGTTTAAGAAGCTTTGGAGTAGATGGCTGTAACTCATGGGTTCTATGTGATGTTCACTCCAATAAACAAAGTTCAATTTAGATAGAACTTGTATCCTGAAGGGCACTGGGTCATCCTTACAGGGATTGTGCTATAGTCAGCTCGAAGTGAAGCCAGTTCAGTTTTCAGTGTGAGCTTTGGGAATCCACGAACACTAAGTCAGGGCTTGATTTATTGTTTTGTTGATTGTCTACTTTTAGGAAAGTGATGGAGAAAATGTTAGTGATGTGGATAAACTCTAGCGTGCATCATCCCTTTTTCCCAAGCTAGTTGGTAAATATTTCCCAGGGCTCTCCTGGTATAGACCAGAATTCAATCTTGGAACCTTCTTAGCAATCCTGCTCTTTGGATTACAACCCTAGGAACTTGTCTAGGTACCTTTGCACCTTGTCTTCAGTGCCTTTGCAAGCACCAGACAATCATAGGATGGAACATTTACTATAATGTATACAACAAAAGTAGAGAAAGGGCTCATACCTGGACCCATAAATAGTGGAAAAAAAAACTTTAGTTGGCTTGGCCTTCCCAAAATACCGTACAGTTATTTTTACTGAATATTATTAGAATTGAATCTCTATACCAGATGTAGGGAATGTCATATTAAAAAAAGAAAACAAACAGAGATGGGAGAGTAGAAGCAAATTAAAGAATAATCAATTGTTTTGTTTAGCTAGAACCAGAAGTGCTAAAGCTAAATTCATGAAAAGTGAATTAGAGCTAGATTAGCTAGATTAGCTTTGAATGCTAGTCTAGGATTTTACATTATGTATTAGGGAGATTTCTCTAGTGATGTGAATAGGGATTGGAAGACAGAGCTGGATCTAATGAAGGAAAGGTTAGGTGCAGAGACCAGTGAGGTGTCTACCATAATTATTCACATGAGAAGAAATGAAAATTGAACTAAGATGACAGCAGTAGAAATGGAAAATGGGGTACAGATACAAGACATATTTTGGACATGACATCAACAAGACTTGGCAACTGGAAGGCTGTGGAGATGAAAGAAAAGGAAAGAGAAAGCATGACTTTGATGTATCAGAGGATTCTAGGTAAGGAGGAAAATAATAGGGCCAACATAGATAAGAAAATTAAGAATATGGAAAAGTTCTGGAAGCAAGATGAATTTACTTTTAGACATGCTGAATTTGAGGTATTTACAGGATATATAAGACCATTTAGAAAAAGAAGACTAGAGCTTGGAGATATTTCTATCAGAATATTAGTCAAAACTGTGGTTATAGATGAGATCACCAAGTAATAAGACAAAAAAAGGCTGAGAACAGATCCTTATGAAGACTACCACATTTAATGGATGGAGTAATGAAGAGGAAGCAACATAGAAAACAGAGAAGAATTTGTCAGAGTAATTAAGGCTAGAGATAATTAGAAGGGAAGGGAGTAAAAAATATTCAGAGCTACAAAAAGCCAAAGAAGATGAGAATTGTTAAGAGGATTTGGTTATTAGGTGGCTACTGGTAATCTTGGATTAACCAATTTCAATAGAATGTTTTGGGCAAAAGCCATATTGTAAGGGAATAAGAAGTGGGTGAGCAGTAAGAAAGTGGAATTAACTATTGGAGACTATTAGGATATGGTGAAAGTCATGTCTTTGAATAATGTTGATGTCCATCACCTCATAGGATTGCTTAGGGTTAGTTCTATGTAGGCAAAACTCCCAGTGAAGAGGCTTACCCTGCTCTTCATCAATCCTTGCCATATTCTAGAAAGCTAGAGGGTTCAGGGGTCAGTCCACCAAAACCAACTGAAAAATTTCCTAGTGAGAACCATATTGCAGAACTTGGCAACAGTTTTGAGAATTTCTGTGTATGATTTCACTTTATGAATGTAACCTGGGCTTCTAACCAAACTTGGGGTATTTTGTGTGTTGCGTACTGAGTATGGAAGGAAAATGAGAGAAAATGGAAAGACATTGTACACCTTTGTGAAGAGTAGAGTTGGTGCCAGACATTCCTGGGAGAGAGACCCACGTGTGTGGGTTGACACATGGAAGAGAGAGAAAGAGAGATTTCTAAAGACTTCTATCTCACACAAAATAGCTCAGACTTGGTTGGAAGCCCAGGTTATTTTATTTATTATTTCCCTTCAGCCAGAGCTTTCTATATTTTCTAGAATTTAGACTTTGGATATAACATATCTATATCTACAAGCAAATAAATGTCTATAGGTGAACATAGATATACATCTGCCAAGATTTCCTTCCTCTGCCCCAGAATATTGCCTGAAAGAAATTATAAGCTAGTACATTGGTTTTTTTAGTTTTTTAGCTGAGGCAATTGGGATTAAGTGACTTGCCCAGGCTCACACAGTCTAAGAGGTCAGATTTGAACTCAGGTCCTCCTGACTTCAGGGCTGGTGCTCTATCTACTACACCATCTAGCTGCCCCCTAAGCTGGTACATTGAAATATTGTGGCTGCTGTGATTGGATTAGACTTTGTATATCTTAGAATGTGCTTACTTTTGATCTAGAAATCATGTGTCCTTGTAAAGGTAGGTCTTATGCAAAATTGTTAAATTTATATTCTGCATTTCTCACTGGGCAAGAGGGAAGGGAAGGGAATGAACACTTAGATAGAGCTTACTATGTGCCAGGAACTGAGCTGAGTGCTTTAGAAATATTATCTCATCTGATCCTCAACTCTGTGAGGTAGGTGCTATTAATTAGCTTCATTTTACAGTTGAGGAAACTGAGGCAATCAAAGATTAAGTAAGTGATTTGCTCAAGATTAAACACCTAATAAGTAACTGGATTTGAACTTGTCTCCTGGACTCCAGATTTGTACTATATCTACTGAGCCAACTAACTTCTTATTTCCTTCTCCATTCTATTAGTCACTCACCTTACCCCAAACTTTCCCTAACTTCTGCCATTCAAGTTTCTAGTGTCCAAGGGCCCTTATTTTGCTTCCCCACCAACACATGTCCTCTATAGGTAGTACTCCCATCTCTCCTCTTCTTGGCCATAGCATTTTATTTTTTGCAGGGCATCTTTGATAAATTTATCAAAGGTAAGATAGATGTTAATGGATTACTATATTATCACTTCCAACGCATGTGAGTATTACTAGAAGACTCTTGGAAATGATAATGCCTTAACCCAAAGGGATAAAATATATTTTTAGAAGCAGACTTTCACATAGCTTGATAAGTTGGTGGAGATGATGATTTTGGGCAGTCCCCAATAAATCACACAATTCAGTTCACAATACATATGTACACATGCAATTTTATATTGTAAGAGGACAGTAATATGTCTGTACAGTTTTCTCATCACAGCATTAAATTGTTCAGTATAGCATCTATCACAAAATCTGATATGGTGACAGAATCTGAATGATTTTGATGATTATTATCATCATATGTCAATGGCTCACTAATTTGTCTCACAAAATATCCCTTTTTGTTACCATCAGAGACTAGTCCCTGGACTGGCTGGATGATGGTTCTAAGTGACTTATGCTGGTGATTCAAAAGTGAGTGAATATTGGTATTGTGATGTGGAGCATGTATGTGTGGCACCAGAAGTTATTTTTTTCAGGGATAGTCCTAATACAATCAGCTCAAAAAAGAATGATATCAATTATAGATTTCTGGAGACTAAAAACATTGGATAAATAAAAAAAAAGGTATTTATTAAGTTTTTACTAAGTGCAAAGCACTGTGCTAAACACTAGGGATGTAAAAAGCAAATTAGAACATTCCTTGGAGCTCACATTCTTATGGGAGGAGACAATACAAATAGAAGGTTTTAGAGGCAAGGTGAATGGAAGGTCCCATAGTCCTTTAGGGTACAATACTAAAACAGTTGATAATCTCCTTTTCTTTTTCTTCTTTTCCTTCTCCTTCTCTTCCTTCTCCTCCTCTTCCTCATCCTTCTTCTCCTTCTTTTCTTCTCTTCCTCCTCCTCCTCCTTCCCTTCAATATTTTATTTAAAAAATTAACAGCTTCAGAATAGTTCCAAATACAAAAACTTTCCCAAAAAATATCAAAAAGTAAACTCTTTCCATTAAATACAAACTTTCTTTTCATGAGACATTGCATCATTGTTTTACATTGATCTTGATGCTATAAAGAATTTTATATGGCATCCTGAAAATTTGTATAGAAATTGTATACACTGAAAGAGGATAACTAACACCAATTAACTGCTAAACTCCAACAGACAGACTTCTCTCTAAACAAAATCGACCATTTTCTATGTTTGTTAAAGTCAATACTCAAGGAATTTCAACTTAGTTGTAGCGAATGCAAGTTTATATTTTTAAAAAGAAAACTTTAGGTTAAATAATGGAAGCATTATGGAAAGCAAATATGGAAGGATTAAGGCAAAAAAAGTTGAAAAATCAAAACCAGTCCTGTTGCTTGATGTACTTAGTGCCAATAACCAATAAGGGTTTCAAAATAAAACATCACTTATATTACTTTTGTAGAATCATTTCCAAAATTAATGAAAAAATTTTTTTTACTACACTTTCAATCTTTTCCATAAAAGATTATGTAGCAAGTAACAAACTTGTACTTAGGTTTTGACTATTTCTTTTTTAAAAATCATCAGTCAAGCTAGATCATCCTCAGTTTAATGCCTATTCCTTAGTGTCATTTTCATGGATAAAACTGTATTAGTTTCTGATTTTGAACTACTGGAACATGTCTAGAACTTTGGTGGTAAAAACTTTTTTTTCTTTTCTAAATCCTCAGTAGCACCTTCAGGAATGACTGTCAGGTTGTAAGTTCTCAGAGGGGCTGCTTCCCAGAATGATGTCTGAGGGCAGTAGACTGGGAAGTCTTGCTTTTTCCCAAAGCTATTGGGTTCAGGGTCCTTGGGCTTGTATCCATCAGGGTCTGAAGGGGAAAGGTAGAAAAAGTGACAAGCTAAAAAATTCCATTTGAGAAACTGAAGTGGGAGAATGATTCTTGACTCTGCTCTTTACTTGCAATAACTAACATTTATATAGTGCTTTTAAGCACTATATTATTGACATAATAGACCCAAACTAACCTTTATATGGCACTTTAAAGTTTGCAAAGTGCTCAGCATACATCATCTCATTTTTATCCTCATAACAACCATTTAAAGTATCTGTAGGATCCCAGTTTTACAGCGACCTTAGACATATGCTTTCCCAATCCTTTTGTTTTACAGATGGAAGCCATAGAGGTAAGAGATTTGAATTTAATAGGACACAGAAGTTTTCTGTGAGTGTGTGTGTGTGTGTGTGTGTGTGTGTGTGTGTGTGTGTGTGTATTTTAACAAAGGAGGAATCTGAGAATCAGAGACATTAAGGCTTGTGGCTACACAATCAATGAGTATCCAAGTTCTTAATGATGTGTTAGATAGAAAGAAACTAAAGAATTGGTTGTTTAGGCAAACAGGAAGAAGACACTGATAAAGATGCAGTTTAGCTCCAAGGTCCCACCCTCTGGGGAGGTCATTTAATCAAAAATCAGAATATCAAACCTCTGAGACCTACCTTCAGTAAAACTCTCCAGCAGTCTCCCCTTGCCTTGTCCTGTCAAAAATCCCAGTCATGTCCCTGAGGTTAAATTTTCCCTATAAAATCTACTTATGAGCCATCCCATGACTGCTGATCTCCTTTGGGTCAGTCCACTATAACACTCTACTTTTTGGTGTCTTTCTCTTTACCTCTTCCCCATGCCACGTGGTATCTCCCCTAACGACTATGCTTATGAACCCCACTTCTCCTCCTTGTAACTAATTCTTTTGGGGTGCTGTGCACCTTTCAGGATTTAGACTGCCAACTAAGGGCATGCCCCAACTTAATGGGGTGTTTCCTTTCTCTTAATAAATGTCAAGTTCCACTAGGGAACTTGCCTTTCCAGCATTAATTATTAAAATCCCTTTCTATGCTCTCACAACTCTACTTCATATTTATCATTCCTGATGTTTGTTGTATCCCTTCATTTTGTCTGCAACCTCTTCCCTAAATAAATCTACCTTTTGCTAAAGAGAATGACCATTTTGTATTCTTCACCTGAGTGAGCCCCAACTTTTGGTACCCACCATCATCTGGTGTCTCCATTACCCACATCACAAGACAATTCTTTTCACCACAGTACCTGTGTGACTGTGAGCAAGTTGCATATCCTCTCTGAGGATATGCTCATCTGTAAAAGAAGGCATCGGATTAGTTCCCTTTCAGCTCTAGATCTGGATCCTGGGAAACTGAACACTATATTCATTTCTCAGATTTTCCAGCAGGGGGCATTATATCCTTGATTTTTTCCAAGATAATAAGAAAATGGCTTTCTTGTACTCACTATGCTTTTCACCCATTAATAATAATAACAAAAAGTCCACATGGCAAAGATAAATAGTAAAAAGAATTATTAATGAAGCAAAACAGGAGCTATTAAGGAATCTTTCTTGTAACACTTAGCGTTTGGGGGGCAACCATCCTTTATGTGAAGAGGTAGCCTTATTTTCTCCACTGTTTACTTATGTTAGGCAATGAAGTGACAAAGAATGAAGGTGCCGGATTTTTTGCTCACAAGAAAACAGGGGATAATATATTTGTTTGTACTATGGGATTGCAGTTCTACTAGAAGGAACACTTGACATTTTCATGAGTGCCTCCAGGGAGAAAAGGTACTAACTTCAGAACTTAGTTTTAATTATACTAAGGAGATTACATTATTCAAAAGCATCCCACTGGTAAGGTGCAACATTTCCCGAAACAGTTTAGTGGAAAATGCCACATTAATCAGTTCGATATTTCACTGAGATGACTTAATGATGGGGAGAAGTTTAAAGTACCATAGCACTAAAATGCAAAAAGGGGTGAGTGGGGGTAGAAATGAGGAGGGGGAGGTGAAGGGATGGATAGAATATTCATTTAGGGGAAAAGATGGGTTTAGTTCAGAGTTTTACCTTGTATATTCCTTATAATAAAGCTTGTTGTTTGTTCTGGGAACCCAGTAGGGATCAGATTCAGCATATGGGTCCCCCATGATTTGTGAAATAAGGGAGATGGTAAGGGTCTGAGAAACAGCACCAGGGGAGATGGAAAATGTTCAGGAAATCTTGGCTTCCCAGATTTTCTATCGCCAAATCCACCGCTGCTAATTTCTTCTTCATCCAAATGGGCAAAAATTAGAGGAGGGCAAAAATAACCCCCTGAAGGACTCTCATGCCCTCTTCTTTCTCCATCTCATTCCTTCTGGCTACCATCTCCACCCTCACTTCAGCAACTGTAAAAAATTCTAGGGCCATTACCTCAGCCCCTCCTCCATCTGGGGTTTCCATTGACTTCCAGAAATCACAGACAGAGATTACCTGAATAAGAAACTGGCCTTAGAGTGATAATAATTTTGTACTTTCCAAAAAACTCTTCTAATCTGCCAGACTGCCCTTGTGAGCCACTGATAGCAGAGAACAGCCAGGAACAGAGATTAAATCACTAGCAAAAACTCCAGGTCTGTGATCAGACATGCTGAGGCTAAGGTCATAGGATCCTAGCTATAGAACTGAAAAGGGACCTCCAAGGCCATTTAATCCAACTGAGTGACTTGCCTAGGGTTATACAAGGAAGAAGGTAAAATTTGAACCTGATTCTCTGACTTTGGGCAGGTAGATGGCAAAATGAATGGAACTGGTCCTGGAGTCAGGAAGACCCATCTTCCTGAGTTCAAATTTGACTTCAGACATTTAATAGTTGTATAATTCTGGGCAAGTCACTTTCTTCATCTGTAAAATGGGCTGGAGAAGGAAATGGCAAACCACTCCACAGTGTTTTTTCCAAGAAAACTCCAAATGGGGTCACAAAGATTCAGATATCATCTGATCTGAAAAATCTCTGATTTTATCGCCAATGTACTTTCCACAGTGTGTCAATGGTACAGTAAATGAAATTAACAGAATTTTGTACTTGTCTGGTATAATAAGACTGCAAAGTTTTAAAACTAAAAGATACCTCACAGCTCAACTGTTACTTTAGCAGGTCAAGAAACTGGATGACAACCACTACTCTAGGCTTTCATGCTTTCAAGGAGTATGCTAGCCAGCAAGGACAGGGGACATAGAGAAGCAGGAAGTATCACAACTTTTATATTTGTTGAAATTTGTAGCCAAGAGCTAATACCATTTGTCTTCAGCCTTTGCTGCAAGGAGAACCTAAACCGCCTTTGGATTAGAGGAGAAAAATCAATACAAAAGTAGCCTAGCTAGATTGTCCTCAATGTACACACTTTTGACATTTCCCTGCTAGGTTTTCTTTTCTCTATTTCTTAGTAAATGTTATGAGGGGTTTTCACTGTGTACATGGTATTGCTTCTTTGCTGGTTTATGCATCAAGGTCAAGCTCCCTGTATACACTTTTAAGGCTCTCCCCTTGTGCTGTTACACTTCTCTCCTAGTCATTTTTGTTGTTCAGTTATTTTTCAGTTGTGTTTGATTCTGTGACCCCATATAGGGTTTTCTTGGCAGAAATACCAGAGTGGTTTGCCATTTCCTTCTGCAGTTCATTTCACAGATGAGGAAACTGAGGCAAACAGTGTTAACTGACCTTCCCAGGGTGATGCAGGTAGTGGGTATCTGAGGTTGGATACCTACCTCAGGAAGGTAGAAACTTTCCTGACTTCAGGCCTGACACTCTACCCACTGCCCCTAGCTGACCACTTCTAATTGCTATTCTGCTCTGTTGGAAGGAATTCATCTTCCTTTAGCCCTGTTTTTCTCTGAGTTTCTTATACCATGTATTTTTCAGGGTAATCCATCTTTACATGAAATGGTATCAACCTCATCATCTTACAATTTAGCTGTTTTCTTCAGTTGTTCTACCCGTTGATTAACACATGCCATCTTCCTTGGCCCAGTTTGCCAGGTACAGATCTTGCCTTTTGGGTCTAGCAACTATAGGTACAATGGGATGCTGTACTCTGCATACCTTCTTGTTAATAGTCCTTTCCTCTTTTTCTTTCCAGGTTGGATGTTGATCCATTTCCTTTCCTGTGGAAGGGAATAGCAATAAAATATGATAATAACTCACATTTGCATACCACTTTGAGGTTTAAAAAGCACTTTTTAAAATATGTTCTCATATTTGGTCCTCAAAACAACTTAAAAAAAAACTCTATGGAAGATGGGGGCTACTATTTTATTCCTATTTTATATATAAGGAAACTGAGGCACAGATGATTACAATGGGAACAACCTATCATCAATAAGGTTAAACTCATCTTTTCCACAATGGTCTAAATCAAGCTCATATTCCTTATCAGTGGGTGAACAATTCAACTCAAGGTGAATTCTGTTTCACAATGATAGGAAGAACCAACATCGAAGGAACAAAAAACTATGTGCTACGAATGCTTGTTCTCCATCTACTTCCCAGGATCAATGTCTGAGTTAGAATTTGAACTCTTGTCTTTGTAACTCATATTCCCAGCACTCTATCCAGTGTGCTTACTCTTCTAGCTCCTTCCTCCTCTTTCCAATAGTGGTGACCCTTCTCTGGCTGGATGGACATGACCCTTAACATGTTTAGAATGTTAAGATAGAAGACTTCATGGCCTTTTCATTTTCTCTGCTCCTGCACCCCAAAGTCATAGCATAGACTATGAGGAGGAAGAGATGTCAGAGACTAGTCCAATTCCTTTATTTTACAGATGAGAAAATTGAGTTCTAGGAGAGTGAAATGATCTAAGACCATAACAGCAGTGAGCATAAGAGGTAGGATTTGAACCTCTGATTCTAGAGTCAGTGCTTTTTTTTTTTTTTTTGTTAAAGCTTTTTACTTACAGAGCATATGCATGGACAAATTAGTGCTTTAAAAAAAAACCTAAACTAAATTACACTATACAGCCCCTGCATTCTCTGGCCAAACACAATAGCATCCATTTCCCTCAATATTGCCCTATGACCTGACAATGCACTAAAGATCCCTGGACTTATCACCTGCCTTTCAGTTGAACCTTCCTATATATCTTTTCAGGTACTTAGTTGGAACAGTGGATAGAGTGACAGGTCTGACTCATTTTTGTAAGTGCAAATCCAGCCTCAGACTCTTAACAGCTGTGTGACTCTGGGCAAGCCATTTAACTCTGCCTGCCTTAGTTTCCTCATCTGTAAAATGAGCTGGAGAAGGAAATAGCAAAGTATTCCGTAACTTTGCCAAGAAAACCAAACAACAATAACAAAATATATCTTTGCTCCCTCAACTAGAATGTGAGCTCCTTGAAAAAAAGGCTGTTTCATTTGTCCCATTGTATCTTCCATGCTTTGCGCAGTGCTTGGTATATACAAAACACTTTTTCATTAATTAATTCACTTGTAAAATGATGGTTTTAAATGAGATAATATATTTAAAGCACTTTGCCTAGTCTTGAAGTTCTGTTCCCATGTCAATTTTTATTATTGTAGTAATAAAGGATGCAGGGGATGACCTTGGTGTCTTTGATGTCAGATTAAGTGCTAAGTGTCATTCCACAGCACTTGCTTTAGCTATTTTTATGGCCGTTGGAACAAATTATTGTCATCTACCCATTCCACTGGAAAAAAGTCTTCACAAGTTTGAGGTGAACACCTTCCTAACTTACTGACTGATATGAAACCTGTTGATTACTCTCAATGTGAGTTAGCCGATCTGTTGGGGTGGTTTTACTATATGGGGCTATTGCTTCTTGGAGTCACTGAAAATCTAGATGTTATTGGTTTTCCCCAAAAACAAAGGATGAACAACAACAATAAAAATACCCAGCAATAATTCTGTGATTCTTAGCTTCTTAGCTATTGTAATATCCTTATTCTTTTTGGTTTGGTTTTGCAATCCTGTATAAAAAATAAAAGAGTCGTTTTCTTTTTTGCTGAGGCAATTGGGGTTAAGTGACTTGGCCAGGGTCACACAGTTAGGAAGTGTTAAGTGTCTGAGGTCAGATTTGAACTCAGGGTGGGCACTCAATCCACTGTGCCATCTAGCTGCCCAAGACTCATTTTCTTTAAAGGATGAAAATGAATTCAAATTTTGTCTCACAAATTTTAAAATATCTTATGAAATTAATAAAGAAGCCTCAGGACATGTGAATAATTAAAGGAAAGCTAAGAAGTACATTTCATCACTAAAGAAATATAATTTTGAGGAGGAAACCCCAAAATTCTGAAAAATCCTTAAACGAGAAAACCTCCTTGGACTCTGCCTCAGGGAGGGGACTCCACCCTAAGCACAATCAGTTTCATCTTTGTTATCTGGCTCAGTCCCGAAAACCCATGGAATTCAATTCAAATTCTAACCCTGGCTGAAACCCAGTGCAGAGCCAACCTGGGACTCCACCTACAAGCCCCCCCGCAGCTTGTAGCCAAAGCCCCCTATTATAAAAGAGCCATGCTGGAGTCCTCTCTTTGCAGAGGTCCCAAACATGGCAGCCTTATGCCTGGCATGTCAAAGGATTTCTGCCCACTGGAACCCTGGTTCCTGTGCCCTCCTCTCTTTACCTAACACCTTTTAATCTTACTTCCAAACCCCATAATAAACCTCTTTTATCAATCTAGGTTTTCGGGTCTGTAAATTCCTTTACAGAGGACTCTGCACTGCCATTAGAACTCATTTAACTCTGTATCCTTGAGCCGAATCCAAAGAAGTTGCAGGGGAGCTCTATTTGATTCCCTGTACCTCAAAGCTGCCATTAGACCTCAATTAAGCCTAATTTCATTTAGTTACCCCAATTCTAAATCTCATCAATTTCATCACCACAACATTGACATCATAACACCAGATAAACTTAATATACCAATAAAGAGGTAGGTACTTTGATAGGATTTTTCCCTCTGGTTCTTGTGAAATCAGAAATGGAAGTCACTTGTTTTTCTTCTCTTCAACCCATTTCACTAAAACCCTTGTGTTAGGGCTGTCTTCCTATTCACTGCATCAAATTAAGTGTAGGGCTCTTGATTTGCCAGTCCTGGGATCCCTGTAATTTCTTAACCCTTAGAACTGATAAGATTTAGGGAATTCATGGCCAACTTACCTGTTTTGAGTGCAGTTTTGTTACCATTTGATTTCTGAGCTCAATTCTGCTGCTTCATATTTGGTCATATTCATCTGGCATATTCTTAGCCTGATAACACAGAGCCTTAGGGTAGAAATTCTTATTCTTTGGGCATATGTAATTGTGCCTTAGGGAATAACAAGTGGTGGCTTAGCCATGATTCTGTGTCTAGCCCTGAGTGTACTTCTCAGACAGCCTGACCCCCACTTTAATGCAGGGGAGTTGGGAGAAGGTAGTTCCCATAGATGAAAATGAAGGTGAATGGCTGTACCACTTGGATGGAGCTAGTGTGTGGATCCAAAGCAAGATATAAGGATGGTGATCACCTGGAAAGAAAGATATCTCCTCTATGTTAGTGTCTTGGGGTAAAGCTCTTGTCACTTCATGCATTAGTTACAACTCTTTCTCAAAAGAAATTTGAACATACAAAGCTTCTGAGAATCACTCAGAGAAGGAGGAGCAGCCTGCTGTCAAACTGACTTGAAATATGGAGTGTTAACAAACAAATGTAAAAATACATTATGCTACTCACTGGTGTAATGTCTTCATTGTGAGTTTAGACTTGTTTACTTTTAATTTGCTATTCTGGTACTCCTCCATGGCCTCTCAGTTCCAGAGAGGAGAACTCCAGAGTACTTTTAAAAAATTGCCATTTTAGAATAACTGGAAAAAAATTCCATCAAAACACTATATCACATCCAGAAGAGCAAACTATTAACAATACCTGGTATAGTCCAGGGTGTATAGTATGTGTTCAAAATATGTGTTTTGAATCAATATGGATAATGGTTCTGACTGTTCCCTTGACATCCTCTTTCTCTGTTGATAACTTGTTTCTTAACTTAAAAAGTCTCATGTTATTTATTTATTTACTGTAGTTGGAATAATGCATTTTTCTGTGTCTGGTTATATTTTGGATAACATCTGAGTTTTCAAGCATCCTTTTATGATGACAGGTTGAAGATTCCACAACTTATCATTCTAGTAGTATGAAAAGAAATTTTTGGTATCTTCTCTGAAAACATACGTATTGGGAGATGGGTGCTGATACAATCCTCCATGTGGAAGAAACTGGGGAGTTTGCTTCTAGAAGATATTGTGCAGATATTATATAACTGGTTCTAGTCTGCTAACTTATGATGAGAATGTGAACTATTGATTGTGTTTCTGGAAAAAGGGATGCATTTAAAAGGCTGGGACTTAGCCTTTGCCCTTGATCTAATTCTTGGCTTGTTGAGATCTGGTTAGAGACAATGCTATAAGAGAAGAGGTCTTAGGACCTTCAGTTCCAAAATTTACAAGTGATTTGTGAAATAGATTTTATCTTTTTGTGTTGGTACTTTATTTTTTTGGCTGAAGGAAAATAGTGAGGGCTATGACCTTGTGAGCTGTAAAAAGTAGAGAGAGTGACCCATTAGAGTGCCAGAGATGGGGTTTATGATAAAATTTTCTGGAAACCACATGGCAAGAAGTTCCAAAGTGACTTGGTTGATCCAGTCCAGTAGTAATAGAGATGGAGCCGTGATACATTTTAAAAGTGAACTTGGTAGAGTGAATATTATTTAGAAACTGTATTAAGTCTGAGGCTACTTTCTCCAAGTACAGAAGTTGAGTAGGGAAAACTGATACACATTATAGTTAAGTGACATGTCTAGGGTCATATAACTAGTATGTATAAGGTGTTTCCCTGACTCCAATTCTAATGCTTAGCTTACTACTACATAATGCATACATAATTGGGTGACAGGTTGGATCTACTCTAGGCATATCTCCCCTCCTCAGCATTCCGAACCTGTCCTTCCCTGGAATCTTCAAATCTAGAGCCTTGATGAAAACTTCCTGACCTTATGCATCTTGAGTAAGGGCCAATCCCTGGCAGCTCCCTGCTTGTGACATCAGTTTGCCAAAATTGGGCTATATGACAAGTCTGTGGGTAGTCTTTCACAAGATCATTGCTGAATACACTTCTTTCTCGTAAAATGAGATCATATTTTAGGCACAATGATTCTATTCCCTTCCAATATCACCATTCTGCCGTAAGTTAGAGACCTGATTATGTCCTTTTTTTTTTTTTTTTTTTTTCTGGTGATTGAGATGAGGGGGTATCCTGTTTCCCCTCTACCCTTCTTCCCATCCCTCATATTTTCTTATGTCCCAGTTACTCAGAAGATTTTGTGTGAATTAAAAATGAATTTGTGATAAAGGCTTATTTATTTAGCATTTGTTGGGCTATATCATTTTTTATGAAGCCTTTTAGGTCCCCACATTACTGGAATAGATTGAGGCAGACAAAAAACAGATAACCAAGATGAAACTGTTTGTGCTTAGGGTGGAGTCCCCTCCCTGAGGCAGAGTCTAAGGAGGTTTTCTCCTTTAAGGATTTTTCAGATTTTTTGGGGTTCCTCCTCAAAATGATTGTATTGTGACCCCTTCTTCCAGAGCAGGAATCAAGCATGCCAGAGAACATGAAACATTGAGCAGAAGTGGGCAGTTGGAAGGCCACAGATATACCCCAATTTATGTCTGTGATTTCCTTTCAGTGGGTCATTGTCCTTTCTTCTCAAAGAGGACATGGCATCAGATAGGTGATACCATGACATACAGATGAATTGGATTTAAGGGAGGGATTGCTGTGCAAGGTCACCAGTCTCACTTTCCCCTCCAGAGCTATCTGGGTCCAGTGGCCAGATATAGACCAGGACAACTAGAGATGGTCCAGGATACAGTGGGAGACCTTAGCCTTTTTAAGCTGAGGTTTTGTTTTGTTTAGTTTTTGTTTTTAACAGATATCAGTTTGATGAGGCAATGCCCATCCAGTGGGTAAGGCTAAGTAATAAATAAAGCAGACAATGGCCTCTTTTATCTAGTTTAAAAAACAATGAAATCAATCTGGGAGGGGAATACTCTCAGGATTCTCGGCCCAAAATACACAATTGTTATTCACATGCACCCTGAACCAGTCCGGAAATAAAGAACGATAAAGAACGATCTATTGGGGTTTGGACTGGGACCTATTGTTGGCCAATCAAGAAGAGTCTGAGTGATTTGGATTTAAGGCTAGATTTCTCCTCCTCCTCCTCCTCCTCCTCCTCCTCTTCCTCCTCCTTCTTCTTCCTTCTTCTTTTTTCTTCTTCTTCTTCTTTAAGTAATAATAGCTTTTTAGTTTTCAAAATACATGCAAAGATAGTTTTCAACATCCACCTTTGCAAAATCTTGTGTTCCAAATTTTTCTCTCTCCTTCCTCCCCTTCCCTTAGACAGCAAGTAATCCAATATAGGCTACACATGGGCAATTCTTCTAAACATATTTCAATGTACCTCATGCAGCAAAAGAAAAATCAGATCAAAGGGGGAAAAAAGAGAAAGAAAACAAACAACAACAACAACAAAGATGAAAATACTATTTTGTGATCCATATTCAGTCTCCATAATCCTCTCTCTGGATGTGGATGGCTCTTTCCATTACAAGTCTTGATTCTTAAGAAAAATATCTGATCTGTAAGCCCCAAGTTAGAGGTTTCAGCAATAAAAATTTACATTCCTTTGGGCAGAGCCCTCACAGGTGCTGACTATATACCTGCCTATGGGCTGACTCTCACCATACTCTTGAAGCCATAGAAGTGACCGTCCTTACAATCTGAAAGGGTTATATCTCATGGTTTCCCACTCTCCTGATAAGTCCATTTTTTTCAGAGGCAACAGGGCTGTTTCAGTCATATCACAAACAACAGTCATCTCCCTTCCTTCTCCTTAAATGCCCTGACTGATTGTTACCTCTGCATGCTGGAACAGTGATGTGATTACTACCTTTCTCCCTACCCTTACCCCCATTACTTGCTCCAAGATACTCTACTGGCTTCTCTTATTTCTCATACTTTATAAAAACAATTGAATAATAGCTTTTTATTTTCAAAACACAAGCAAAGTTAATTTTCAACATTCAGCCTTGCAAAACCTTGTGTTCAAAATTTTTCTCTCTCCCTTCCCTCAGTCCCTCCCTTAGATAGCAAGTAATCCAACATATGGTAAACATGTACAATTCTTTTATACATATTTCTACATTTATCAGGCTGCCCAAGATTATAAAACTTTGAATTTCTAATGCGTGAAGAAGTTCTTTCGCAAAATAGTAGGTGCTTAATAGATGGTCATTACTGCCCTCAGTTACTGTAAAGGAAATTCTCAATGACTTAAGGAGAGGCATATAGCAGTGGGAGAGGATTGTCTACCTCAAGGTTTCTTAAACTTTTCCCCCTCTTGGCCCCTTTTTACCTGAGAAATTTTTATAGGACCCCAGGTATATAGGTATACAAATCAAGCTGGTAATAAATCATAAAGAAATTTATTTTAAAACAATTATTTGGCAACAATATGATTTTACCATTTGTTAAAGATGAAAACAAATTTGCCTACTAATGAAATGGATGTGCTTGTTTATTTTTACATAATGAATTAAATCTTGGCAGAATATTTGATGTCTTTTACTGTTGCCAAATTTTTGGTGACCCCTACATTCAGTTACTCAAACCCACAATGAATTGAAGTCCCACAATTTAAGAAGCTTTGGTTTACCTAAAACAGGAGGATTTAGAAAAGTGGGAAAATGAAGTGGAGATACTGTAGATGAAGCTTATAGGGAAATCCTTCCCAAGTAGTAGTAAGCAGGATTGGGAACCTTGCTTTCAGTGGCAGTGTGTGTGTGTATGTGTGTGTGTGTGTGTGTGTGTGTGTGTGTGTGTGTGTGTGTGTGTGTGTGTTGTTGGTGGGGAAATGAGGCTGGATTTTCTGAGCACTGTTAACAGGGCACTGCCCCATCAAAGACTGGACTTAAATGCTTCCTGATGGAGCCACCAGAGCTTGTGTTTAGCATCCTCTGGGCAACTACCATGGACTGACTTCTCATTATTCCTTGAGCATTAGTCCCTAAGATCCTAAGTTGGTCATCTTTCAATGTTTTCTCTGCTTTTGTGCCTCAGCCAACTGCATATATGTTCAGTTCTCATCTGACTGTCAAAAACCTTGAATATCCAATGGCTGTTTTCCCACTAAATTTCCAAAAAGAGTCATCTACACTACTTCTGTCACATGCTTTACCCCATTATAATCTTGTTCCTGATTACATGATAAATCAAATAATTGTGAAGTCTGATGACTTTTCTCATTTCTCATTCTCCTTGACCATTCCGCAGCTTTTGAAGATGCTGACTTCATCTCCTACAGGATAATATCTCCTATTTATGCTCCATGACAATACTGTCTCCTAGTTATTCTACCATTCTTCCTGCTCTCATCCTTCAGTGGTTCATCTTCTTCCCTCAGTCCCCTAAGTATGGTGGGTTTTTCTCTCCTCTCCGTTTCTCCCCCTCCATCTATGTTCTCTCTCTCTCTCTCTCTCTCTCTCTCTCTCTCTCTCTCTCTCTCTCTCTCTCTCTCTCTCTCTCTCTCTCTCTCTCTCTCTCTCTCTGTCTTTCTCTCTCTCTCTTTGATTTCATCTGTTCCTGCAGATTCAGTCATCACTTCTGCACAAGTAGGGAAACTGATACTTTTACTAGCCAAAATACAGGATCAAGGCTCTCCAAGAGCAGCTGACAGATAGACATAGTGATGACAGGAATGCTGGCTAGGTGGGTGGAGAATACTAACTTCTCCAACTTTTCCACATAGGACCTTTTATCCCATCCTCTTTAATCAACCTCTCTCTCTTTTTATTGGTTCTTTTTCTGCACTTTCGAATATGCCCAAATCTCTACCATCTTTAAAAAAAATAAACAAACTTCACCAGCCTTACTATCCCTGCTAGTTAACATCTTTTCCCATTCTCAACCAAATTTTTTTTAATTTTTATTTTATTTTATAATTATAACATTTTTTTTGACAGTACATATGCATGGGTAATTTTTTACAACATTATCCCTTGCACTAACTTCTATTCAGATTTTTTCCCTTCCTCCCCCAACCCCCTCCTCCAGATGGCAAGCAGTCTTATATATATTAAATATATTACAGTATATTCCTAGATACAATATATGTGTGTAGAACCGAATTTTTTGTTGCACAGGAAGAATTGGATTCAGAAGGTAAAAATAACAGTTTACATTCATTTCCCAGTGTTCCTTTTCTGGATGTAGCTGGTTCTGTCCATCATTAATCAATTGGAATTGGATTAGCTCTTGTCTATGTTGAAGATATCCACTTCCATCAGCATACATACTCGTACAGTATCATTGTTGAAGTGTATAATGATCTTCTGGTTCTGCTCGTTTCACTCAGCATCAGTTGATGTAAGTCTCTCCAAGCCTCTCTGTATTTCTCCTGTTGGTCATTTCTTATAGAACAATAATATTCCATAACATTCATATACCATAGTTTACCCAACCATTCTCCAATTGATGGACATCCATTCATCTTCCAGCTTCTAGCCACTATGAAAAGGGCTGCCACAAACATTTTGGCACATACAGGTCCCTTTCCCTTCTTTAGTATTTCCTTGGGGTATAAGCCCAGTAGTAGTATGGCTGGGTCAAAGGGTATGCACATTTTGATAACTTTTTGGGCATAATTCCAGATTGCTCTCCAGAATGGTTGGATTCTTTCACAACTCCACCAACAATGCATCACTGTCCCAGTTTTCCCACAGCCCCTCCAACATTCATCGTTATTTGTTCCTGTCATTTTAGCCAATCTGACAGGTGTGTAATGATACCTCAGAGTTGTCTTAATTTGCATTTCTCTGATCAATAGTGATTTGGAACACTCTTTCATATGAGTGGAAATAGTTTTAATTTCATCATCTGAAAATTGTCTGTTCATATCCTTTGACCATTTATCAATTGGAGAATGGCTTGATTTCTTATAAATTAAAGTCAATTCTCTGTATATTTTGGAGATGAGGTCTTTATCAGAACCTTTAACTGTAAAAATGTTTTCCCAATTTGTTACTTCCCTTCTAATCTTGTTTGCATTAGTTTTGTTTGTGCAGAAACTTTTTAATTTGGTGTAATCAAAATGTTCTATTTTGTGATCAATAATGGTCTCTAGTTCTCCCTTGGACACAAACTCCTTCCTCCTCCACAAGTCTGAGAGGTAAACCATCCCATGTTCCTCCAATTTATTTATGATTTCGTTCTTTATGCCTAAATCTTGGACCCATTTTAATCTAATCTTAGTATGTGGTGTTAAATGTGGGTCCATGCCTAGTTTCTGCCATACTAATTTCCAGTTTTCCCAGCAGTTTTTGTCAAATAATGAATTCTTATCCCAAAATTTGGGATCTTTGGGTTTGTCAAAGATTAGATTGCTATTTTTATTCACTATCTTGCCCTGTGAACCTAACCTATGCCACTGATCAACTAGTCTATTTCTTAGCCAATACCAAATGGTTTTGGTGACTGTTGCTTTATAATATAGCTTTAAATCAGGTACACTTAGACCACCGTCCTTTGACTTTTTTTTCATTAGTTCCCTTGCAATTCTCGACCTTTTATTCTTCCATATGAATTTTGTTGTTATTTTTTCTAGGTCATTAAAATAGTTTCTTGGGAGTCTGATTGGTATAGCACTAAATAAATAGATTAGTTTGGGGAGTATTGTCATCTTTATTATATTCGCTCGGCCTATCCAAGAACACTGAATGTCTTTCCAATTATTTAAATCTGACTTTATTTTTGTGGCAAGTGTTTTGTAATTTTGCTCATGTAATTCCTGACTCTCCTTTGGTAGATATATTCCCAAATATTTTATACTATCGACTGTTATTTTGAATGGAATTTCTCTTTGTATCTCAACCAAATTTTTTAGAGAGAGTTGTTTACACTCACATTCTCCATGTCTACTTCTCTAATTTTTCAATCTTTGCAACCTGTCTTGTTTACACTCACAGTCTCCATTTCTACTTCTCTCATTCTTCAATCTTTGCAGCCTGTCTCCATTTGTGATTCTATTAAAACTAATTTCTCCAAAGTTAGCAATGATTTCTTAATTGACTAATCTGGTCTTGTTTCAGTGCATCCTTCTCAAATGATCAGATGCAATTGGTATTGTTAGCCACCTTCTTCTCCTGGATACTCTCTTTGAGTTTTCATCATAGTGCTCTCTCCTGATTCTCCATTTATCTTTCTAAATGCTCTTTATTCTCCTTTGCTGGGCTCACTATTATTCATATAACCATGAGTATTCCTCACAGCTTTGTTCTGCTCAGCTTCTTTTTCTTTCACAATCTCTATACTTGGTGATCTCATCAGCCCTAATTTTCAACCCTATTAAGATGACTCATAGATCTTACCAAATTCTTCTCCTACTTCAGTCCTACACTATCAATTAAATTTCCATTGGATATTTCAAACTTAACATGTTCAAAACCCTTCCAGATGGTAGGTTCATCTGAAGAGCTTCCTGTGTTTTCTAGCAATTAGGTTTTTTTGCTGTAATAATTTGTCAATTCTTGGCATTGTTTTTTTCAGCTGTGACTGTATATTCTTTTGTGTTTCAGTGCACCTACCCAATCCTTTTTGGTCATGGGCTTGAATAATTCTTGAAAAACTTGACTTCCTCAAGTGAAAAGTTGTTGAAATATCTCTAACAGTCATTGAAATGTTCTCTCTTACACTTCATTTCCTTGGAGTAATATCCATTCTTATAAACCATAGAATTAAAAATGCAACCAAAGAAAGTAATGAAACCTAGGTAAGGCATGGAATATGACACTTAATAGACATAGAGCTAACTAAAAATGGGAAAACCAGTCCTTCTGACTTCATCTGGTCAAGGTCAGATATTTTAATTAGCCTAGTATCAGTGGAAACATAAACTCATGACCAGTCTTATAGCAAAATGAATCCTTATCTTAATTATTGTTTGTTACAAGTAATTTATATGCCACTGCATATGCTCAGATATGTCTCCTTTTATTATAGCTCTTGAATCCATTCAGTTTATTACCCATATTTTGCTCATTGGCATATAGAAACACGAAGCCATACTTTGCTTTCAATGGAAGAAAACTACTATTGAAGGCTGGCATTCTTCTTGAATATTGTCTTTTCTGAATTACTAGTCTTTTCTTCTGTTCTTCAAATGTTCCATGATATTGTCCATGGTATTAGGCAATCGGTGTGGGCAATTTTCTCCTTTTCTGCCCACTTTTTAACATTTAAAACAATCTTAATTCAATTCTCTTGAGTCCAGAAAAAAGATATTTTTACTGGTCTTTGGCGATATACTTTATCCTTGGCGAATTTTCCTCTGTTGTAAAGCTATATTCTTGAATTCCAAATCCCATTCTCAGACATCATCTTTTTAACCAACTGTTCACTTCTCAAGCCTGCCATTCTCTTCTGGTCTTCTGCCTTCAAAAGAAAGTAGCAATGAAAGCACCATGATAGTAATTCTTGCAATTTGGGTGACTTGACCAATATGCCTTTAATTTGTGTGTATGTGTGTGTGTGTGTGTGTGTGTGTGTGTGTGTGTGTGTGTTAAAGAAGAATCTATTTCAAGGGGTGGAGACCCTATAATAAAGTTAGATAGAAGACAAGGAGTGCAGCAAAGACTGTAGTACAGTGTTGGGGAGGGAGTTGTGGGTAGATATTAGTCCCTAGGTATTTCTGAATGAGGCTTAAATTATCTTTGGTGAATTTCTCACTTTTTTTCTTTATTCAAGTTTTTCACCTAGTTTCCTTTTTATGGCAATGAATATTTTCAGGTCACAGACAGAGGCAAAGAGAAGGAGATAGAAGCTATTTACAGAGGAGATAGAGAGGTTTATAAAGAACTAGCTTGGAGTCAGGAAGTTTTGTTGTCATTCAGTCATTTTCAGTTAAGTTGGATTCTCAGTTTGGCAAGTCACTTAACTTTTTAGTGTTCTAGGCAACTCTCAAAAGACTCTGAGTCTTATAGCAAGTGCTGATCTACATCAGAGGAAGGTTTTCCTTAGTAGGGATTTCCTAAATGGATGAAATCACAAATTTGATTCAAAAAATAAAGGACCTACATGAAGTTTTATACTGGTGGTCATTAGACTAATCTTCTCAGTTCTAGATGGGTCAGTGATTACACCATAAAAGAAACAGATTGAAACCTCAGTAGGTTGACTTGGGGTTATATTCAGGGAGACCACCGAACTAATGGTGATATTGGGGTTGTGTCCTTTTCCAGCCAAATATTCTCCATAATTTCTTCTATTGTATTCAGAACCCTGGGGAATCAGACTTCGTGTTAGGAATAATAAGAAATCTGGAATAAGGCTCTCTTCTGTCAAATTTGACCATGTATTATACCAGAGAGATTGAGTGTGTTAGATGGTTTTGATGAGGATCTAGTGGTAAAGAATTGAGATTTTAGTGGTAGGGAATTGAGGTGTGAGAATTCCCTCTGGTTGGCACACAGGTCCAGTGTGAAAGAATTCGTGAACCAGAAAAGTCTGAATGACAAAAGTGATTTTTATTGGCACTGAGAAGCTACTAGGAATTGCTAAGAAAACAGACTCCTCAGTGACAAGGTCCTGTCAGAGAAATAACAAAGGTTATCACTAAGAAGAGGTTATCTTCACAGTGGGCAAGAGTCCTAGTAGGCAGCTATGCAAAGAAGAGAGGTCCCTTAGCATGGCATAATCCTACCTTAGATTTCTCCAGAGAGTTAGAGTTCAAAATTGTCTTTAATATTGGCAGTCTGGGGCTAGGATCCAGTTGAAAAGAGAGAGTCAATGCCCCCTGGCCTAGATACTTATCTTGGAGTTTCAAGCCATTCCATAGGAATATCAGGCCCAGATCTCCAACTGAATAAAATCATTTTGAAGGTTTTTTGTTTTTTTGTTTTTTTTCCTAGAGTCTTGGGAAGTTGCTGAAAGGAATCCTCACTACTCCAAAAAATCAATGGAGGGTGATTTAATCTAGATCTCCAATTGACTGAAGTCACTTAACTTGTCTGAGAAGATATGCTTTCCCAGAGGAGGGTCTGAGACTCCAAATCTCCCTTTTTTTACAGATTAAAGGGGATGCAGTTTCAGAGTTTGCCCCCATCAATTTCATCTGTCATAGAACAAATTTTATTCTGGTCTTTGACAACTAGTACACATCAGACTGAAGCTCTTAAAACTTTTGAATATAAACTTGTTGAAGGCAGGGACTATTTTGTTGTTGTTTTCTTTGTATCCTCAGTGTCTGTGGTCAATATGTAACAGGTACCTAATAAATACTTGTTGATTAAAAGGGCAGATGTGATTCAGGAAAAATGGCTGTTATAGAAGGAGAATATAGCTATTTGCCTTTCAATTTTTCTAAATGTTTAAAAAAGAAAAAATTCTATTTGACTTGCACAGTTTGAACTTCTTCCTCATATATCAATAATATCCCCCATCTTTCCTCAGCCTTCTCTCTCTTTTTGCTGTCTCTCATCTCTCTGGACCAAGAGAACAAAAATAGCCTATAGTAAATATACTTAGACCTTCTGCACAAATCAAGAGTCTCAAGGAAAGCAAACCCAAAAGGTTTGAAAAGGAGAATAGATTATTTTAAAATGATTTTGTGCCTGATGTCTAATTTTCAGATTCTCTCTTTGATTTCCTTATAGTTGCATCCTGATTTCTTTTGGGTTTTAAACACATGTTTCTATGCATCTTTTTATACATATTTCACAGGAATGTTGTGAAGCTAAAATGAGAAAATATATGTGAAAGCACATATACTATCTCTTAAGGAGGAAAAGTGCTGAGAAATCAAGGATAATAGGAATAATCTTTTTAGAGCAATGTTTTGACGGAGATGACTATCTTCTAGAAACTAATGTACTGCTGAGATTCTGAGGTTATTTTCTCTTCTGTAATGCTTTCATAGCTCTCAATATTCATTATTTTGAAGTAAAGATTTTTTTCAAAAAGAAGGAAAAGAATAGCTGTTTCTGGAAATTTCAAAATGCATATACAGACATATGTATATACACACATGCATACATCATGTATATATACAGGATCCCATTGGTATACATGTGTTGCACATAACTGCCTTTTAATTAAAAAACAAAACAAAACACAAGCTTTCAATCTCTCCTTCAGCAGTTGGCAAGAGAGCACCTAACTCCAGCCTTCAGATCTGGGCCATCAGTAATCATCTATATCTAACTCAAGCAGGTGGTCCACAAGTGATGAATGTTGTATCCACTGAGGAGAGGACCAAACAAAAACTAAGAAAGCCTCTCCTGCTTCAAAGACAATGTGCTTTCAGCAAGGTATTCAGGCTTTGGGGGCCTGGGGCCTGGGGCCTGGCACTTGGGGTTTGGGGATTTTAGAATTCAATGTTCACTCAGAGTTGTTAATGTGGCTCTTAGCCTGGGGACTTTTCTGCTTCCAAACCACATATGTTGTGTTTTTTCTATTTCAACCTTCTACTCATTTCCTCTAAATTTTGTACTTTAAAACCTAACCCCATGTTTCTTTTGTGTTTTAAATTCTTAGAACTGGAGTTGTGGTTTTAGTGTCTTTAGGGCATTAAAATCTATATTTCACTGTAAGGAACAGGAACAAATCTCAAGATTTCTAACTGAAATTCTTTATAGCCTCCCTCCCACCCCAGACTTCTATTGATGTTTGCAGTTTCATTTTGCTCTAATTATTCCCAATGGTGCAAATAGGCAGGAACTCAGCCATCACCAATGGCTGCTGAGCCACTGCCACCTTTTCTTGCCTAAGAAATGGAATGAGTCCTGGGGGAAAAGATTATGCCCTTTTTTTTTTTTTAAAAAGTGCATAGAGTTGGGGATTAATACCTTAATGTCTCAATTTTAACTTTATCTATTGATTATTCCTGTTGTCATTACCTATATTGCTGCTGGCAAGAAGTTCCTTTTGGAAAGAAGAGAGAGCTGGATTAAGCCAGCAAGACCATACAAAGGAGGTTTAGAAAGCCCTTTGGGATCTCTCTGGCTGAAAAGGAGCCATAAAATGTAAAATGGCATCATTAATAATAATACTTTTATGATCATAAAATAGAAACAAGTGTAATACAGCTGCTTCACTGTGCAGGGCTTTTACTGGCCTACCCTAAATAGTCAGGCTGGGTTACCTCCTGCTACTCTTCATCTTTCATCATTGCTCATCTTGTATTCTATAACATGTACGTCTTCAAATGCTATCAACAAATCAGTTAACTCACAGAAACCAAGCTGAAAAGATAGAACATACAATGCTCTAATGTGAGCATTACTGCCTTACAGCTGTACTTACCAGCCTTATGGTTTCCCAGACCTAATCATCTTTCCTTGACTGCTACTTTCTATATATACTTTTCCCATTGGTGTTTGTTGAATTGTATATAATTGGTAGAATCTAAGTTCCTTGAGGATAGGGACTATCTTTTTTTTCTCTTACATCTCCAGCATTTAACACAATATTAAGCATATAATAAAGCTTAATAAATACTTGCTTCATTCTGTAATGCCGGAGAAACTGAAGTAAGATAGAGATTAGAGAGTTTTTAATGTTTTATTAATTGGAGAGTGTAATTGACTGGACAGGACTCTTGTCTCAAAGTATCCAGTGATGAATGGGAGAATCCCAAGTCTTTTATACCTTTTTTGAACAAAGAAAAAAAAAGAGCAGGAAGGGTTTTACAGAACCATTTGGTTCTGTCAGGATGGGGGAGGCTAAAAATTCTTACTAAAAACCAGAGTCAGGATGTTTGAATAAACAGAAGAAAAGATGTCAATGAGGTATCCAGGATAGTTTTATCTTTTGGAATATTTTAGAGGGGGCAGTGCCATAAATTCTTGAGGACAGAAGGTGTAAGGGCCCTTTAAATGGGCGGCACCACAGTGCAACAGGAGATTTGAGTGTCCCAGAAGTATTCTCTGTGGATATAGGACTGCCCTGTGGGTGGGATCCTGTCCATATTGAGATAGCTTTGTAATGGGTGACGGCTCTCTCACTGGTTGGCTGTGTGTGACCTCACAGGCCCTTTATAAGTCCACTGCAGATAGCAGTTGCTCTCTTTAACCTGGCTCCCTAGCCTGGGGTAGCCAAGCCAAGCAGAGCTGATGGATAGCCGAGAGGTAAGGAGTTTGGTAGTGAACATCTGCCTTCCCTCCTAAGTGGCGTTTCTACCAGATCTTTCGGAATCTTAATTCTGAATATTAAATATTTTTAAAACCTGATAATTCCTGATGCATCCACGTTCAGGAGCCATTTATTTTATTTTATTTTATTTTATTTTAAAAAATTTTTTTTAATTTTATAATTATAACTTTTTTTTTGACAGTACATATGCATGGGTAATTTTTGACAATATTATCCCTTGCACTTACTTCTATTCAGATTTTTTCCCTTCCTCCCCCAACCCCCTCCCCCAGATGGCAGGCAGTCTTATACATGTTAAATATATTACAATATATTCTAGATACAAATTATGTGTGTAGAACCGAATTTCTTGTGGCACAGATTGGATTCAGAAGGTAAAAATAACAATTTACACTCATTTCCCAGTGTTCCTTTTCTGGATTTAGCTGATTCTGTCCATCATTAATCAATTGGAATTGGATTAGCTCTTCTCTATGTTGAAGATATCCACTTCCATCAGCATACATCCTCATAAAGTATCATTGTTGAAGTGTATAATGATCTTCTGGTTCTGCTCGTTTCACTTAGCATCAGTTGATGTAAGTCTCTCCAAGCCTCTCTGTATTCCTCCTGTTGGTCATTTCTTACAGAACAATAATATTCCATAACCTTCATATACCATAATTTACCCAACCATTCTCCAATTGATGGACATCCATTCATCTTCCAGCTTCTAGCCACTACAAAAAGGGCTGCCACAAACATTTTGGCACATACAGGTCCCTTTCCCCTCTTTAGTATTTCTTTGGGATATTAGCCCAATAGCAGCAATGCTGGTTCAAAGGGTATGCACAGTTTGATAACTTTTGGGGCATAGTTCCAAATTGCTCTCCAGAATGGCCGGATTCTTTTACAGCTCCACCAACAATGTATTAGTGTCCCAGTTTTCCCACATCCCCTCCAACATTCATCATTATTTGTTCCTGTCATCTTAGCCAATCTGACAGGTGTGTAATGATATCTCAGAGTTGTCTTAATTTGCATTTCTCTGATCAATAGTGATTTGGAACACTCATATGAGTGGAAATAGTTTTAATTTCATCATCTGAAATTTGTCTGTTCATATCCTTTGACCATTTATCAATTGGAGAATGGCTTGATTTCTTATAAATTAAAGTCAGTTCTCTGTATATTTTGGAGATGAGGCCTTTATCAGAACCTTTTACTATAAAAATGTTTTCCCAATTTGTTACTTCCCTTCTAATCTTGTTTGCATTAGTTTTGTTTGTGCAGAAACTTTTTAATTTGGTGTAATCAAAATGTTCTATTTTGTGATCAATAATGGTCTCTAGTTCTCCCTTGGACACAAACTCCTTCCTCCTCCACAAGTCTGAGAGGTAAACCATCCCATGTTCCTCCAATTTATTTATGATTTCGTTCTTTATGCCTAAATCTTGGACCCATTTTGATCTAATCTTAGTATGTGGTGTTAAATGTGGGTCCATGCCTAGTTTCTGCCATACTAATTTCCAGTTTTCCCAGCAGTTTTTGTCAAATAATGAATTCTTATCCCAAAATTTGGGATCTTTGGGTTTGTCAAACACTAGATTGCTATTTTTATTCACTATCTTGTCCTGTGAACCTAACCTATGCCACTGATCAACTAGTCTATTTCTTAGCCAATACCAAATGGTTTTGGTAACAGTTGCTTTATAATACAGTTCTAGATCAGGTACAGCCAAACCACCTTCACTTAATTTTTTTTTCATTACTTCCCTTGAAATTCTAAACCTTTTGTTGTTCCATATGAATTCTGTTGTTATTTTTTCTAGGTTATTTAAATAGTTTCTTGGAAGTCTGATTGGTATAGCACTAAATAAATAGATTAGTTTAGGGAGTATTGTCATCTTAATTATATTCCCTCGGCCTATCCAAGAGCACTCAATGTCTTTCCAATTATTTAAATCTGACTTTATTTTTGTGGCAAGTGTATTGTAATTTTGCTCATATAATTCCTGACTCTCCTTTGGTAGATATATTCCCAAATATTTTATACTATCGACCGTTATTTTGAATGGAATTTCTCTTTGTATCTCTTGCTGTTGTATTGTGTTATTAATGTATAAAAATGCTGAGGATTTATGTGGATTTATTTTGTATCCTGCAACTTTGCTAAAATTCTGAATTATTTCTAATAAATAGCTTTTTAGCAGAGTCTTTGGGATTCTCTAAGTATACCATCATGTCATCTGCGAAAAGTGATAATTTGATTTCCTCATTTCCTACTCTAATTCCTTGAATCTCTTTCTCGGCTCTTATTGCCGAGGCTAGAGTTTCTAGTACTATATTGAAAAGTAATGGTGATAGTGGGCAACCTTGTTTTACTCCTAATCTTATAGGGAAAGGTTCTAGTTTATCGCCATTACATATGATGTTTACTGAGGGTTTTAAATATATGCTCCTTATTATTTTAAGGAATAGTCCATTTATTCCTATACTCTCAAGCGTTTTTAGTAGGAAGGGATGTTGGATTTTATCAAATGATTTTTCTGCATCTATTGAGATGATCATATGGTTTTTATCAATTTGATTATTAATATGGTCAATTATACTAATAGTTTTCCTAATATTAAACCAGCCCTGAATTCCTGGTATAAATCCCACTTGGTCATAGTGTATTATCCTGGGGATGATTTTCTGAAGTCTATTTGCTAATATCTTATTTAAGATTTTAGCATCAATATTCATTAAGGAAATTGGTTTATAGTTTTCTTTCTCAGTTTTCAATCTACCTGGTTTAGGTATCAGTACCATGTCTGTGTCATAAAAGGAATTTGGTAGGACTCCTTCAATCCCTATTTTTTCAAATAGTTTACATAGCATTGGAGTAGGCCCTTCGTTCTTTTAATATGGACGCTGCTAGATCCTGGGTTATCCTTATTGTGCATCCTCCATATCTGAATTGCTTTTTTCTAGCAGCTTCCAATATCTTTTCCTTTGTCTGATGGTTCTTGAACTTGGCCACTATATTTCTTGGCGTTTTGATTTTAGGGTCCCTTTCAGTAGGTGATCGATGAATTTTTTCAATGTCTATTTTACTCTCTGTTTCCAGAACGTCTGGGCAGTTCTCTTTGATAATTTCCTCGAAAATGGTGTCCAAGCTCTTTTTTTCCCTCACATTTTTCAGGGAGTCCGATTATTCTCAAATTGTCTCTCCTGGATCTGTTTTCCAGGTGTGTTGTCTTTCTAGTAAGGTACTTGACATTCTTTTCAATTGTTTCATTTCTCTGGTTTTGCTTGACTACATCTTGGTTTCTCCTTGAGTCATTCATTTCTACTTGTTCCAGTCTAATTTTCAATGATGTATTTTCTTCACTCACTTTTTTTATATCTCTTTGTAATTGTCCAATTGAGTTTTTATCTTCTATGGAATTTTTTTCCATTTTATCCATTTTATTTTTTAGAGAGCTGTTTTCTTTTTCCAGCTCACTAATCCTGTTTTCCTTGGAGTTGTTTACCTTTTCCAGCTCACTAATCTTGTTTCTCAATGATTTGATTTCTTTATCCACTCTGTCTTTGAATGCATGGGATAACTTCTCCAGGCTCTCTTGCCAAGCTTCCCTTTCCTTTTCCCATTTCTCTTCCAGCTCTCTTGTGAGAGCCTTTTTGATTTCCTCTATGAGATTCTTTTGTATTGAGGAGCAGCTCATATCCCTCTTAGGGGATTCATCTGGGGACAGTCTGTTTTTAGTCTCCTCAGTGTTTGAAGTCTGCTCTCTCTCCATACAAAAGCTGTCAATGGTTAGAGCCCTTTTGAAATTTTTGTTCATTTTGTCAGAGTAGGAATCAAAGAAAACAAACTGACAAGAGAAACAATTGGTCTGTTTTGCCGGGGATGGGGCTGGATGGTATTAATGGGCTTCCTCTACAGACTGGGGGTAGGGCAGCTGAGAGCCACTAACAGAACAGCAATGACTGTACTGAGTCTGCACTCCGAGGCTCTGAGAACGTGCTGAGTCAGTCCAGGTGGGGCTTGGGGGTGGCCGGGTTCTGAGAGATGCTGGCTTTCTGGGGTTTTAATCTTCACCTCTGGTGTTTACACCCTCTCCGCTGCTCCTGGCTTGCTGCCAAGACGGAGTATCCACACTGGGGAAAAAAGTCTTTTCGCAGAAACAGCAGAGATCGTATCCCTCCCCTTCAGGTCTGAGCTGTGTGAACTGCCTGTCTCGCTCTGGCTTGCCTGCCCTCAATCTGCGCCCAGTCTGTTCGACCCTCCCCCAAGCAAACACAAACCTTTTCTGGCGACTTTCAAGGATGTCTTCTCTTGGTAATTATTTGTGGATTTCTTTCTGGGTCAAGCATTAAGTCTGAGGCTTGTCATGAAGTAAGTTCTGAGAGAAAACGAGGAGCTCAAGCAGCTGTCTGCCTCCATGCCGCCATCTTAGCCGGAAAACCTCAGGAGCCATTTGTAACTGCCAGGAGGGCATATTACAAGAAGGAGTTAGGAGCCAGGAAGTCTGATCTCCCCCTTATCTTGAGCCTCAATTAACAATTTACAACTTTAGAGCAAATGGTCCTCAGTCAATGAAACAGAGTGGGGGTTTTATAACTAAGGAGACTGGTGCAGAACAGTTAAGGAAACTGATGTAGAACAATTCAGGGAAACAGAGGCAAAACCAATTAGGGAAACTGAGTCAGGACAATTAAAAAGAACTGTGGCACAACAATTCATTCTTAGGAACACTTCAATTATTAAAGAATCTGTGATATTGTTGATATTTGTATGGAGCTCACAGTTGCAGATTATAACTCATTTTGTACCTTAGTATATAGTGTCATGAATTGCCTGGGGAAAAGCATGTATCTCATTATTGATAATCTTTTGTTGATGAGTCTCTGAACTTCACTGATCCTAGCATGAAAGACATAGAATGTCACTGAATCTACACTCAAACCTTTTCCAACTTAGTTTAGCATTTAAAGACCTTCACATAACTTAGACCCTCCTACCTTTCCAATCTTCTTGTGCTTTACTTCCTGACACATACTCTTTGATTCAATGCCATTGGCCTCCTGATTGTTGTTCCACAAAAAAGACACTTTATCTTTGCCTCTGAACATTTTTTTTTGGCTGTCCCTTATGCCTGGAATGCTCTCCCTTCTCTACTTCAACTACTGAGTTTCCTGGTTTCCTTAAGTCTCTACTGAAGTCCTATCTATTACAGGTAGCCTTCTCCAGATCCTCTTCAATACAGTACTTTCTCTATTTATCCTTTATAGACCTTACTTTGTATATATTTGTATGCATGTTGTCTCCCCCATTAGATTGTATGCTCTCTGAAGGCAGAGACTTTTTATCTTTTTTTTTTTTTTTTTTTTTTTTTTTTTTTTTTTTTGTAGTTTTCTCTGTTAGTACAGTGCCTGGTGCATAATAGGCACTTAATAAATGTTTATTGATTGATTGGTTGGTTAAGACTTTCAGAAGTAGTGTAACAGTGAAAAAAGAACTGGATTTTGTGTCAGAAGACTTATTTTTTATTCTGATATATATATATGTATATATATATATATATATATATATATATATATATATATATATATATATATATATGCTGTGTATTATGAGGGAACACAATTACTTAGGTTACCACATAACTGTCCTATATAGTTCTTTTAAATTTTGCACATTTAATTGTGCAAATTTTATTAAGGAGCTACTAATTCACATCTATTAAGATAGGCACTGGAGATAAAAGAAAAATCAACAAAAACATTTTGTTTACTCTGGGACTTTACATTCCACTGCAGGGTATAGAAGAGCTACAAAATAGAAATAAAGAAATACAAAACATATAAAAATGCCAAGTTGTTGAAATGGAGTTGGGAGAGAACCATTAAAAGGGGAAGTAGAAAAAGCTTAGTATAGCAGGTAAACTGGAGCTGGAGGAATGAAGGGAAGAAGGCATTACAAGAAATGGAGATGAGAAGGGAAACATACAGTAAGTGGGAGAGGTGATGTTGCATATGGTAAAAAGCAAGTGGATCAGTTTGGCTGCAATCTACAATGCATGATGGGGAGCAATGTGAAATTCTTGAGGGGACCCAGGTTGGAGGAATACAGTGGAAGTGTTTTACTGTTAAACAAGAGATTGTATTTTGTATGAGAAGGAAATTTTGAAACGTTTTGTGACATGGTCACACCTATACTTTAGGAATATCAATTTGGCAACTAGATGGAGGCTGGATTGAAAAAAGGAGAGCCTAGAATCAGGAAGACCAATGAGGATGTGACTTTAAAAGTTATCAGTCAGAGATGATAGGGTCTGAATACCAGACTGCTAGCTTTGTGAGCAATGAGAAGGGGATGAATGTGAGATACTTTGTAACATTAGAATTAAGACTCAGAAAAATATAGGCTATGTTGAGTAAGAGATGGTGAAGGATTGAGAATCACTAAGAGGTTGTGAACCTAGATTTTGGAAGGATGATGATACACTCGACAGAAATAGGGAAGTTAGGAAGAGGAATAAGCGTTTGGAGATGGGAGTATGGGAGAAATTACTTCTGTTTTGGACTTGCTGAATTTTAGATTCTTCAGGGACTTCTAATTAGAGTTATTTAACATATAATTGTTGATGTGGAAGAGGCATTTAAAGGAGAGATAAGGGCTGGTTAAGCATATTTGGGACTCATCTATATAGTGATAAATATTGAATATATGGATCTTGATCTTCAAAAGTGAGAGAAAGAGAGTGTATATATAGAAAACCCAGGACAAAATCTCTGAGACACTCAGGCTTGGAGACATGTGTGAAGGAAATTGAGAAGTAGTTAGTCAGGTCAGTGGTCAGACAGAACTAGGAGAGAGTGCTATCATCAGGGAAAAGAAAGTAATCTTGGAGAAGGAAATTTCAGTAGAGTGGTAGAATCAGAAATCAGATTTTAAGGTACAGAGAACTAAACAGAAGAAGTGAGAACAGAAGCAACAAGTAGAGATGAATTTTTCTAGGAATATGGTTGTGAATGTGAAAAAAATTTATAAGACCATAACATGAAGTAATAATGACATCAGATGAAGGGTTTTAAAGATGAGGGAGCTTGAGCCATATCTGTGGGCAATTGAACTCAATATCCTTTTGGGATTTGACATCTTCTAACTTGCTCTGGTACTTATCAATGAATTGGTCACTCTTTCCTGTATGCTCTCAATCTTATTCTCATTTCATTATACTTTCCAAGCTTCTATGATCAAAATTCTAACACTCTGTCCTGTAGACATGCTGAGTATATTTCATGCTGAATCCATTCATTTTTATTCTCTTTCATACTTCCCTTGATCAAACCTTCTTCTACTCAAATACTGGCTTTTGATATATTCTTTGTCCTTAGCTGCTCCTGGTGTTGATCTCTTAAACTTCAAGGACCCATACCAATAGTGAGGTTATTTTCTTCACATCCTTAAAGAAACCTGGGAAGCAGGAAGTCTATTCCTGCTTTCTTCTACCTTCTCCTCTCCCCAAGTCTCAGTGGCACAGATTCTTCTCATTTAGTATTGTTTGACTCTTTATTGTTGGATAACTAATATCAAAAGACCCCTACACTGGAACAATCTGCAATGCTGAAGCTGATTGCTTGTAGCTTAAGTCTGTGAAAGCAGGGTGGGAAGAAGACTGGGAATCTAGAGACAGAAAATAGTGTCTAATTCAAAAACAAGATTTGGTAGCAGCATCAGAATCCAATGGTCAAAATAAGAAGTATTGTTCAACTGTCTTCTTCTGGTTTTGGTGGGAGAAAGTTGTGTGGGAAAAGAAACAGGAGAGAGACTTAAGTTAGAAAAAAAAGAAGGCAAAAAATAAGAATGAAGTTTGTAAGAAAATGGGAAGAAGGTCAGAGATGGATTTAAGGAAGGAAAATTTGGAGGGCTGAAATAGAAGTCAAAGAGGGAGGTAGATCAGTGATTACATGTGGACAGGGTCAAAAATCATTGAGTAAATCAATCATTGGCAGTACGCCAAAGTAGTGGAAGCTTGGCACTGCCACTAATATAATTTATCATTTCTTTGTGGAGCAGAGTTGATCTAGTTTTTTAGAGGCATTACCAACAGATCAGAAGTTCATATAGGTCTTATATGGATGGAAAGGTTTTGACAATAGGCTCAGTGAGGGACAACAGTGTTCCTGTTATCTGAGGACTTGCCTAGCTAAATTCAAAGACTTTGATTATCTTTTGGCTCGGGGTAAAGAATTTTGGAGGCATAGTAATTCATAAAGATTGTGTACTAATGCATAAAATGGGGTTATAAACTGATAGTAGAGGGAGTATCCATACCAGAAAATCACAGACCCTTGAAATATGAGGGAGACTTGCCTGTCAATCATTCTCCATGTTTTAATCATCTTCAAAATTTTCTAATCTTACCAACAAATGTGCTCTAGTCTTTCCCTCTCAGATATATCTTTGTGTCTTCCCTTCAAACTATTGTCCTATATCTCATCTCTCTTTCATATTCAAACTTGTAGGACAGGATTGCTTAATCTGATTTTAAAATTTTCCTTTTTTCTCACTTTTCTATATCTTGCATTCTGGTTTTTAGTTTTACCACTTAACTGGAATTGTTCTCTTCAAGATCACTAGATAATTCTTAACTTTTAAATTCAATGACCTTTTCTCATTCCTAATTTATCTTGAACCCTTTTCAGTTTTTGACATTGACCACTCCCTTCTTCTGGACACACATGTTTCTTCAGGGTCTGTTTCTTTGTTCACTTTTAGTTCTCCTACATTTCTGATTACTCCTTTTCATTTTATTTTCTGGGTAATAATTCTTCTTCTTCCTTGTAAGTGAGGGCATCTTCTAAGGCTCTGCCTGGGCACTTTCCTCTTTTCTCTTTCTACTTTCTTTCTCGATGACCTTACCACTTTCTTTAGGTTTAATTATCACCTATATGCAAATGGCACCACAGTTTTGAATCTAATCCCAATCTCTCCCTTGATGTTACCCCCTACCTGTTAGAGATCTCTAGCTAGATGGGCATCTCAAACATAACATGTTAAAAACACAAATTATTTCTTTTTCAATTTCTGTTAAGACCAATACTATTCTCCTAGCCACACCAGCTTTACTTCTTGGAATCATCCTTTTCTTCTGATTTCTCCCCAAAAGTTATTTTGTAAATTCTATTTCATGACATCTCTTATATCCATCCCCCTTTGTTTGATCAAAAAGTCACTAGCCTCCTTCAAGCTTTTATCATGTATTTCCTGGACTGTTGTGGCCTTCTAATTGGCTCCAACCCTGACTTTTATTTAAAGTATCTTTCCTTTCCAATGTGTCAGACAGCAAGGCTAAAGGCATACTATTACTTGAAGCATGTGCTCTTCAAAATCTGGTACAGACTCTATAGGCTTTATTTTTGAGTAGTTTGTCTCAGATCCAATTTTCCAAGTTCTGCACAAATTGGTCCATCAATACTGGTTAGTTCCATTGGGAGTTTGGGTCTCTTATAAAGAAGGTACTGGCTTATTCTTTCACCGCTAGGAGAGCTGACACATCTGAGGACTGGCAGATTCAGCATGAAGTCAGTCATCAGAGGTGAAGCAGTGATCACAGCTGTGTGAATACATCCTTGCAAAGGGGACATGTAGACTTATAGAAAGCACAGCCCTCAAGCTTGTCAGATGAAGAGTTCAACCCAATTGTACCAGCATTCTGTTATGTCCCTATTTGTAAGAACAGTTTGGGGACTTAAAGGAAGTTTCAACAAAGAATCAGACAGACCAGTAAGACAGAAAAAAGTAACCCTTCATTGGGCTTAATTTAACTTATAGAAGGAAAGGGAACAGAGTGGGCAGAGACAATTAAACGTGTAACTAGAGGGGTTGGGGAACCTTAGCTGTGAAGGTCTTCAGACCATTGCAGGAGAAGGCAAGGGAGAGAAGGGGAGAAGTTAGTGATGAGGTGCTGTGAGAGACCATCCTCATCCATGGCACATCCAGGTTCTCTCAAACTCTTATCCTCACTCCTTCCATGCAAGGGCAGTTGGGTGATTCGGATAGGGATTTCAGGCTGTAGGATAGGCGGGATCCAATTGGTTTCCCATCTCTGATGTCTCAATCAAGGCAACATGAATATGATTGTATAAATATGTATGTTTTAAGATAAGGGGAGAAAGAGATGTCAGATCCAGAGAAGGGAGAGTCTCACTTAGGTGAGCTTTCTAGGAGGCAGAGAAGTCCCAAACCAGGTTTCTTTTGGGCTGTTACTTCACTTTCAGCAGGATAGCTGTGGCTATATCTCAAGATAGTTCTATGCAGTTGGGCATATAGGTCTTTGGTACCAGCAGGACATAATTGAACTTAATTGTGCAGAATAATAACAGATAGAAAGTAAATCCCACAGTCAGCAAGAGTTCTCATTCAAAAACTGCCTTCTGAAGCAATAGGTTTTAAACCCTTTTTATTTAATATTTTAAGTTAGGGCATGAGAGAACAGTGAAGGGATGGGGGAAAATCAGAAAATACTATTAATGGAAATGATTCTTTGGTACTCCTATCATTCACCCCTTTTCCCCTTCTATTATGCATTTATATTATCAGAAATATTTTCATAAGAGGACCTATGATTTTGCTTATAAGCAGTATATTGGAGGTTACTTCCCCATTTCTGGCACTCAGTGGGACCCCATCCTTGGTAAACAATATCTCTAGTGTTATATTTATTGCCATTTCTTAATGTAGGTCTCATTTGATTTGTCCAGAGAGCTCGAAGTTCTCTTAAATTTTCACTTGGCCTCTTTTGCTTTAATCCTATTTTGATCCTAAGTAGTGTTGAAATCCAGATTCTTCTTTCTATATAGTATGTCTTCACAACACCCAAAGGGTATAATAGGCCTATAGTCAAACAGATGGGAACTGCCCTTTTCAAAAGAACAAAATAATGGTCTTCAGAAAAGTCTAACCATCACCTATATGAAGCTTCTTCTCCAATGCTTCCCACTAATTTTATATAACCACCAGAAGCCAATTCAGTATTCAGCTGTGCCAGAGCCAGAGCTATTATTATGGCATCAGTATGTCAACTATTCAATTAAATTCAACAAGCATTTATTATTTGCCTACTGTGTGCCAGATACTGTGATGAAGCAGCATGGTATTGCTGATACAGTTTTGGGTTTGGAGTCGGGACAAGTACCACCTCTGATACCAGCAATGTAATGCTGGTTAAGTCATTTAATCTATAATGTGCGTCATATAACTCAGTAAAGCTTCTCTGCCAAGTTACAGACTGATTGATTGTGATTGGCCATATAAATAGGCATAAATTGGATGAAATCACAGATCTTTTTCATATTTTGAATATTTGCACATATGTCACTCATGAATACTTAGTAAGTATCCTGCTGATGGGCTCCTTTTGGGAGGACTGCTAATTTATGTCTAAGCCTACCACACAAATAATTATTCATAATACCATTTTTGTGGAGGATCATGGAGTCTTTCTGTTGGTTGCTTTCTTGTTTTGCTGATCAGAAAAAAAGCATTTTAGAGCTCCTGTGGGAAGCCCTCAGCATCAATTGCTATGGGTGGTAGGTAGCCTCTGTCAGTAGAGTAAGGCTTCACAGGAGACAAAGAATGAATGAATCAATAAGGATTTATTAAGTACCTGTTCCTGCCAGTCATTGCACTAGGTTCTTAAATGTATTGGGATACAAAGACAAAGAAAGAACCACCCATATTCTCCTGAAGCTTACTTTGGAATGCTTAGAGTGAAAGTGTTAAGGACCAAGAGCCTTAAGCAAATTAAACTGCACAATGAACCTGGGGAAATCATTGGTCCAAATGGAAAACTTCTCAGGGTGCTTCCTGGGTTCCCCCTATGAAGTCACCTGGATGGGTTTACATTTTCTTTGTCATTTTCTTTCTATAGATTGAGCATCTTCCTGCCAAAATGGGTATTTTTGGTTTAATAAGCTTCTTGTGAAGTAAGATGTTCTAGGCCTGTAGCCCCTGACAATTGTTGCTGGATGGTTCTCATCCCTATGATCAGTTCTTTTGGAAAAAAAGGGGCACTTTCTTGGGATTCTGAACAGTTTTTCCTCCCAACTATGCCCTTGGTGTGGCTTGGGACTGAAGCTTCCATGAATTGAGTTCTAAGATTTTCCATAGTTAAGACTGATGCTTTCTAGACCAAGATAGGTCAAGGTCAAAAGATCATTGCATAGGGAGGACCATAAAGGACCGTACTGAGAGATTGAAGGCAAAAGGCAAAATTTGGATTAGAAAGAGAAAATGTTAGGAACAGAGTACAAGGGAGAAGTGAAGAGATGTTCAAAAATAATGATGGATATTAGAATATGACTGAGGTTCTGAATTTCAGAAAGAGTTCACACAACTTGTTTAACTCAGTTTCCTATGGGTGTATGTATGTTTTCACTGCAGAGACCTTCTTTCATGAATATGGGGTTTAGTGTTCAACTTTTTGCCAGTTGTCCATAGTTCAGAGAAGATACTGCAATCAGCTTAAACAAAGGGCTCTAGGAGGTCTCTTATTTACTTACCATGGCATTCTTAGAATTATAGATATAGAATTGGAAGGGATGTCAGAGACCAAGGGGATCCTTTAAGTATTCTAACCTGAGACTACTTATTAGGAATGTGCCCTATAGAGGAACTATAGCACAGACACAAAGACACAGATACAGACACATGGACATAGAATACACACAGAGCCACAGCCCTTTTCTCTCTGCCAAAAAGGAACATGGTAATTTCTTTTGGCAGATTAAGAGAATGGCTTTAGAAGTATATATAGTACATTGAGGATTTGTAGAGCGACTTGTTTGACTACTGATAATTATTACTGGTTATCATGGAATCTATTGACAATTGGATGACTTATAAATTAGTAAGTACAGAGTTTTTCAATTGGTAGTTATATGATATTGAAAAATTGGGTAAAAAATTAGAAATAGACTTTGTTCACAAGTATGAGAATATGAGTTTTGTTTTTTTTTATTGCTGGGAAATAATAATGTTCTAGGCAAGGGATTCTGAGTCTGGACGCTCCACTTCTGCTCATTGAAGCATGAAACAACACTGAAGCCAGCTGATAAAAGGAACCTCAGTCAATGAGTGCTCCTTAAGTATAAGTGAGTGGATGAATAGATAGAAAACCCTTGAATTACTTTTATTATTTGTTTTGAAGATGCTTATACAGAGTTCCTGAAAAGTTTTAATGAAGTTTCAAGCTTTGTTAGCTTAAAATAAGTCATCATCATTAATAGCCTAATAAGCTTAAAAACTATATTAAGGTTAAAACTGTATTAAGATTTTTGATATTTCATTATCAGTCCCAGACTACTGCAGTTTTTTAAAGATCTTTTTTTTTAAATGGATGATTTCAGTAGCTGCCCTGTACCATGGATAATTTGCACAAGATTGGGAAACATCAATCCAAATGATCTTGAATGTAATCTTCTACAATGAGAAGTTAAAGAGATAGAGAAAGGACTTAAATAGAGATATGCCGATTAATAATCATCATATTACTTTTAGTTTTTCCACTCCAGTAGCTGCCAGATTAGTAAATACAGTTATAGCCCTTGAGATACACAAGGAGAATTAGATCCTGAATGAACCTGAGAATACCACTGAATTTAAAAACCTTCTTGCTTGAATTGTGTGATCAGAATGTGTGGTTAAATACAATCTAAGATTAGAAGTTATTAGATGTTGCAATTGACACTAACCACACTCTTGAAGTAAAATTATTGATTAAAGAGTTAGAATTTTCTTTCTTTTCCTTTTATTAAAGCTTTTTATTTTCAAAACACATGCATAGATAACTTTCAACATTCATCCTTACAAAACCTTGTGTCCCAAATTTTTTCCCTGCCTTCCCTCCTTCCCTTCCTCTAGATGGCAAGTAATCCAATATATGTTAAACATGTACAATTCTCTATACATATTTCCACAATTATCATGTTGCACAAGAAAAAAAAAAAGATCAAAAAGAAAAAAAAATGAGAAAGAAAACAAAATGCAAGCAAACAACAACAACAACAAAAAGAATGAAAATACTGTGTTGTGATTCACACTCTGTTCCCATAGTTCTCTCTCTGAGTGTAGGTGACTCCCTTCAACACAAGACCATTGGAACTGGCCTGAATCATCTCATTATTGAAAAGAACTACGTCCATGAGAATTGACCATTGTATAGTCCTGTTGTTGCCATGTACAACCACAGCCGTAGTTCTGCTCACTTAGCATCAGTTCATATAAGTCTCTCCAGGACTTTCTGAAATAGAATTTTCAGGAAATTCTTTAGATTAGGGAAATAGAAGTGCAAATCACTTGGAGTTGATCATTCTGGAGGATAATAGCCTCTACCATATAGGCAGTTAGAGTATAAAGATTTATTTTTTCATTTCAGAGATTTGTATTGGTGACATGATCCCTAAGATTCTTTTGATCTTATAAAAATACCAATTAAGTAGATTAGATTCTCTGTTTCATGTTGACCCCAAAAGCCACCACTCAAGCATCATTTCTGGAGAAAAAGATAAACTAGGGCTTAGCATTCAACTCAATCCCAAAACCATAACTATCAACATGAATCCTTGCCCTATGCATAAAAACTGTATCTATACAAACTAAATAAACTTATACTTTTAGAACCCCCTTATTATTGTTGATTTTAGTGATTTACACCATCTTAATACCTGAGAACAGGCCAGCAGCCCATACACAAGATCAAATCTTCCTGACCCTAAGTCCAGAGCTCTATATAGCATGCAACCTATTCTCCATAACTTTATACATGCTTTTTTTTCTTTCCACTTTCTCACTTGAACTAAATCCATCCTTCCTTTGAGGCAACTTGGTAAACACAGGAGATAGAGTACTAGAGCTGGAGTCAGGATAACTTCAGTTCAAATCTAGCCTCAGATTAGCTATGTGACCTGGGCAAATCAATTCATCCTATTTTCCTCAGTTTCCTCATCTGTAAAATGAGCTGGAGAAAGAAATAGAGTGCCACTCCAATATCTTTGTTAAGAAAATTTTAAATGGAAATCACAAAGAATTGGACACAACTGAATAACAATAAGAATTTTCTTTTAAATTCATCTAAAGTCTCATTTTCTCTATGAGGCCTTTACTAACTGAATCAATATTCAATGTTTACTCCTTTTTTTGGATTTTATCTCATGTCTTTAGATTTTGTAGCATTTATTATTTATATTATTCTTTTGGTTTTGTCTTTTGTTATTATTGTACTGCTATTTATTTTTATTGAATGCCACCTATCCCCCTAATTGGAATACAAACTCTTAGAGGATAGGAACCCTGACTTTATGTTTTGCATCCCCGTAGACTAGCATAGTCCCTTAAACAGAACTGTTTGTTCTGTTGTTATTATTGATAATGACAATAAAGCGTGACTAAATGGTATGACAGACATATAGGTTTTATATTCTTTCAGCTAGGCAAAAGCCTCAGTAATCATCTCTCATGAGTTGCTGAGGAAAATGTGACATAGATATAAAATTTAATATATAAAAATTATGTAACACATTCCACAGAATCAATAACATAAAATATATAATTTACATTATATAATTAATGGATAAAATGTTTTTTAAAAATTACAAATATTTATTCTTATATAATAACCTAAGGGTTAGGTTGTTCCAAACCTACAAAAAATAGTTATATCCATGTTTGAATGGAGAGGAAAAATTCATTTCTTTGATCAGAATGAAATGATGGTGATGGGAAGAGAAAAATTAGTTTCAGAACCTCAAAGGGACAGCAAGAGAGAGATATCCAGAATACATATCTTGGGAAGGAGAGAAAGAACAGCAAGATTAGTAAATTGTCAATAACAAATAACATATCTTAAAAGTCTTCTGTGAGTATTCCTCTTTCCTATAAGCACTTTGATACTTCATTTTCTTTCTGCAGATGAGGCTAAAGAAATTAAAATTTTAAGATCCTTCAGTGAGTGAAAAGCAAAGCTCGGTATAAATGATAATACTTAATGAGTGACTGGTGTGCAGATCCCACTGGCCTATGATTGCTTTAATAGCTGTGCTGAAGAGGTGCTCCATGTTGCTAGATGAATATATGGATAAGATTAAACAGAAGAGAATGGAATTTGCTATTCTGTTACTGGAAATTCATACCAGTGGTCTTTCAAATGCTTTTAATGTTTTCATGTCACTCTTCTACTGAAAAATCCTTAATTACAGCATAAAATTATAAAATCATCAGTTAATAGAATCTTAGAGTTGGAAAGAACTTCAGTCCAATCATATCTGAACAAGACACCTTCTACAATCCATATAAATGGTCATCTAGTCATCTTAAAGATCTTTGGACAAATTATTTTGTAGTATAATGATGCTTTCCCTTCCTTGTATTTGTCAAGTTGATTTCTTTGAATGAAAGTACAAGACCTCAGATGATTCCAAATTAGACTTATTTTAATATTCTAGCTAGTAAGGATCTTTCTCATTTTGACTTGGCTATCCAATGTGTTAGTTATCACTCTTAGCTTTGGGTCACCTGAAAATTTGATAAACATTGCCATCTATGTCTTTATGCAAATCATTGATAAAAAATGTTAAATGGTGGTGGTGTTCAGTTGTTTTAGTCCTATCTGACTCTACGATGCTATTTAGGATTTTCTTGGCAAAGATATTAGAGTGGTTTGCCATTTCCTTCTCCAACTTATTTTATGAACGAAGAAACTGAGGCAAACAGAGTTAAGTGACCTGACTAGGAATCACAAAGCTAATTAAGAGTGTGAGGCCAGATTTGGACTCAGGAAGATAAATCTTCCTGACTTCAAGTCCAGCACTCTGTGCCCTGTGGTGCCACCTAGCTGTTCCTAAAAATGTTAAATGGGGCAGAATCAAATACATATATATCCCTGATCATTCAGCTAGAAATCTCCTTTCAGGCTAACATCAAACCATTAATTACTCTTCTTCACATCCAGACAGAGAGTAGTAGTTCTAATTTCACTTAATGTGTAGCCCATATCTCTTATCTTGTTTATAAGAATGACATTAGAAACTTTGAATACTTTGTTAAAGTTTTAGCTAAAATATAGATAAACTCTACCTATAGTTCTATCTGTTGAATAACTCCTTTGAAAAGGGAACTTTGTGATGACTTTTTCTTTCCAGATATTTACCAGATATTCCTATTATAATACATTCTAGAATTTTGAATGACATGGAAGCTGAATTTATTGGATCAAAGTTCTGATCCTCACTCTAATTCAATAGTAGTACTATTCCTTCCTTCATTTATTTTTTACATTTCTTATTACAAAAGCTAACTAAAAAAGTTAGTTCATTCTGAACCTTAGGACTCTGAATACTTCTTACATAACAGGACCATGTTATGTTTTTATACTTATCTTTCATTGTCTGCCCTTGCTCCCATCTCCTATAAATGCCTTTTAAAAAGCTATTTTTTTTCAATAAGTTCTCTGAATGTATCATCTAAGTCTCTTGATGTAGTTTTTTAAAACCTTCATCAAAATGTTCATCTAAATGTCCCTTTTGAGAGCTTTTATTCATACTTGGCTGACCACCCTTTTAGAATTAACCAATGATATTGTGCCTTAAGTTATCTGTATCACTCAGCACATTATTTTGTATTATATGATTTGTATTGTCATTTACCTTTGAACTGCAAAAAACAATAGGCATTTATTAAGCACCTATTACATGTGAGGCACAATGCTAGGTACTATGAGCATACAAAGACAGATATGACAACTAATTGATGCTAAAGGATCCTGTCTACTGGGAAGCAAATAATATGCAAACAGAAATTAATGCAAGATATGTTGGAGAGGAAAAAAAAACACACCAATACCAACATTTTGGGCCCTGAAGGAAGCTAAAAAATTAAAAGTGAGAAGTGAGAAAAGACTGCATTCTAGCTATGGGGGACAGCCTGTATTATACAAGGAGGTGTGATATGGAAAGTTGAATTTGGAGAGCACCAAGCAGGTGGACTTAGCTGGGACACAGGATGTGTGAAGGGAAATATGGCGAAAATAAGTCTGGAGATTTAGACTGAGCCAGATTGTGAGGACTTTTTTTTTTAAAAGTAAATTTTTATTGATCTATTCATTGATTGAATGAGGAAAAATAAAATATAGGCTATGATGAAGCAACTAATTACTTCTAGATATATTATGGCCTTGTCATGTCTTTCATGAACACAACAATCTATATTTGTATGGGGTTTTATAATTTTCGATGTACTTTTGAATATATAAATTTATTTGATCCTTACAATAATTCTGTGGGTTAGTTACTATATATGCTATTTTATACATTTTATAGAAGAGATGACTGAGGCAGATACAATGTACCCCAGTCATGGTGAGAGATAAAACTGGGATTGAGTTGTTACTTTGATTTGTAGGCTAGTGTTACCCACTTTGCCTTCCCTACTATATCAAGGCAGAGGATCCCTTTGTATGTTCTTAGTTTCTATTGGGAAATTTTTTTTGACAGCTTTCTGAGTTTTGGGGGCAGAGGGCTGAGGGAATGCCACACTATGTACCCTTTTGACAATCAATGTTAGTGATGATGGTGACAATGAAAAGTTTCGTATGGACTCAGTGTTTGTGTAGTTCAGTTTTTCTATAAGACAGAAAAAATAATGATGAAAAATTGATTTCAAGCAAAGATCGCCAAAGAATTAGCAATAACTTGTAGGAAGAAGAAATGCCTCTCAGAGAAAAGGTGGGAGGAGAATATTATGAGGGTTCTAGCATGCAAACCAGAGGAGTTTCTGATCAACAACGCAGGTAATGGGAGGAAATATCTGAGCAGACTGGAGTAAGCATTCAAACCAAAGCTAACAGGGGAGGTGGGATGTCTGGCTCAGACTGTGGTTTCTTTTGTTTTGAATGTAACTTTTTTTATTTTTTATGAAGCAGATGCTTAGACAAGCATTGCCAGTGTTGTCAATAATACTGTAACATTTGCCTTCAATCCCTTTGTTGCTCAGGGAACGTGTTCAGTTCTCGGCACATTTAGCTCTGCCATTTACTTCACAAATCGCAGCTGTGTCGTGGTGCTGCCGAGTTGATTTGACTGAGAATAAAAATGTGAAGGGGTGGGGGGAGCACCCCCCGCCTTCCCAACAACCTTTCAGGCAACCAGAGCCCTGAAATGCTTTTATTTCCTCTTTTTTTCAACCCCCAACAGTTTGGTTTCAATACAATGACACTTTCAATAAGCATCTTTCTGCAAAATTAAATCAAAAGCGAAGGGCTCTTTGTTGCTATTAAACACGACGGCAGCTTGTACATCCACACGGCATTGTGTTGTTTCTCATTATGGTAATTTATTTGTTTTTGCTTTGTATGGATATCAAATAAGAATCACAGTGACTACTGCCAAATGATTTCCGATCCGGAGAAGGGCAATACTAGCTAGGCTGTGTTGGTTGATATTTTTGCTATACTTGTTTTCATGGACAACCAGAGCAGTTTTGTGGTATTGTCAATCAATCGATTAATCAATCAATGAACCACTATGCATTTATTGAGTATTTCACGCAAAGAGTTCTAGAAGTATAAAGACGAAAATAAAATATTTCCTGTCCTCAAAGAACTTCTATTCTCTCGGGGGAAACAAATACATAGCCAAGGTTAGACAAAAATAAGCATTTGAGTGGAGAGGTGGTGGGAGGGCAATCTCAGGAAAGGCTTCCTTCAAGGAGTGGTGCTTGGGCTGAGTCTTGAAAGAAGCCAGAGGTTCAAAAAAATAAATAAAAGAGGTTCTCCTGGGCCATATCTTAGTAGGATTTCATAAGCAATTTCCTTGGTTTCCTCTTTGTGCCATTTTCTTCTTGTTCAAGTAAAACTGTGAATTCTTTGTGTTAGTTTTATTTTTCCTCATTTCTAAGGAGCTGTCTCCTCAGCTCCTGCTGGGCACAGGGAGTTGGCACACAGCTCCAGGGAAATCTTGCCTTATGGTGAATTCTTGTTTTTGTAGAAGAATAAATGGCAGTATCATGGAGCTCCGGTCCACTCCCATAACATTATGGCCTTTCCATTAACTTTTATTGCTCTCTACTGCCATCTGTAAACTATTAGAGATTTATCCATTTCTGTATGATTTCTTTTTAAAAGAAAAAAAAAAAACTCACTGAAAGTAGTTAACTAGTCCCGACCTTTTTGTTACAGTATCTCTAACCCTCCAGCAGCATAAAAGGGTGGACTGGTAGAATAGATGAATTCCTAAGAAAGGCATAGAAACAATTAGTGATCAGTAGAGACCTTCATTGATTAGAATATAAATCTCATTTGTCTAATTTTGGCGCCGAAATGTACAATTACAAGAGAGAAAATTTGGTTGGACTTAGTTGAAGCAATTGACAAAACTGTGGAATCACATAATATTAGATTAGGTGTGACCTTAAGGTCACCTACTTATTCCAAACTAACCTGAACATGAATCGCCCCTAAATCACACCCTACAACATCTATTCTTTCCTTGAAGATCTCCTGGAAGGATAACCTAGTACCCCCAAAGGGAATAGCTCATTCCACTATCAAGCTTAAATTTGCTTCTTTGAAGTTTCTCCTGGTTTTGTCATCTGGGACACAGCAGAACAAATTTAATAATTCTTTCATGTGGCAAATTTTAAAATACTTTGAAGACCACTATCATGTTTGCCACATTCCCTCTTCCAGGCTGAGGGAATCCTTTTCTTTCCAGTCATGCATTGGTTTCTGTAACCAATTCCCAAGTATCTTGATCTGGAGAAACCCTTTATCATCCTGGTCACTTTCCTCTTTTTGCTATGTATATACTTCTAAAATATGGGCCCCAGAACTGATCACTATATTTTAGATATGGCCTGAGCACAGTAGGCTATAGTGGGATGATCATTTTCTTAACTCTATGCGATTCCTCATTAATTTAATAGTTTAATGACTTACTATTCTTGGCAGTCATATCATAATGTAGATTCATTGTGGTCTCCCAAGTCCCCAGATCTTTTTCAGATGACCTCTTTATCCTGTCCTTGTGAGGCTGATTTTCAAAATCTAAGATTTTACATCTGTCTCCATTAATTTTTTTTTACTTTAGATTAGGCAAATGCTAGAGCTTGTCAAAATTTTTTGAATTGTGATTCTGTGATCTGAGGTGTTTTCTATTCTTGTCAGCTTTGTATCAATTGAACATTTGATAAGCATCCTATCTGTGCCTTATCCACAGAGAAATCCCTTAATCAGTAAGAGGCCAAGTATAGAAGGATGGAGCTCCTTACTGAGAACTCTTTCCCATTAGACATTGAATCATTAGTGACTATGATGAGGGTTGGGGTCTCTTTAAGATTCCTTTCAAATTGCCCAACCCATGACTGACCTTGATTCACAAATCCTGGTCAAAGGCACCCTTTGAATATCCGGGCCCAGCCCCCACCATCAGCTCAGCTTCCCCCAGCCCTCACCTGATCTGAGCTAACTGAAAAGCCAGCCGAGAACTTAGGGATACCGCGCATCATCTTTTGGGTATAAAGGAGGTGAGCTGGAACACCCTCTTGGCAGGAGCCCTCCCCCCAACACATGGTATCCTTCCAGCCATGTAGGGGTTCCTGCCCGCCCAGTGGCCACCTCTGGCCCTGGCGTCTTTCTAACTGAACTTTACTTCCAAATTTCTACAATAAACCTTTTATTTATCAATCTAGGTTTTCGGGCCTGTAAATTCATTTACAGGGGACACTGCGCCTCATGGGATTATTTTACTATCTATGCACCGAGAAATGGGGTTCCCCCTTTCCTTTCCCTAATTAACTATTCTTTGTGAAGTGCATTTCAACATTTTGAATGTCTTTTTATATCATGCAGCCCATTTGGATGAATACATCACCTTATCTTTTCAACTACGGAATAAGAGATACTTTTACAAATGTATTCATAAGAACAAATCAAACTGATTTAACTATTTAATGATACCAAACAAAAAATAAAGTTAGTCCTGTGCCTGATTAAAGCCATGTTGACTTTTTGTGATCACACCTTCCTTTTCTAATATTCATTAACCATCATTTTCATTAAATATTCTAGCATTTTGTATAGAATCAAAACTCTCTAGCTTAAAGTTCTCAGATCCAGTTTCATTCTTTCTTCCTTTTTTTTTTTTTTCCTTTTTTTGAAATTGGGATCATATTTTTACTGCTTGTCTTGCAGACACTTTTCCCAATGATTTGAGATTTTTCAATAAGTGATAGCAACAATCAAATTCTTCAATCTGTGGGAAAGTCTTGGAATTCTTGAAATTGATACATAGATGTACAACTCATATAAAATTGCCTAGATCAATGACATTTTCTAAGAACATTGTTAATATACTATGACCAAGTCTTATTCTCAGAGTTCTCCTTTATAACATCTATCCATTCCTTAGAAATAGCCTGATTTAGATATATTGTCCATTTTGAGTCTGTTCCTTACTCTTACAGTTAAATGTTACTGCTGTTTATATTGGTAAGGGAATTACTCTTATCAGTAGCTAGCTGTCCCATTCAGTAATTTTGGCTACAAGTCTTAATTATTTGCATATCACCCTATCTAGGATAATTTAGACTAAAGCTGTAATCTATTTATACCCAGCCCAGTTGGACTAAAACACAATGAACAGAAATCTACCAATTCAACTAAACTAGTTTTTCCAGTTGCGAGAGATCTGAACTAGAAGAGAAGTTAGAAAATGAGGAAATAGGAAGGGAAAAAATCCTGGATCTTCCCAATAGGAAGTGGTTATCAATATAAGAAAGAAACAATAATTTCTCTCAGTTAGAAACTAATTCAACTATTACTAAAATATTCATTTCAAACACAGTTGAGTTCTAAGAGTACTGCAGAATGTTAGCCTTCTCTAACTCATCCTCAGATCCTCAAAATTTGTGGAAGATTCTTCTAGTTCCTGATTCTTCCTTAGCATTTTTCTAGATTTCTCTTGAATTCTCTTCTCACCATTATCATTTTTTTGAAAAGTGAAACCTTGTATTGAACTTCTCAGAAGTAGAAAAAGGTTGTTGTTCTTTTCCTTCTAGGAAAGGAACTATTCCTACCTTTCCTGATGGGTTTAAAAAAACCCCAAACAGAATAATTATTCATTTACCATCTATCAGTAAGTTTCTTTTGTAAATCCTTTTAAGACATAAAAGGGCTCCTTAATGGTACATAACTTAATTTATAACAAAACTGAAAACTAAATAGGGTATTGATTTATTTCATCCAACAGTCTAATTCAGGTTTGTGCTGCCAACAAAAGGCCTTATATATGCCAAGTTCCCCATATAATTTAACAGAATTAATCCAATGATTTGATCTGTTTCATTCATTCATTCAATCGATGAATCAACAAACATTATCAATCATCTGTTATACATAAGTCATCAAACTGCATGCTAGGGACACAAAGATAAAAAAAAAAGGATTTAAAGTCTCTGCCCTTAAGAAGCTTAACAAGTACATAAATATGAATACACAAATATATACACAATATAGACAAATGCAAGGTAAATGTTTTGAGGGGAAGACATTGGTTATTGAAGGGATCAAGAAAGGCTTCATGTAGACAGGAGCAAATGTTCAAAGTAGATTTGGAAGCTTCTTGCATTTTTCTTTAGACTTATGTTTCCCTGAATATTTTCTACTGGCACTAGAACGGAAGCTTAGCAAAATCAACAGACAGGTAGGTGGCTTTGTGAATAGAGTGCTAGACTTGGAATCAGGAAGTTATGAATTTGAATCCTGAAATAGACACTTACTAGCTATGTAGCCCTAGGATGCTTAACTTCTGTTTGCCTCAGTTTCCTCATCTGTAAAATGGGGCTAATAATAGCTTCTATCTCTCAGGATTGTTATAGCATCAAAGGAGACTACATAAGTATCACACACACACACAAAAACACATATGTGTATGTACATGTGTTTGTGTATGTGTGTGTATATGCTAGCCGTTATTATTTTTAAATATAGGAAATAACAAAATTATCTGTAATTGCTAATAATAAAAACAATGACTCAAAACGTTCTATACAAGAAACTTTCCCAAATTTCTCTATTTCCCCAATGTTTTGCGAGCCACTGCTCCTGTTTCAATCTTTATCTCGCCTTTAGAATAATCAAACTCATTTCAGTGTCAACTTTAGTTGCTGCATTCATCAGCTTGGGAAGCCAGTAGCCTTGGACAAAACTGTCATCCTGTATATTTGATATATTCTACTCTGCATCAGTAATCTGCTCACAAAATTGTCCAATTTGAAAGTGACACATCTGATTCACTTGACATTCCCTTCTCCAGCAGAACAAATTTTGAAGGAATTCAAGAGGTGTGGGGGCCCAAGTCACCAAGGAGAAAAGACAATAAAGGAAAGTGAAAAGCATTCAAAAGAAGATGGTTCTATGTCATTAGTTATTGCAGTAAATAAAAAGCACTCTGAAATTGAACTCTCCCAAAGAAAATGCAGCAATAGCAGTGCTAGGACTTATTAATCAACCATGTTGATTGAGAGTTCATTTTCTTTTAAAAAATTTTAATTATAAGAAGGCAAATCATATTCCTACAGTAAGAACTATTAGAAAAGATTAAAAAAAACACTTAAACTCTCTATAAACTCATTATTATTAAGTCTTATCTATGTAGTACTAACAAGGTTCCACAATGATTTCAGAAGAAAGACCCTGGCCTCAAGGAACATATAAATTAAGAAAAGAACCAAGGCTTTAAATTTTAAAATAGGAATATTGGGAAAGACAGTATGTTTTCATGACAAAATAGCTCCAGATTCAAACTGGGTTTGAATCCTGTCTTGGGCATTTAATAGCTGTGGAACCATAGGTAAGTCAATAATAATAGCTAACATTTATTTAGCACCTACTATGCACCAGGCCACTATGATGTGTGTTGGACAAATAATTGATCCTAAATGACAATCCTGGGAGGGAGATGCTATCATTTTACAGATGAGGAAACTGAGGCAAGTAGAGGTTAAGTGATTTGCCTAGGATCACATAGCTGCTAAATGTTGGAGGCCAGATTTAAAATCAGGACTTCCTGCTACTCTATTCACTGTACTACCTATCTCAATGTCCCTGGGACTTGGTTTGTCCATCTGTTAAATGACGAAGTTGAACTAGATGACTTCTAAGGATACTAATAGCTCAAAAATCTTTATTTTTTAATTATCTCCTGCAGGTGCAAATCTATGATTCTTCTTTATAATTCATTTAGGCAACAGTGGACTTTCATCATCATTCACTTCCCCAGTTTTAATATACCATTCCCTGTGTGGCCTTTGAAGCAATAAGAACTAGAACCTCAGATTTGTAGATGTTCTTTTTTAAGTTTATTTTTATATAGTTTTTTTTTTAAATGAATGTAAAGATCGTTTTCACCATTTACCTTCGCAAAAACTTTTGTTCCAAAATTTTCTCCCTCTCTCTCTTCCCCTCCCCAAAATAGTAAGCAATATGAACATATGTAATTCTCATGCTGCACAAGAAAAATCAGATAAAAAGGGGGGGGAGCACAAGAGAAAAAAAAATAACAAAAAAACAAGTGAAAATACCATGCTTTGATCCACCTGCAGTCTTCATAGTTCTTTCTGTTGATGCAGATGACACTTTCCATCACAAGTCTTTTGGAATTGCCTTGAATCACCTCATTGCTAAAAAGAGCTTAGTCTTTCACAGTTGATCATCATATAATCTTGTTTTTACTATATACAATGTTCTTCTGGTTCTGCTCACTTCACTTAATGACCACTTCTGTGTCATAGATTCCTTTGCCATTCAGTCAAGTATCTAATTCCCTTCTCAGAATAATATTTTTAAATGCCTAAAATTAAATGGGCTTATAAAAGGAAACTAATTATATCTAAATACTAATTAAGTAATTAAAATTTGGAGCTTTACAGACCCCAGGACCAGAACCCTTGCTTTACAGTCATCTATGAGGTACTTTAGTGTAGTGGAAAGAGCACAGGATTTGGAGTCAAAGTATCTGGATACAAATTCCATCTCTGCTACCTACTATGTGTGGGTAAGTCACTTAACTTACCTGAAGGGGGATCAGATTAGTTGACTTTTAAGATTCATTTGGCCTCTAAAACTTTGTGTCTCATAGTGGCAATAGTGGATCCACATGATTTGTAGGAATAAAGAGGGAAGAAAAGTCTTGGTTGAGAAGGGGCTGGAGTGATGTTCCTGAGATGCTAATGAGGTCCTAGTATTCACCTTGGGGCAGAGGATAACACAAAAACTCCTTCCGTGATGTGAATTCAAAATCATACCTCAGATACTTAACACTTAACTCCAATTTGTCTCTGTGTGTGTAGGTGTGTATGACAGACCGACAGACACACAGAGAGACAGAAACATAGAGACAGAGAGAGATAAAGACAGAAACAGAGACAGAGAGAGACAGAGATCAAAAGACAGAAAGATACAGAGATAGAGAGAAAGACAGACAGAAACAGAGAGACAGAGATAGAGACAGAGACAGAGAGACAGAAAAAGAGAGAGATAGAGAGGCAGAGACAGAAAGATGGAAAGAATCAGATCAGGTAGCAGCCCACAATCTCAAATCTGAAATAAACAGAACTAAGCAGCTGTATGACCTTGGGACAAGAAATTTTACCTTTTGGAGCCTAGATTTCTTCATTTGTAAAATGGGGAGGGGAGCAAGGAAGAATTTAAGAGATCATTGGGGCCCCTTCAATCTTATGTCTTAAATCTTATGATCACAAGACTACAGCTAAAAGGGACAACAGAAATCATTTAGTGCCAATCTCCTTTTTGAAGAAGTAATGTTCAGGGAGCTTGTAATTTGCCAAGGTTATACAGGTAATAAGTCATCTGGGTGGTACAGTGAATAGAATGCCAGGACTGGAGTTAGGAAAACTCATTTTTGTGAATTCAAATCCAACTCCAGATACTTATTAACTGTGTGAACTTAGGTAAATCATCTTGTTTGCCTCAATTTCCTCATCTGTGAAATGAGCTGAAAAAGAAAATGGCAAATTATTTTTAGTATCATTGTCAAGAAAACACAACTGAAACAACCAAGCACTGCAAAATTCTGACTTCTAATCTAGTGCTCTCTCTATTATAGAAAATATACAGATAACTAATACAGCTGTGCTTGGAAAAGAAGACTTTTAGAACAGGGAGGGGCACTAAAGTGATCCCTTCATTTTAGACTTTAGCAAATAAATCCAAAAAAGAGGTGAAGTGATTTGTCCAGATTTAGTGAAAGAGCAAAGATAGGCTTCTACAAGGTGTTTTTTCCATATGTGATGCTACTTTTCTAATATAAACTCAACCAATTTGCCCCAGTGAGTCTGATAGAATGGGAGTGGAGGGGGGATGTCATATTAGCCAGGAGTCTTTTCGCCACCTCAAGCCTAGCTTAGGCCTGTTTCCAAATATTTAACATTTTATTCTAAAGTCTGCTATCTTAATTCCTTTTTTTCTTTTAGTTTTAAAATTTAATTTAAACTTAAAAACGAAATGCCTGGTACATAGCAGAACGTGAGAGAATTCAATATAAAGCAATAAATTTCTGTTTTCAAGAAAGCCTGTATAATAAATATTGTGCAGTTTTCAAACCTGCCCAGTTTTTCTTTGCTTTCTGGGTACTTTTTACTTTATTTTTCCCCCTCTCCCTCCCAAGAAAGCCACAATTAAGCATGTATATAAAAACATATCTATCTATCTATCTATCTATCTATATCTATGTATATATACACACACAGACATATCTATATAAAATATGTATATATGTAGACATACATGTATATACAAAATATATATTTAGGTGCATATGTGTGTGTATATATATATATGTATGTATATACATATATTTATGTGTATATGTATACCTAAAACTTGTCTGTACACACACATCAATGCATGTGTTCATATATGCATATATATCCACACACTTTTGTGTATACACACCTACACAACACACATTTGTATGAACACATATACACATATGTATATATGCATGCATGCATGTATTGAATATACATGTATATATATACACATGTTTGTATGTGTATATATACATGTTCATATATTTGTGTGTATGTACATAAATATTTATAAATATAAACTATAGACTTATATACATGTATTCTATGATTATTTACACTTGTCATCTGTTTCTCTGGAGCTGGATAACATCTTCTTTAATAAATCCAAGTCTTTCCATATTTTCTAAATCAACTAGCTCATCATTTCCTACACTATAGCAATATTCCAGTCCAATCACTTTCTGTCTAAGGTTGCCTATGAAAGCTTTTTCCTCAATTTTCCTCATTCCTTTTATTCTTGGCTGCACAGAGTTTATATATACAAGAAAATTTTAGTTTAAAATAATCAAAATTATAATTTTACAGTACAGTTTAACCTTATGATATGGTACATCTTTTTTTCCTGGTTTCTTTGAAACCTTTTGTTCTTCTAAATCAATTTTGTTAATATTTTTTTTTTGGTAACTCAGTAAGATATATTTTTTTAATAATTTAGTTGCAATAACATTATGTAAACAGATTAGTTAGGTAAAGTTGTCATTTTAAAAATTATTTTGCCTTTACCAAAATGAAAATAGATAAAACCAAAATGATTTTTAAAATATCAGTTTTATTTTACTTACCTAATTTAATGAACAAGAAATATTACTTCAATTATTTAGATCTAATTTTCTTTGTACAAAAAGTGTTTTATATTTACATTTGTATAGTTCCTGTATCTGTTTTGTCAGGTATATTCTCAGGCATTTTATGTTGTCTATTTTTTCTTTTGATTAAATCTATTTTAGCTTTAACTTGTTTGAGATCATGATTATTAGCCCTAATTTTTTGCAATAATAAATTCTATTCTTGAATTTTATTTTATATTTATATCTTTCATTTTGTGGCATTTCCTAAAAGTAGCATATTGTCAAATTCAGATTTTTAAATATCAGTTTCCTTATCCAAATTCCAAATTTCATCCAACTTCATCTCATTCACATTCTAAGCTATAATTACTTGTATATTTCCCACCTTCCTATTTTTCCTCATTCTCCACTCTATTCCAGTCTCTCCTCATCCCTCTACTTCTATCTGCTGCCTTTCTTTTCTTTCCTTAACCTACTCACACCAATAAGAATTCCTCCCTTATTCTCTCTTCCTTCCTTGATTCCTTGCTCTCTTATTTCTTTCTAAATTTATAAGACTTTTCTAGATACATGTTGTTCCCTCTTTAGCCCATTTCACAAGAGTGTAAAGCTCTAGAACTTCCCATCTCCCTCTTTTTAAAAATTAAATTTAAGTAAATAATTTAATATGTTCCCCTGTTACATTCAAAACCAATTTTTTTATATTTGTTTCTAAATTTTTTGAATTGTATTTTCTCTCTCTTATCCCCACCCACAGTTAAGAAAACACTTGTGAAGTTATGCAAAACATTTGTGAGAAAAAATCATAGATCTCCCACCCTAATGAAAATGAAAAACTCTCAAAAAATTAACTTAAAAAAAGAGAGAGAAAAAAAGAGAATGTTTCAGTCTGTATTCAGACCCAGTTCCTTCTCTGGGTATGGATAGGATTTTTCAACATGAGTCCTTCAGAGTAGTCAGATGATTGTACTACTGACAAGAGCAAAGTTTTTCATAGCTAGTCATCCCGGAATATTGCTATTACTTTGTATATGGTACATTCCACTTTGCTCAGCTTATGAAGAGGACTTTCCAGGTTCTTTTTTCTTCCTGAGAACATCCTGCTCATCATTTCTCATAGAATAATAATATTTTGTCATAAACACATACCAGTTTATTGAACCATTCCCATTAATTGATGGAATCCCCTCAATTTCCAATTTTTTTTTTTGCCTTGAGAAGAGAGATTCTATGAATATTTTTTGTACATATAGGTAATTTTCCTTTGTTTTTATTTTGAATATCTTTTGGTATTCATACCAAATAGTGATATTGTAGGTCAAAGGATATACATGAATCCAAGAAATCTTTTTTGGGCTTGGGACCATTTGACCATTGTTGGGACATTTGACCATTGTTGGGACCATTGTTTCTCATTGAAAAGTGAGGTTTGTTTTTTTTTTTTTTAAAGCCTCATTGTCTTCCTCTGAATATGAATCCAGATTTTCTCTCTCCCCATAGTACTTACCTATGATTGGGTTCTTTCTCCTTTGCTTGCTCATTTTTATTTTTTTTAAGCAGCTATTAGTGTGAACATATTCTTGTTCCCATGTAGGGGAAGGTATTTCTTACTGTTATTTAGGCATGTTTCAGGGTACAACCTTGAGCTTACTTCTCAACTCCTAAGGCATACACAGTCACACTGTCCCACAAATGACCTTGCATTCAGCAGTCCCTCCAATGCCTGCAAGCTGTATCTATCCTCTCTTCCATGGAACTGCAACCAAAGAACTCTGCTCTCCTGCAGGTGCCCACAGCCAGCAGGGTTCCCACTCCTACTACTGCATCATCATATGTGGGTTACCACCTTAATCTCTAAAACTGACTACACATACACATACATACAGAGGCATCCCAACCAATTAAGTCACTGACAAACACAGATGATCACTTAACATTTATAATCATCATAATCAGCAAGTCAATGGGTCTGAGCTGTGGGAACACAAGGTCAATATCTACTATCAATAGCCTTAGTTCATCAATCTATCTCTTATTCTTAGAGAATTCCTGTGGGCAGCACATAAAGTTGGAAGTTCTCAAGTCTTTGATGCTCCTAACACTGCTTGGCAGATTCCTTTTTTGTCTTAAGCTCAAAGTCTTAGCTTAGTTGATTGTTTTTTATTTATCCTTTTTATTTTTTATTTGTACATATTATTCAATTGTTGTCTCCCCATTAGACTGTGAGCTCCTGGAAAGCAGGGGCATCTACATTTCTTTTTCTTAGCACAGTGGCTGGCACATAGTAGGTGCTAAACAAATGTTTGTTGACTAAGTCAAAGGGCATTTGTAGTCATTTTGGCACTGCAATCACTGTCTTTGCATAATTCCCTATTGCTCTCTAGAATGGCTGGTAGCCCCATATATCCTGGTGAAAAAGATCATAGGTGCTCCCTCTTACTGAGTTTGATAAATAAATAAAATAAATAGCTTAGGCTCTTTCTCTAGCATCAGGATATACTAGAAAGAACAGTAGTGTACAATAGGAAGACTTGTATGTTGGTTTTTGCAATAGGCAGTTACATGGCATGATGGATAGAATGCTGGAACTGAAGTGAGGAAGACCAGAGTTAAAATCTGACCTCATACACTAGCTGTGTGACTCTGGGCAAGTCATTTCACTCTCTTTGTCTTAGTTTTCTCATCTGTGAAATGCTCTGGAGAAATGGCAAATCACTCTAGTATCTCTGCCAAGCCCCAAATGATCCCAAAGAGTAGGATATGACTGAAAAACAAGTTTTTGCAACATATTTCGCCTCTCTCTGCTTTGGTTTCTTTATTTGAAAACTGGAATAATATTTTACCTGCTTAACTCAGGTGCTGCAAGAAATGCATCGTATAAACCTAAAATTAACATGCAGATGTGAGTTGAATTGTTATTCTCTTGACTTGTCCTTTAGCTAGTTTTGTTACCTGAATTGGTTTTGACTTCCTTCAGATTCTTTTGACTCATTGTTGGATGAAGTTACCCTAAATATGAACATTTTCTTGGGCTCCAAATTCAATAACCTGGTCTTTGATTTTTTATTTCCCCAATTATACAGATGAAGAAATTGAGACAGAGATAAGATCAAATATCTTGTAAAGCTTAAAGAATCATATCATGTCAGAGCAAGGGCTTAAACATAAGACCTCTCATTATATGTACATAGATGTGCTGTTTTTGCCATGTTTCTGACATGTACAAATCCATGATATTTTCATAATCAATTGTCTCTTGAGTTTTGAGAAGAAATCTATCACTTAATTTTGGGGGGATAGCATTGTTTAGTAATATTTTGCTGTGAACATATTTTGATTACCTTCCAAAGAAAGATGAGGAACAGTGGATTTTAGTTATTGTAGAAGATAGAATATATTCTGTAGTACTGATATTTATTACAAGGAAGAAATGGGAAATATTAGCAAGTTAACAACATACAAGAAGAAAAAAACTCAAAAATGGCAGATAGATGAATAAAATAAGAACTATATATCATTAAATTTGATATTGAAAAGTTAAATAAAGAAAAATTTTCCCCTAAAACCATCCACATTTAGCAAGACTATTAAACCCAGAATCAAGTCAGAGTGAAGAGCAGGGATATTTGTACATCTCTAGCTGCTGTAGAGAAGAAAGAGATGCTGCTTTTTTTTTCTTTTAAAAAAGTTCCTGTTTGGTATCAGGTTTTAAGAAATGCCCCTCTCTCTTTAGTTCTCCCTTATCAAATACATGTTTGTTCACTAGTCAAATTATTCTGTGTTATAGATCTGAAATGGCAGACATATCATTCCAAGACTTTAAGATCACTCTGAGCTCTTCAAAAGGTTAGGATACTCTGAAATAGGGCTGGGTTTTTCACAAAGTGACTATATAGCTTTAAAAGTAATTTGTAATGAGTTTTAAAAAGCACATTTTTAAGGAAGCACTAGAGTTTTGAATGTCATTGTCCTCCTGTATCAAGGACAATTTGTTTTAACAGTAGAAACCTTAAAATACTTTTGTGCTATTGTGATACATTGAAACAGTTTTTTTCAGGTTTTGTAAGAATCCACAACCAGAAATATATGTCTCTGTCTGTCTGAGTGTCTTTTGTTTTTCTACTTTCTTCTTTTCCTTCTTTCCTTCTTTGAGAATTCTGGGTTTAAAAGTGAAAATGTATCCACAGAAAAAAACACAATTAAAAGACAGTGAGTTTAAGAGAAGATGGGTAATCTAAGATTGCAGATGAATTTCTCCAGAAAATAATTGGAGATTTTCTCTCTCCCATCCCCCTGACTTATTTAATTTTTTCCAAATACATGTACATATATTTTTCAACATTCACTTTTACAAGATTTTGAGTTCCACAGTTTTCTGACTTTCTTCTTCCCCCATGGCAAATAATCTGATTTAGATTATATATGAATAATCATATTAAATATATTTTCCACATTAGCGATGTTGTGAAATAAGCATCAGAACAAAAAAGAAAAACCAAGAGAAAGAAAAAAAAACAAAAAAATGAAAGTAAGATTTATATTTAGACTACAGCATCAATTCATGCAAATCTTTCTTTTTAAAAAAATTTTATTGAAACTTTTTATTTACAAAACATATGCATGGGTAATTTTTCAACATTGATCCTTGCAAAACCTTACATTCCAAAATTTCCCCTCCTTGCCCCAACCCCTTCCCCTAGATGGCAGGTAGTCCAATACATGTTAAATGTTACAATATATGTTAAATCCAATAAATGTATACATGCTTAAACAGTTATCTTGTTGCATAAGAAAAATCGGATCAAGAAGAAAAAAAAAACTGAGAAAGAAAACAAAATTCAAGCAAACAAAAAAGTGAAAGTGCTATGTTGTGGTCCACACTCATTTCCCATAGTCCTCTCTCTGGGTGTAGCTGACTCTTCATCACTGAACAATTGGAATTGGTTTGAATCATCTTATTGTTGAAGAGGGCCACACCCATCAGAATTAATCATGGCATAATTTTGTTGTTGCCCTGAATATTGATCTGCTGGTTCTGCTCATTTTATTTAGCATCAGTTCATGTAAGTCTCTCCAGGACTCTGAAATTATCCTGTTGATTGTTTCTTACAGAAATATAATATTCCATAACATTCATATACCATAATTTATTCAGCCATTCTTTAACTGATGGGCATCCATTCAATTTCCATTTTCTTCATGCAAATCTTTCTACATTTTCCTGAAATCCACTTTCTCATCATTTCTTAAAGAATAATAGTATTCTATTACATGCATATATCACAACTTGTTCAGCCATTCCTCAATTGATGGGCATCCCCTTGATTTCCAAATCTTTGCCACCAAAAAGAGAGGTACTATAAATATGTTTGTATATTTGTGTCCTTTTCCCTTTTTATGATCTCTTTGAGATACAGACTTAGTAGTGGAACTGCTGGATCAAAGGATATGCATAGTTTTATAGTCGTTTGGGCATAGTTCCAAATTGCTAGGAGATTTTCCCTGTGGCACATAATGATAAAATAAACTTTTTAGAGAGGTGGCAGTAGAATATCATAGGAGTTATTACTATTTCAAAAGGATAATAGTGAATAATAATGATAATAGAAGCTGGACCTTTGATTTCACTTTATAGAGAACTTTCAAGTGAGGAAATTCCTTTTACCAAAGTAGTTCCTTATCTTCTCTGTAAAACGGTCTTGAAGAGCTGCCCAGAGTCACACGGCATGTGCCAGAGATGGCTCTCAAAAAACTAGGCTCTCAGCTTTAGAGTCAGCTCTTTATCCACTATTTTTCACTTTTCTGTTATTTACTATTTATATTGCACATAAAAGTTTTCAAAGCACCTAATTAATGTTATCCCATTCAGTCCTCACAACCTTTTAAGGAAGATTCTGTTATTACTTTTATTCTTATCTTAGAGATGGGCAAACTGAGGGAGAGAAGTTAAGAAATTGCCTTTGATTATACAACTGGAATGTGTTTCAAGTAACATTTGGAATACAAGTCTTCCTGATTCTATAATCAATGCTCTATGCACTGTTATAATAATAATATTAAACAATAATGGTAACTCACATTTATATAGAATGTTATGGCTTATGAAGTCCTTTCTTAATACCCTAACTCCTGAAGAAGACAGAGAGGAAAGTTTAGACTGAATATTTTATGTTGTTTGATTCAGAGGTCTATGAAACTATAAACCAATTTCATGGAAAAAAAGTGAAAAATTTAAAAACTCAATATAGTTAAGTCAATATCTTTTGTTGTTGTTGTTCAAGGTTAAAGGGAACTCCAGATCTCTGAGGAATAAACTTGATGAGTAAAATATTTACCATTTCCCATTTCTAAGATATGGCAATAGCTCTAATCAAGGGTTATATAATTCCTGAACCTCATTTAGTATGACATAAACAGGCACAGAATTTTTTTGGAAAATAAATTGATATTCTGAGGTTGAAATTTTGGAAGATTTCTCTTAACTACATTTTCTAGTTAGCATTGTAGCAATGATATTTTTTTCTCTCACAGGAAAATAGACATAAGTCTGGCAAGTATGACTTATACATATATACTAATGGGAACAGGACAGAAGAAGAAACAAAGATCTATTTGTCATTGCATTTGGCAGAACCGGGCTGCTGTAGTGTAAGAGAAACAAGTTTATTAAGCCTAGGATTGTTTGACTCCTTTGTAAAAGTGGGAACTGAATTTGACTCTCTAGTCCTGTGTAGGATGTGAAGGGCAGGGGACACTATGAAGAACACAGTTCTCAGGCAGAATAGGTCAGTGCTTATGACTCTAAAGTGGAGTTTTAAATGATAAACTGGCATGGCCACTGAAACATTTCAGAGAAATGTTTGGCATGAACAAGATCTCATTATTCTTGCTTTTGTCATTAAATACCGCTATTGCTACCACTTAGTAATCATCTCGGAGCTTCTTGGTTGGCATCTCCTCAAAACAAATGAAACAAGCTTTGTCTCCTCTCCTCTAGGAGCCTATAATCAATAAAAGATAATACTGGAGAAATGAGCTATACAATGCTATACAAACACAACAAAAGTTAAAATAATAGAAAAAATGGCTCACATAGCAATTTGTTGTTGTTAGGCAATATACAATTATCCCTTCTACATCACAGTTTTCCCCATCATGGTTTTTATATATCATGGGTCAGCATAAGAAATTAAATGGGATTTTTTGGGGGAGTTTTGTGGAAACCTCAGACAACATGTGAAAGCTAGCAGATGACACCGAAAAAAATTTATGAACTCAGAAATGCAAAAAATATATGTATGATATTGTATTATGTCAAATCAAATTTTAAAATGAGATACTGTGAATATCCCATAAAAGAAAAAGAAAAAAATTCAGACTTCTTTTCTGGTATGAAGGGAAGGCCAAAACTTTTTACACTGATTTATCCAGATCATAGGGGTGCTATGCCCTTAACCCATCACTATGTGGAAGGGATAACTGTACTTCTTTCCAACCAAGCAAACCAATTAATTGTTAGTTGTAATGGAATGACTATTTCTTTAGAATCACAAACCCAAAGAATATTAGAGATGGAAGAGATCTAGCCCAACTCTTTTATTTTACAGAGAGAGATAGGTGGTACACTGGATAGAGCACCACATCAGGAGTCAGGAAGACCTGAATTCAAATCCAGCCTCAAATAGTTACTAGCTATGTGACCCTTGTCATTTAGGTCATAGGTGTGAGGCACCTCATCTCTACTTGTCTCAGTTTTCTAATCAGTAAAATGAGGATAATAACATCACCTACCTCCCAGGATTGTTATGAGGATCAAATAAGATAATAATTATAAAGAGTTTAGTACTGTGTCTGGCACTTAAAAAGTACTATATAAATGTTAGCTAGCATTATTAATTTGTATTACAGCAAAGGAAATTGAGACCCAAGGAGGCAAAGTGAATTTTGTAAAGCCTCACTTAACTTCTAATTATATGACCATCAATATTAATTATATTAATTATATGATCACCCAACAAGTGGTCATCTAACTTCTGCTTAAAAGCTTCTAAGGAGGGGGAACAAGCCACCTTTTAAGGTGGAAAGAAGGTAATTGCTAGAAAGTTTTATCTGACAATTAGTATAAATTTACCTCTTTGCAACTTTCACCATTATTCCTGATCCTGCCCTTTGAGAACAAGTCAAAAAAGTCGAATTTTTTCATTAGGTGGTAGCACTTCAAATATTTGAGAACAGCTATAATTTCTTATTCACATTACTAAAAATACCCACTTCTTGTATTTTATTTATTTTGAGTTATGTATGTAATTCATTTTTTGCGTATTTCTATATGAGTCATGTTGGGAAAGAAAAATCAGAACAAAAAGGAAAAATCATGAGAAAAAAAAAGGAAACAAAAGGTGAAAATAGTATACACTAATCCACATTCAGTTTCCCTGGATGTGGAAGGTGATTTCCATGCAAAGTTGATTGGAATTGCTTTGGATTGCTGAATTATTGAGAAGAACCAAATTTATCATAGTTGATCATCACACCATCTCGTGCAATATTTTCCTAATTCTGCTTGCTTCATTCAGCATTGGTTCATGTAAATCTTTCCAGGCTTTCCTAAAATCAAAAATAAAAATCAGTTTGTTCATTATTTCTTATGGAACAATAATATTCTATTACTTTCATATACCATAACTTATTCAGTCATTCCCCAGTTGATGGACATCCGCTCATTTTACAATTTTTTGCCACCACAAAAATATGCTACAAACATTTTTGTACACATGGGTTCTTTTCCTTCTTTTATGATTTCTCTGGGTTATAGACCCAGTAATGGCCCTGCTGGGTCAAAGGTTTTATAGTTTTATAGCGCATTGTGCTTACTTCCAAATGTTGGATCAGTTCACAACTTCACAAACAATGAAAAATGCCCACTTCTCTAAGTAATTGTCATGCTACATGAATATTAAGCTTTCCTTCATCCTGATTATCCTCCTTTGGATACTCTTCAACAAATGAATATGCTTCTTGGCCTGTGATACCCAGCTAAAAAATTGGAAGTTTCTTGTTTCTTGTCACATATGTAATTTTGGCATACCTGGAACTAGAATCCACATCACTTGACTTTTATTCCACTAAGGACGCTACAATATCACATTTATTTATTTGGTTATTTATTTATATACTAATTTATTTATTTATAATAATACAGTTTTTATTTAGTAGAAGATTTAGCATGTACTACTTGTAAAAGAAAAGCAATCAGGAGAGGGCCAAATAATTGGTTTGATGATTTTTAGTCAACCAGCATCCTTATCCTAACAGTGAATTTGGAGGAAGACAAGATTGTTGGACTGCTATTTCTTTCATTCAAATACTACTTGTTTAATATTTGTTGAACATCCACAGAACATTACTCTGAAATGATTTTTTAAAAAAGAAAAACATTTGCTTCTAATAACATTTAGGGTTTTGTGATGTGGCTCAGTATGTAATATTTCTTTTCTATAGAACTCATCTTAGTAGCTTCATAATGTATCTACATAGTTCTGGTAAGGTTAAACAAAGTTTTTTTTCCTATGACAGAGCTAATTAACATATTGACTAACAAACAAGACCAGATCATGGTGTTCCTTTAATTGATTTTCAAGAAATCTCAGGAGGATAAAGTCATTTCTATTGATATCTTAATTGCTGTAAGCATCTTCATCTCTCAGTTCAGTGTAACTAATAAAAAGTAGTAATGCAAACTTATTTTTGTGTGTTGTTTTCATAACCTTGGAGCAGAGTTCATTTCTTTATACAACAAGTTTATATCTATCTCTCTTTATGATCACTTTTATCACCTATGTCCCTTTTTATCTAGCATCTATTCCTTCCTTCCTTCCTTCCTTCCTTCCTTCCTTCCTTCCTTCCTTCCTTCCTTCCTTCCTTCCTTCCTTCCTTCCTTCCTTCCTTCCTTCCTTCCTTCCTTCCTTCCTTCCTTCCTTCCTTCCTTTCTTTCTTTCTTCTTTCTTTCTTTCTTTCTTTCTTTCTTTCTTTCTTTCTTTCTTTCTTTCTTTCTTTCTTTCTTTCTTTCTTTCTTTCTTTCTTCTTTCTTTCTTTCTTTCTTTCTTTCTTTCTTTCTCTCTCTTTCTTTCTTTCTTTCTTTCTCTCTCTTTCTTTCTTTCTCTTTCTCTCTTTCTTTCTCTCTCTCTTTCTCTCTTTCTCTCTCTTTCTTTCTTTCTTTCTCTCTTTCTTTCTTTCTTTCTTTCTTTCTTTCTCTCTTTCTTTCTTTTTTTCTTTCATCTTTTCTTCCTTTCTATCAAATTTTTAGACCTGAGAATATAAGAAACTTTAGCAGAAGGAGGAGTGGGACACTGAAGGGGAGTATTTGTTCCTATAGAAGCCACAATCCTTATTTCAAGGTCCTCTGCTGCAACAGAAGTCCCGTGTTCCCTTTTTCTCGCCTCTTCTGGAGGACACTATAGTGCTTCCCTATCAAGAATCAATTCCCCTTCTCCTCCACCATCTTCTATGACTCTCCCCTTCTCTCAACATAAGTGTGATCCACCACCAAATTGATCTTTTCTGTCCCCAGCCAAACCGAATGGGGGAAGGTGAGATTTCTAATGATCCCTATAGATTTTAGAGATAATTATATATATAGCAGAGTTATAAATAGGAAAGAAGATGGTTGGCAGAATCTGTTGCTGGGACTAAAAGAAGCTTCTCAGAACTAGCTAAGCCAAAGAAATAGACTAGTTGATCAGGGGAACAGATTAGGTACAAAGGACAAAAAAAGAGTACATCTATAGCAATCTAGTGTTTGACAAACCCAAAGATATCAACATTTGGGATAAAAATTAATTATTTGAAAAAAACTGTTGGGAAAACTGGAAATTAGTATGGCAGAAATTAGATATGGATCCACACTTAACACCATATACCAAGATAAGATCAAAATGGGTCCCTGATTTAGGCATAAAGAATGAGATCATAAATAAATTAGAGGAACAGAGAATAGTCTACCTCTCAGACCTGTGGAGGAGGAAGGAATTTATGACCAGAGGAGAACTAGAGATCATTATTGATCACAAAATAGAAGATTTTGATTATATCAAACTAAAAAGTTTCTGTACAAATAAAACTAATGCAAACAAGATTAGAAGGGAAGTAACAAATTGGGAAAATATTTTTACAGTTAAAGGTTCTGATAAAGGTCTCATTTCTAAAATATATAGAGAACTGACCCTAATTTATAAGAAATCAAACCATTCTCCAATTGATAAATGGTCAAAGGATATGAACAGACAATTCTCAGATGATGAAATTGAAATTATATCCACTCAAATGAAAGAGTCTTCTGAATCACTACTGTTTAGAGAAATGCAAATTAAGACAACTCTGAGATACCACTACACACCTGTCAGATTGGCTAAGAAGACAGGAACAAATAATGATGAATGTTGGAGGGGATGTGGGAAAACTGGGACACTAATACATTGTTGGTGGAGCTGTGAAAGAATCCGGCCATTCTGGAGAGCAATTTGGAACTATGCCCCAAAAGTTATCAAACTGTGCATACCCTTTGAACCAGCATTGCTGCTATTGGGCTAATATCCCAAAGAAATACTAAAGAGGGGAAAGGGACCTGTATGTGCCAAAATGTTTGTGGCAGCCCTTTATGTAGTGGCTAGAAACTGGAAGTTGAATGGATGTCCATCAATTGGAGAATGGTTGGGTAAATTATGGTATATGAAAGTTATGGAATACTATTGCTCTGTAAGAAATGACCAGCAGGAGGAATACAGAGAGGCTTAGAGAGACTTACATCAACTGATGCTGAGTGAAATGAATAGAACCAGAAGATCATTATACACTTCAATGCTGTATGAAGATGTATTCTGATGGAAGTGGATATCTTCAACATAAAGAAGATCCAACTCACTTCCTGTTGATCAATGATGGACAGAAATAACTACACCCAGAGAAGGAACACTGGGAAGTGAATGTAAATTGTTAGCACTACTGTCTATCTATCCAGGTTACTTATACCTTTGGAATCAAATACTTAATGTGCAACAAGAAAATTGGATTTACACACATATATTTTATCTAGATTATACTGTAACAAATGTAAAATGTATGGGATTGCCTGTCATCTAGGGGAGGGAGTAGAGGGAGGGAGGGGAAAATTTGGAAAAATGAATATAAGGGATAATGTTATAAAAAAATTACTCATGCATATATACTGTCAAAAATTATAATTATAAAATTAATTAAAATAAAAGATTTGCAAAGCAAAAAACAAAACAAAACAAAAAAGAACTAGAAGAGCCAGTTAGTGTTGAAAACAATAGGCCCTTTTTATTTGGCGTGCACAAGGAAATATCCCAAAGAGAAGTCCACTGGAAAAACCCAAGGGCAGAGGAGGAATGTTCAACAAGGAGACAGTAGTAGGGTAGCTCAAAGAGCCCTTCACACTGCATCTAGCACTGACCAGTAGTATGGTGTAAAGTGCTGGATTTGGTGGAGTCAAGAGGCCCACGATTCTTGAGCAAGTGTCAATCTATACCTCAGTTTTCTTATTTACAAACCAAGGGGCTTGGACAAGGTGACCTATTTGGTTAAAAATCCTTGATCTTATGACATCTAAATCCTCTCATGCTGGGCCAAAGTGAGACAGAGAAAGGTCAGGGAAGATTTGGAATACAAACGTAGAAAGAGGAGATCCAAGCTCAAATTTTGTCTCAGATGACTAATTGTGTGGCACATTCCTAACCTATGTAGATAAGTTTTCTCATTGATAAAAGAAAGATCAAACAAAATAACATATGTAAAGCACGTTGAAGTTCTTAGAAGGTAACATCAGTGTTTGCCATAATGGTATCAGAGAGCCTTGAGCATATTAGTGAATTGTCCTTAGGAGGAAGAAAAGGGAATCATAGCCAATCACTGCGATAGTGACATGACAACTCCACTTTCAGAGTGGCTTAGGCATTTTATGGGAAGGGAAAGGGCTCTGTTGAGACCAATGGGCACAATCAGGAAACTAGAAGTTTCTAACTTAAGCTTTTTGGCATAGAAATTCAGTTAAGGGAATTCTAGAAAAGGAGAAGGGCAGGAAGAAGGGAGTATCAGGTAGGGGTGATAAAACTAGCTCTGAAAAACAAGGTTTTTCTGGATTACCACAGTAGGGAATTGCACTCATAATCACATACATTCCAACTACTGAGCAATGTAGGGGAGACCTTTGAAGAGAAGCAACATGGTGTCCTGGGCACAACCCAGCAGAATTCTCTTGTGCTTCTGGCCTTGAACCTGCCTGAAGAAAAAATCACATGGCTATTCTTGACGGATAATTCATGCCAGCCTGATTGTAAAAGGAAATTGATCCCCCAAATGCTAGTTACAGACTTATCTCTGTTTTTTTTTTTTTTTTTTTTAAGGCATCTGCTATGTTCTTGACTTACCTTAATGAATTCAGGAGCTATTTTTCTACTATCCTCTGCCATTCCCAGTCTTTATTGGACTTCTTTTTGCCTGTGTATCTGTGCCACCAGGATTTTTCAATTCCACTAACTCTCCTTGGACTGAGTTATTTTGGTAAATGGCAAGCTCCTAATTTTCATAGGATTTAGTCCTGGACAGGACCTCAAGGTCCATTGAGTTCAAGGATTGTTAATGTGAGATTTTATAATCTTGTATTAAAAATGTTGATAATCGAATTGTGGCATAATTTTTTCCTTTCTTATCTCATATATTTTATAGTATACATTTAAAAACTTTATTCTGAGAAGGGCTCCACATGACTGTCATAGGAGTCTACCATACAGACATAGAAACACACACACACTCATACAAAGATAAGAACTACTGCCCTAGAGTGGTTTGCCATTTCTGTCTCCAGCTTATTTTACAGCTGATAAAACTGAGGCAAACAGGGTTAAGTAACTTGATTAAAGTCATACAGCTAGTGTCTGAAATTTGAATTCAAGAAGATGAGTCTTCTGACTTCCTGACTATTTTCACTATGCCAATCAGTTGTCTTATCTTTCTGTTAGACTTCTCCAAAACTAGAGAGGGATATTTTTATTGTCTATGCCTTTCTATAGCTCAAATAGTTTCCTTTATGAATTTAGGTGCTAAGACATTTGGAGCATATAGAATTATTACCAATATTGATTTATCATCTATGGTTCCTTTCAGCATAATGTAAATTGCTGTTCATCCTTATTTATTTTTTGAATATTTTTATTTTGTCAGAAAATATGATTGCAATTCTCTTGGGGGGGGATTTACCCTCTCCCAAAATTGTTTCTATCTTCAATGTTTTATTTTGTCTTATGTCTTTTTTTTTTTAAAAAATGTTTTTCTTGTAAGCAACAAACTGGAGGGCTTTTGTTTTCTTACCCAATCTGTTGCTTTTGGGGGGTTTCTTTTATTTGATTGTTTTAGCTCTAAAAGAGTTTGAGGTCATGCTAAGACTTTCAGATAGAGATATCTAACAGAAAGTTGAAATATGAGCCTAGAGCTTTGAAGAGAGATTCTGAGTAAATATATATTTTAGTCTTTTTTTCTTTCTTTCTTTCTTTTTTTTTTTTTTGACAAGACAATTTAAGAAAAGTGACTTGCCCAGAATCACATAGTTAGGAAGTATTAAGTGTCTGAGGCTGCATTTGAACTTGTTTCCCTGAACTCCAGGGCCAGTGCTCTATCCATTGTGCCATTTAGCTGCCCCTAGAGTCATTTTTAAAGAGTTAATTATTGAAGTAAGAGACTATATGAGATCACTAAAGGAGATAATGTAAAGTGATGAGAAAAGGTCAATGACAGAAACTTAGCAGACATCTACATTTATGGGGAATGAGGGGTCATCAAAGGAAGCAGAGAACAAATAGTTAATGATTTAGAAGAACCATGATGTTATGGATGCCAAAAAATGGAAGGATAAGAAGAAGAAGGGATACAGAGAGATAAAGGAATATGAAAATAGGGGAAAGACCTGAGAATTTATTAATTAGGCAGTCATCAAAGGTCTTGGGGAGATTTGTTTTAGTCATTTTATGAGAAGTCATAGTGCAAGTAAGGAAGTGTTAGGAAAGTGGTGATAGTGCGCAGACTATTCTTTTTAGAATTTTGCTAATAAAAGAAAGAGAGTGAAAGAGACAGGGTCACAGAGAGAGACAGATTGATTCGGACACAGAGAGAATCAAGTTATAAAGAAGAACCTGAGAGTTCAGGATGTTGGTAAATCCAGACTTGTGTAGATAGCCATTCTGAGTAACTACACACAAATTTTTTTTTCAACTAGAAAATTGAAATAGAAGGTTCAAAAATCTACTATGTCCCTGAAAAATCTGGGCAAATCCTCCTTCCAATTTATTGTAGTCCTTTTCCAAAAGGTTTTAATTTATAGATTGATAGAAATTAAGAATTAAATGTATTGTTTCCTTGTATAACAATTTGTATTATGAAATTTGAATGTTAATAAAAATAGAAGAATTATTATTCTTCTGCCAGTTTTCTTTTACTTATTGAAGTTCTTTCCAATTCAGAGCTACTCTCCATGTAAGACATTTCCTTATTCCCCTATCAACATGTATGCTTGAGCTCACTTATGCACTTACCATCGTCTAACTTTAATCATTGTGTTATGTTTTAGCTCCCTCTATATATTATAAACTTGGGTCTGGAATGCTGTTTCTTCTCTATTTCCAGCACGTACACACTCCTTTGACAAAACAGGCAAAATAAATAAATAAAACTTTGCAACATACTACTTGAGTGACTTTAAGTAAGTCACTTATCTCTTGAGACTCAGTGTCCTGCCAAATAAAGATGTTGACATATCACATCCAAGGTTGACATATCACCTCCTAGCTTCCGGGCCTATGTCATTTTATGAACCTAATAAATCTAAATAGAATATTTGATCTGCAGTTATTGCTGAGTTCAGTTCTCTTCATTGGCTCAGCATCTCTCCCATATTTTGTCCCATTGTACTTTTGACTTCTGTATCTCATTCTTCTCTTAGCTATCACTTTCTATTGTTTCCCCACTGTCCCTATTCTTTCTGCTTTCAATGAGGTGGTGGATGTCTACAGAGAGAAGTACAGCAGTTATTTTTTAAGGAAGCAAAATTTTAATCTAAGTTGTAAAAAGTATTTTACACTATTTTTGTATAATTACATTGGGATTTATTTTAGTGATGGTACAGCTGGGAAAAATTGCTTTAATTGTGTAATTTTCTGTAACTACTCTGGAACAAAAATCTTAGTAATTGGATTTTTTTATATTTAACAAGTTTTTACCATTGGATACTTTTTAAACTATTTTCTTGTACTTATCCTTTAGAAGTGTTTAGGCACTGGTCCTTGTGTTTTAAAAAGAAAAAAAAATGCATCAGTTTAGAATGTAATATTTGATTTATTTAACTTTAAGTTTTTAAAAAAGATTGACAACTCTGATTGTGCATTGTCTTTCCTAAATGGACCTTTGGTAAGATTTTTCAGGACTCTACATTCCCGCCACACACTCTACTGTTACCATGGGAGCAGAATTTCTGTCATGTGCAGCATTATCTCCCGGGTGGTTCCATTTCCCATAATGCTTTGCTGTTACTATGGAAATGACTGCCCATTAATCTTGCTGTCCTTTTACTACCAAAGCACCTTTAACTGTCTCAAACAATCAAATGATGTTACCAGCAGCAGTGAAAGGAGGGAGAAAGCTGCTTCCCATCCTATAACCACAAAGCTGATTTTAATCAAGATTTAATCAAGGAGTAAAAGAAACTAAGCTACAAAGATATTTTCCTTATTTCATCTTTCTCTTTAAATACTTCAGGAAAGGCTCACCCATGATACATGGCTACATGCCCTTGATTTAAACCCCTATTAATTTTTTTAATGGAGAAAGATTCTAGACCTTTTCAAAAATCTCGTTTTGTATTTGATATCTGTTACAAAAATGCCCCAAGTGGAATTGGAGTGACACAAGTGGTCACTTCTATTAATTGAGAACATTAGTCTCTTAGAAAAACACCACATCCAAGTTACAGCAACTACTTTGAAGATTGCATTCTTTGGAACAGTCATGAAAATAAACACATGCTCATGGCCCCATAGACTTTAAACACATTATGTTGGGAGCTTAAAGAAATTAGGCTGTGGGCAGAGACCAGAGAAAATGGGAAGTTCTGCCTTTTCCTTTTGATTCAGTTTTGTTTAGTTGTCTGGAAGAACATGTGTTTGGGATGGGATGGGGCACCAGTTTTATAAAATGCAAAAAAAAAAAAAAAAAGTGCATGTGGAGGAACACATTACAAAGTTCTCAAGACATCAGTTAGAAGAAAAATTAAAAAACAATTTAAATTTTTTGGGGGGTAGATAGCATGTTTGGGCCACCTCAATTGTGATGCAATTCCTAGAAAGGTTGTATTTTTAAAAGTAGAATAAATCATCTTGCATTTGGTAATCTGGATCCCATACATAAGTTTAGGATTTATTTCTGTTTTGATGGAGAACGTACACAAATATAATGCAGCAAAAAGGAGACAGAAGATGCAGTATTTTTGTAAAAAATAATAATACAAAAGCTGATGATTTTTCTTCCCTCTTTTCTAAGGAAGTACAAGAAGATGAATACTCTCTGACCCTGGGGAAATGCAGATGGGACTTTGCTTGCTGTTTTGGCCCTTTGCCCTGACTCTGTAGGACAAGCAGAGTCCAGCCACTATTCTCATAGTCCTTCTAGTGGGTAGGTTGGGAAGGATGCCCAGGTTTGTATAAGAGACTTACTAAATGAGCAAAGAATGAATGTAAGACTGCCCCCACACAAGCCTGAGTTAGATAAAGTTTTTCCATCAGGATTTTTTTTTTTCTTTAGTTCCATTTATGTTTCCATTCTTTTATTATTTTTTCCTTTCAGGTAACCAGTACTATGTTGCCTTGATCTGTGTCACTGATAAATTCATTCATGATAGGGTCACAGGATCATAAACTTGAAGCTAGAATGGATCTCAGAGACCATCTAGTTCATCATTTTGTAGATGACAAATTCCCACATTCCTCCCTCCTCCAAACACACCCCCACATATTCCCCAAACTCAAGCAGATAGTAATTAATAGGTGATCGGGCTTCATATCATTTTAGGAGTATTACTTTTTATTTATTTATTTTAAGATTGAGTCTCTTTATCTTACCAAGAGTGACAGCGTACATCAACCACTCTTGGACCTGACTCCAATGCTGATCACCTCAGTTTTTCTAAGTTAGCTGGACCAACCTATCCATAGGTATCCCATAGCTCTCCTTTCCTTAGAAGCCATTGTTAGTGTGAACTCCCAATCATTAGACCTGCTGAAGTTCAGAACTCTTCCACTCAAGGAATCTATCAACCTTAATCTCCTCAGTAGTGAGGACTATAGGGAAGAGTTACTATATGGACTGAGACATTTCATGTATTTGTGGGTATCATTTTTGTCTGGAAGAGGGATTTTTCCCATACCCCTTAAATCACATTACATAAAGTCACTCTCTCCCCTATTTATGCATAAATTTGACTTGTGGGAAGCACTTTCTCTGCCGCCATGGGAAACAGCATGGTACAGCAGAAAGGGTTTGGGATCTGGAGTCAGAAGGCTTGTGTTCATCTCTTGATTCTTCTTGCTACCTGTGTGACAAATCCCTTAGTAGTAGTCCTGTAGTAAAAGAAATAGTGCTTTTTCATATGTTTTTATCTCTCTCAACTTCTAAGGATATTATGAAGACTCATAAACTGTTTCTATGCTTCAGAAAAGTGGTATTCTTGTCATAACTCTTTCAAAACTCGGTAATTTTGTCCATAGAATGCTGCCTCTGCAGAAATAGATAAGCATCTCTCTGTCATTAAATAGATGTCTGGGGCGAACCATTTCTCCCCAAACCAACCAAACATAACCATGTCCAAGAGACCATCCTGGGGTGAAGCTCTCCAATCTGAGCTGGGCTGGTCTTCAAACATTTGTACAGACTTTCCCATTTGATAGATGCTGCTAGAGCTTGTACTTCACTGCCATAGCTCCCTTCACAGTAAGGATTCTGGGTAGCACTTTAATGGAGAAAAGACAGGCAATATGAACTAGTGGAAAGAACACTGGATCTGGAGTCTGGAAACCTGGATTTGTTCACATTTTGGCTCTTAGAATTGATGTGATTTACTTTATTTCCCTGTCAGGAAGAAGCCTAAATCTTGTTCATATAAAATAATAATGTGAAGTCAGAGTCTACTATTAATTGATCCATCCTGTCTCCAACCTAGTTAGCATCTTTAAAGACAGTCACAAGAACCTTTGAGACAACCTTGATGGGAACTTAGTTTCCCCAGACTATCTAGGAAGGAACTTTTAGCAATCCCCATTGTTCATCCCCCAACATCTGTTTCTGCAAATAACCTTTTGAGATATTAATTAGCATATCTTTAACCAGGTACATTCTATCTGGCTCCTGACCCCTCCCTCTGAGTTTCTGCCTTTACTGATTTCTCTGAGAAATCCCCAACGGTAAATTTTCCCTATAAAAGACCTGTTCATGATGAAGATCTTTGCTAAATCCTCTTCAGGACTAAGCACACTATATGATACTCTTCCCTTTTAATAGTGCCTTTCTCCTTATTCTGCTAAACTCCTTTATGGCTTTAACCTGCCAAACAATGGCATGCTTTGGCCTCGTGACATATTTCTTTAATGGATTCTTCCAGATTTTCTTTCTAACTATATGCTCTCCCAACTCTATTTTCTATTTGTCACTCTTGGTGTCTATTATATCCCTTTGTTTTGTCTATAACCTATTCCCCTGAATAAATCTACCTTTTGTCAAAGAGAATGACCAATGTGAACTTGTCACATGTTTATTTTGAACTAGTATTGCTATCCTGGCCACATCATTAGTATATGACCATAGGTCTCAGTTTCTTTATCTATAAAACCAATCAGTTAAATCCTGTGAGTTTATCAGTGACATAGAGAAGCATGGTACTGGTTACCTGAAAGGAGAAAATATTAAAAGAATGGAAACAGAAATGGAAATCCTGATGGAAAAACTTGTCTGAATCACATGGATTTATACAATATAGTCATTCCAAATGTACATATCTGGCAGTATTGACTCCAAGGACATTGAGATCATAGGACCCAACACTCATGACTCTTTGGACTCATGATACTCAGGACTCATGACCCACATTGTCCTAAAGGAACTGCCCTGTTTTTTATATTTCCTAATGGAGTCATATAAACTACATACTTTTTATATTTATATTTTTATGCAAATAACTAAGGTCAAAATGGTTCCATTTGCATTGGACATCCTATAGAATAGCACTTCTCAAAATAATCTAATTGGGCTTTTCTAGTTTACTTAGCCTATTCAATTAAAAACAAAATTCTTAATTTTTTTTTTTTTCTGGAACTGTACAGATAGCCTAAGGGCAGTTCTTAAATTTCAAATGATATGTGTTTCTGTCTGAAGGAGCTTCCAACCCAGTAAAAAACAAAGAAGAAATGAGATTCTGAGTGATTTCACTACTCAAAATTAACAAGTCACAATTTTGGAAGTTAGACTTATTGTCATTTGAAGTTAAGATAAGAAGAGATATGGTTGGATTGGATAAAAAGATCTCTAACATTCTTTCTAGTTCTATGTTTAGTAATCCACCTTTGATCTTATCATTTTCTGCTTCTGTACTGAGATAGAAAGGGTGCAGAGGAGGTTACTCATAGACACAGGAATACAAAAATAGTGGGTAAATAAGGTGAGTGATGGAAAGCTTTACTAAAGATCATATGTGACATATTAACCTTATTCTTCTTTATGTATATTTTAGACAATCCAAGCTGAGACCTAACATTCTTTTCTGCTTTCCTTTTTCCTTTTCCGTTTCCTTCTTTCCTTCCTTCCTTCCTTCCTTCCTTCCTTCCTTCCTTCCTTCCTTCCTTCCTTCCTTCCTTCCTTCCTTCCTTCCTTCCTTCCTTCCTTCCTTCCTTCCTTCCTTCCTTCCTTCCTTCCTTCCTTCCTTCCTTCCTTCCTTCTGAATGAGATGAGGTGAGATCTTTCAAGACAGTTGTGAAAATCGAGTAAGGCTTCATCTACTTCAGAGTTCGAGTAGGCCTGAAGGACTCTGAAGGGCATTGCCTTCCCCTCCTATGACATCTCCCTATTTCATCCAAATATGGGCAACTATGTACTTATTGGTCAAGTTCAATTTCATGGGTAGATCTCGCGTTTAGAATGTAAGACTCTCAGCCAATGAGGATGAGGGTCAGTGGTGGGAGGGGGCATTTTGCGTTAGGGATTAAAGGGGCTGTCCTGCCCACAGGAGGCGCTTCCTCTCTTCGATAGTCTACTCGAAGAGTGGGACGCCCTTCTTGCGAGAATGTACAATAAACTTTGCTTTTCTCTAGAGCTCTCTCCAGCTTTTTTTATTAAATGGTGTTCCCTCACCATTTCCGTACCACACACTTCCTTCCTCTCTTCCTCTTTCTACTCCATAATGCTAATAAAAACTGGCATTTGTTTGGTGTTTCACTGTTTAAACTTTCACTGACCCCATACTTGTGGTCAATGGCAACTGAATGAAGGCTATTGGGGTAAAACCATCAAATGGTCATTTTCTCATCAGTCTTCTATGATCTAGTCACTTCTATCCTTCCCTCTTCACTTTCAAGGTGAGTTTATTTTCTCATGGCAACTGGAACCCCATGGGACAAGTGATTCTTGGAGCTTTAAGCACAAAGCAGAACCTTCTCTGAGACAGATTCAGACTCCTGGTTTTAGGAAATTTAAATGTATTCCTGCCAGAAGGCAGAGGATGGACTATATGACCTCTAACAGTCCTTTCTGGCTCTTTGCTATTACCGCACTTTTCCAAGGAGGACAAGAAAACAACTTAATTGATTGCATTGTCTGCATTGTCTGTCATGCTCATGCTCTATCTGTCTCTCTGATATCTCAATGGAGGAGGCAGAGCCTGTGTCAGCAAATTTGAGTGGCAAAGCTCAGAGTGTGATTTCCTTGAGGTTAAAAGTGCACTTTCTAATATTGTCATTTAATTCTACAGGGCATATGTGATATAAAGGAAAAGAAAATCACATTTGGGGAGCTTTGTGTGCAGTATGCATTCATTAAAGATTTTTCTCAGCATACACTTGAGTCAAATTCTAAGTTCATTTAAAAGATGCATCACTAAAAGATTTTGAAACTGATTTAGGGATTGTTCTTCCTGTGGGGGTATATGAGATGGGTGGAATTACAGATGCTAGCCAACTCAATTAGCTGTGTTAATAGATGAGGAAGATAGCATGGATAATGGAAATCCACAGATAATCCTCAAATCTCATTGTGGCTGACAGGCTCCACCTTCCTCTCCTCACAAACCTTTTTATCAGAGATGCTAACAAGTGTTCAACTTGATTGGTTTGAGTTTCAGATCTTTTTATTTCCCCCATCTATGCTCCGGAAGATGTGGAAATGAATCATAGAAAGACTCAAGGGCAGGTTCAGGAGGAAGAGGAGAGTTCAGGTGGCCAGGTAACCCAGACATGTAATGTCAGTCTCTTAATGAAGAAAAATGGATCTAGGGACAAAGAATCTGAGTTTGAATTCTTGTCCTCTTGCTACTTGTGTGACTTTGGGCAAGTCATTTAATCTTTATAGGCCGCATTTTCCTCATCTGTAAAATGAGGTTAGAGTAGATGACCTCTGAGGTTTTCTCCAGGTCTAAATCAACAATCCCATGACAATTTGCTGGGAATTCTTTGATTTTCTTCTAGCTTTGGAATAGTGATAACATGGGATGGTCATATATACATGATATACTGATGTACCATAGACAAACTTATAGAGATCTTCCCAGAACCTCCATTATATGTGCTGAGGGCAGCCCTCCTTAAATGCAGGGTCTGGGAAGAGCCATTTATCCTGTGTACAGCCCTCTCATTTCTCTTCAATATGACCTGGTATCTTTGTCTCCTGTCTCAATTTCTTTTTATGTGTGGCCTTCCTGAATTAAAAAGGAAGCTCCTTGGGGATAGGAACTGTATTCCTTTCTATTTGTATTGGTATTCCCAGAGCTTAGTATAGTGCTTGACACACAATAAATACTTAATACATACTTGTTGACTTGACAATCTTCCATTTCTGCAAAGAATGAGGGATGTTTATACCACAGTCAAGTTTGCATTGTTCTGAATGCCTGAAATGTTTTTACTTTCACTTTTCAAAGTAATAGCAGTACTTTGACGCCAGTTTAAATAATATGTTCTCCAGGAAATTTTGCCTAAGGAAGCTTGTTATGGTGGAATGAATGAACATTGGTCTTGGAGTCAAAATAAATGAGTTTTTCAATCCTCGTTCTGTCACTTTACTAGCTGCGTAAGCCTGAGCAAATAATTTGCCTTCTTTGAGGTTTGGTTTTTTAATTTATTAAATGGGAATGATAATAATTCTGCCACCTACCTCCCAGAGTTGTTGTGATCAAAGTAATTTTTAAACTTTAAAATGTTATAGGAATGAATGAAAGTTGCATTTTGGCAGCTGTCTTACCTGGTTCAAAATTTAGATAAGGTTACAATCATACATTCCTGCTCCCTGCTCATCTTCTCATCTTTTCCAAAGCTATGTTTTACTCAAACCCCATCTCTGGGTCAAAGGAGCAACTCTGTTTTGAGGGAAAATATTCTTCCTATTTACCACTATAGCTCTCAAAGCTACAACTTCCTTCTTCGGGTACACAGGGAAAAGCAAGATGACTATCAGTTCTTTTCTGCATAGAAAAAAAAATACTAAAGTCTAATTGGAAGACAAAATCTTGCAGAAAAAACTGGCTAAGCTTGTCTGCATTACCCAGGGCTCACTGGGCTTGTCTGTATTATTCCGAGAGAACCAAATTATTAAATTTTATAGTTCTCTGGTTTAAAGGGGAATTGTTAGCCTTTTCAATATCAACTTTCTGTTTGTAAAACTATTTACATTTATAAAAGTAACACAAAATGACAGATTAGATCTTAAACATAATTAATAATAATAACAATAAACAATAATACAACAGGTATTCAAATAGGAAAACTTCAGATTTTAAAAAAATTCATTACAATTCACACAACTTTAGCACACAGTATTCTGCCAAGCTTCTTTTGAGGAAAGTAGACATATACTTATAAAAACCTGGCAGGGTTTCATCATGTGAGTGAGGAAAAAATATATGCTTGGGATAACTCATGACTTTGGACCATAGACTTGGGTATCAGGAGTCATGGATCAAGTTAGGAATATCAACGACACATGTAGCTGCTCTTTTGTTAAGTCTTCCTCTTCTGGTCCTTAGGACTCTCCTGTTGACTAAATCATTTTCTCCTTTTACTCTCATGTTGATGAAACAGCTCAAGAATTTCCCTACTCCAATCTACTCTGCATCCAGCTTTCAAAGTGATCTTCCTAAAATATGAATCTATGTCACACTTCCTTCCCCCAACTTCATGAACTTCAATGGCCTCCTATCACTTGCAGGATCAAATATAAAATCCTCTGTTTAGCTTTAAAGCTCTTTCCCCTATCTTTCCACGTTTCCACATGTACTCAGTGGCCCAACATTCACAAGATACTCCATTTCCTGTTTCTGGGCATGTTCATTGGCTATGCTCCAGATCTGGAATGTTTTCCCTCTTGCTTTTCACTTCAAGGTTTTTCTGATTCTTTCAAGTTTCATCCAAAATCCTATCTCCTATGTTAATGCCTTCTCTCTGAGACTATTTTTATTTTATTTGTACATAGTTATTTTCATATTGTCTCTCTCTTATACTGTAAGCTCTTTGAAAGCAGGGACTGTTTTTGTCTTTGGGTCATCCTCACTGTTTAGCACAGTGCCTGGCACATGGTAGGTGCTTAATAGATGCTTGTTGACTTTCTTTGACTTGAGCAGATTAAAAACAGCATGTAAAGGAGCCAAGGAACCACAATCCATTGCAGTTTTAGTTATTCTCTTCAACAGTCTATGACTCTGAAAACTAATTCTTCACATTTACATTTTATAAGCTTTCAGTGCATGCAGGTTCTTTTTCTGACCCTTTCAACCATCAAACACTGCACATACAAAAGAGGCTGCTTTATATCCTTTACAAGGTAATTTAAGCCTTTTTATTTACGTCAAGGTTTATTTTCTGTCCCCTTTGGCAACCAAATTGCTTTTAGCTTTTCTGAAAACTGTTTCTTTACATATAGATTTTGGCAGTTTTTATTATACCAAAATTCTTTTCTGGTCCCTTTCATAAACTAACCTGCTAAACACCTTAGGGGCTCAACACCTTGAAAGGATAATTCCTTCCATATACAAAGTAATTTCTAGACAGAGGGCATTAGCAATAATTTTTATTTTAATTTTATTGAGAGTAGGTATGCTTGTTCCCTAAAAAAGGATTTATGGAATGGATATAAATCAATTGAAATTTGAAGAAGCTTGAAAAATGGGTGTTTCTGCTTTGGAAAGTGCTGGGATCTCAGTCAGTCAATAAGCATTTATTAAGAACCTACTATGTGACAGACATCTTGCTAATCATCAGAAAGACAAAAGACTAAAGTCCTGGAGGAGTGCACAATCTACGTGGGGAAGGAGAATACAACAAGCAAATAAATATGTATAAACAACCTACATACAAGATAAATTGTAAATAATTAGCAGAGGGGAGACATAAAAAAATAAGATGGATTAGAAAAGGCTTCTTATAAAAGGTGAAATGTTTGGTTGGGACTTGAGGGAAGCCAAGGAGGGCCATGAAGGACGGAGAATACCTGGAGACCAGTGCCACTGGATTGGTGGTGGTGGTCTTCATGTTCAAAGAGGACCAAAATGATATTACTATATGGGGGTCAAGATATACTATGTGACTGATCAGACCAGTATGAGCTTGAAAGGCTCAACCAGAGGTTAGGTAAAAACAGGCCATACAAACATTCTGAGTAAAGATGTCTCTAAATTTGTACATCTCATGTTTCTTTTGGGCTACAGTAATTCTGCTTTTCTCATTGAGCAACTCCTTCTTTGATGAAGGCATGCCATGCTGGGCAGTCCTGTGACACTGTCTCCCGTGTCTCAGAATCAGTTCCAAAGTTCTTCAGAGAGATACTTGAGAGTGTCCTTGTATTGCTTCTTCTGACTTCTGTGTGAACACTTGCCTTGTGTGAATTGTTCTCCATGAATTAGTTTTTTCAGCAGAAGTGCACTTGGCATTCTAACCATGTGGCCAGCCCATTACCTTGTGTTCTCTGCAGTCCAGTTTGAATGCTTTGGCAGTTTAGCTGGAACAAGGATCTCAGTCTGTTTCCTTATCCTGCCAGGTGATCATTAGAATCTTCCAAAGACAATTCAAATGGAAGTAATTCTGTTTTCTGGCAAGTTGCTGATATGTGGTTATAGTTATGGTGCTGGCTATGTCTAGGTTTCCCAGTCATACAACAAAGAGATCAGCACAATGGCTCTGTAGACCTTCTATTAGTAGGCAGTCTCTTCTCTCCTTCTAAACACTGGATTTCAGGATATATGGAGGGTGTAAGCAGGGGTTCTCAAACTACGGCCTGCAGGCCAGATGCTGCAGGCTGAGGACGTTTATACAGGTGCCAGGTTATGGCAAATGGGCTGAGGGGCAGAGACAGAGTGTGGGTTTTTGTTTTTTACTATAGTCCGGCCCTCCAACAGTCTGAGGGACAGTGAACTGGCCCCCTATTTAAAAAGTTTGAGGACTACTGGCTGTAAAGGTATAAGAAAACTGGAAAGGTAAGGGCGGGAGATTTAGGTTATGAAGGACTTTGAATGTCAAACAGAGGAATTGGATAGCAATTGGATATTGGACAGGTGACATGGTTGAACCTGTGCTTTATGGATTTAAATCCTAGACCAGTAGACTCCTGGTCTTCAAGATCAGTAGTTCTGGGGCAGCTCAATGGTGCAACGGTTAGATCACCAGCCCTGAAGTTAGGAGGGCCAGAGTTCAAGTCCAGCATCAGACACTTAACACTTACTATCTGTGCTACCTTGGACACTTAACCCCAGTTGCCTCACACTCAAATCTTGATCTCCAAAAATAAAGCTAAAAACTAAAAACAAACAACAAAAAAGGATCAACATCTCCTTCAATCCAGAGATGAGGAAATCCACAATTATGGGTTGATATTCAGGCACAACTTTGAGACAAATCAAACAAATTTCAAATGCAATTGTAGCATCTTGCTATAATTGGCACTAGAGGGTACCCTTGTTCTATTTCCTTTGCTGGCCTTGTCTGCCATTTTAACTCCCTTTTCATTGGTTATGAAAATTATTCCTGGGCTCACTCCAGCAGGACTCAGTTTTCACAAGTGCAACTTTGATGCTGGAGGACATCGTTTCTGCCTCAGAATCCTTTCTACTTCTATGATTCCAATGATAAAAACCTTCCCATTCAGAGCCAAACTCTACAGTGGTCAGAGGGAACAATGAGGAATACTTAAACCCTGCAGGGCAACTAAGTAAGTGTACTCTACCTCAAAGGCCACTGGTTCACAGGGTCCTTCTATTTGCTCAGGTCTCTGCATCTTAAGATCATACTCCTTTAGAAGTGTTCTGATGTGGAGATAAAGGATCTTCTGAATTCAAGACACAAAGAGCCATTCTCAGAGATGTGTATATTTCCTTTGCCTGGGCTGTATCATACCCACGTACTAGATTGCCTCTTCTCTGTCCTGCTGATTTCAATCTGGCAGGAGCATCACATTTCTTTGTACTCTGTGCAGCACATGTGCATATGGTGCATGCTAAATATAAACTGTATTTGGCAAGATGCTTTTTCCTCTTCCTTTGTTTCAAGAAACATAATGAAAAAAATAAAGACACCTTCTGTAAAAGGAGAGAACCTCTTAGGAAGTAGAATAATCCTATCAACAAACCAAGCATTCTCAACATAATTTTGGCACTTGGCACTCTTGGCAGGAGCAAGTCTTCTGCCATCCTATGATTCAAGATGGTGTTGATGAGTATGGTTTATGAACTTCAACAAAGCAGCTTGATTAAATTCCTAGGTTGTTAAATCAGTAAGCAGAGTTTTTAGAAAGATGTAGTCAGTTCAGTGCTGTCCTTCCTTTCAAAGGATTTTTTAAGGTTAAATATGTACAATTCTTTTAAACATATTTCCATATTTGTCATTTGTGCAAGAAAAATCATATGAAAAGGGAAAAAACACAAGAAAGAAAAAACAAGCAAGCATACAAACAAACAACAACAACAAAGTTGAAAATACTATTTTTCTATCCACATTCAGTCTTCACAGTTCCCTCTCTGGATGCAAATGGCATTTTCCATCTCAAGTCTTGAATTACTGTAGCATTGAAAAAGAGCCAAGTTCATCACAGGTGATCATCCCATCATCTTGCTATTACCATGTATAGTAATCTTCTGTGTACAAAGTGCTCACTTCACTTAGCATCAGTTCATGTGAGCCTTTCCAGGCTTTTCTAAAATTAGCCTGTTCATCATTTCTTATAGAACGATAACATTACATTATATACCATAACTTATTCAACTATTACCTAACTGATGAGTATCCATAAATTTTCAATTATAAAAAGAATGACTACAAACATTTTTGCACATATAGATCCTTTCCCCTCTTTTATGATCTCTTTGGGATCCAGATCCAGATCCAGATCCAGATCCATTGCTGGATCAAAGGGTATGCACAGTTAGACATAGTGCTCTATCCATTGTACTATCCATTTTTTTCCCTCTCAATAGTATTTTAGTCTCCAGAATGGTTGGATCATTGTAAACTCCACCAACAATGTATTAGTGTCCCAGTTTTCTCACATCTTTTTCAACATTTATCATTATCCTAAAGTACTTTGTAAGACAGCCTATTGGCAAGCCATGGCAAGAGCAATGATCTTAGAACTGGAGGTATGAGTTTGTAATAATGGCTCTATTAGTTATTGGCTAATCCATTGGTTCTATCCACCTATTAGCTAGGCGGATATAGCTAAGTTATGTAACTTTCTAGAACTACAATTTCCTCATCTATAAAGTGGGAATGGCTTGTCGTGCTCACATTGTTTGGGCCTATTCTCATTTTTCAGCTCTTAGAAAAATTCTTTCTTGATAAGTCCTTGGGAAAGAGGTAACCAATAGTGGTACTGAGGTGAGAAGGCAACAAGTAATTTTTTGATAAAAAAAATCATTTTAAAAAGACAGAGGAAGGAAGTAAACATACATGTATTAAATGCCTACTGTGTGATAGACATTGCACTAAGTGATTTAAAATTATCTCATTTTATCTTTACAGTAAAGATGAGGGATTTATGCTATTATTTCATTTTACACTTGAAGAAACTAAAGCAGACAGAGGTTAACCCTTTTGACCAAGATTACGTAGCTAATAAGTGAGACTGAATTTGAACTCAGATTTTCCTCACTCAACCCCCAGTGCTCTATCCATTGTACTTCCCAATTTTTTCCCTCTCAGTATTTTTCTAAATACATGTAAAAATAGTTTTCAATATTCATTTCTGTAAGATTTTTAATTTCACATTTTTTTCCTTCTCTCTGTTATCTCCCCCATCCCAAGACAGGAAATAATCTGACACATATTACTTAGTTTTCTGTAAAATGAAGAGAACGCTCATTCCTGCTCTCCCTCTCTCCCTCTTTCCCTCCCTCTTTCTTTTAAACATTCTTTTTCAAAAAGTTTTGAATTCCAAATTTTATCTCTGCCTCTCTCACCTCCCTCTTCCCTGAGGAGGTAAGCAATCTGATATAAATTATTAGCAATCAGGCACACATTTTCATATTAGTAATTTATGGGGGGGGGAGGGAAACTTGAATCTTAAAGAATTAAAAGGAAGGAAAGAATGAAAGAAATAGAAAAATGGTATAATTTAGACTGCTTTCAGATTCTATCAGTTCTTACTCTGGAGGTAGATAACATTTTTCAATGTGTCTTGGATTACATTGCTAAGAATAGCTAAGTTGGTCACAGTTGGTCATCATGTAATATTGATGTTACTATGTATAATGTTCTCCTGATTCTGCTAACTTCACTCTGTTTCAGCTCATGTAAGTCTTTCAGGTTTTTCTTGAAGTAATTCTGCTTGTCATTTCTTACAGCACAATAATATCCATTCCAATCATATACCTCAACTTGTCCAATCATTCCTCAATGAAAGGGCTCCCCCTCAATTTCTACTTCTATTTCTACATTTTCTTATTACATTTTTCTATTTCTTCTTCTTCTTATTATTATTATATTATTATTATATATATTATATATAACATATATATTATTATTATTATACATTTCTTATTACATATTTCTATTTCTACATAAAAAGGGTCTATATTTTTGTAGACGTAAATCTTTCCTTTCCTACTCCTTTAAAAATCTTTTTGAGATATGAACCTAATAGTGGTATTGCTGGATCAAATTATTTTTTAGTTTTATAGATCTTTGGACATAGCTCCAAATTCTTTTTCAGAATGGCTGGTTCTGTTCATAAGTCCACCAACAATGCATTAGTGCTCCAGTTTTCCCACATTTCCTTCATCATTTATCATTTTCCTTTTATGGCATATGAGCCACTTTGATAGGTATGAAATGGTACTCCAGAGTTGCTTTAATTTGGATTTTTTTTAAATCAGTAGTGATTTAGAACATTTTTTATGCCTATAGATAGCTTTGATTTCTTTTTCTGAAAACTGCCTGTTCATATGCTTTGACTATTTAACAACTGAAAATGACTTGTATTCTTATACATTTAACTCTATATATTTAAGAAATGAGATCATTATCATAGATATTTGCTACAAAGATTTTCTCCTAATTTTTTGCTTTCCTTTGATTTTGGTTACATTGGTTTTGTTTGTGCAAAAACTTTTACATTTATATAATTAAGATTACTATTTTATGTTTTATAATATTACCTCATTTGGTCCTAAGTTCTTCCCTTATTTAGAATTGACAGGAAACTATTCTTTGCTCTCCTAATTTGCTTATGTCTAAATAATGTATCCATTTTGACCTTATCTTAATATATGGTGTGAATGTTGGTCTCTACCCAATTTCTGTCATACTGTTTTCCTGGTTTATCAGAAGTTTTTGTCAAATAATGAATTTTTGTACTAAAAATTTTGTCTTTGAGTTTATCAAACACTAAATTACTATGACTATTTGCTACAATGTGTTATGTTCCTAATTTATTCCTTTGATTCTTCTGATATCAGATTGTTTTGATTATTACTATTTCAAAATACAGTTTGAGATGTGGTATGGCTAGGGCAATTTCCTTCACATTTTTAATTGATTCCCTTAATATTCTTGACCTTTTGTTCCTCCAAATGAATTTTGTTATTATTTTCATAGCTCTAAATTTTTTTTGGCAGTTTGATTGGTAGTATAGAATTTTCAATATATCATGGCAATCAACTTCTATTCAGGTATCAAAGCTTAAAAAATTGGTAGGACATAGTTAAAAGGCAAAAACAGAAAAGCAAAAAGAAGAAGGATAAGGAGGAGAAAAAGAAGAAGGAAGAAGGAAGAAGAGGAAGAGAAAGAATGAAGAAGAGGAAGAATGAAGAAGAAAAAGAAGAGAAAGAATGAAGAAGAGGAAGAATGAAGAAGGAGGAGGAGGCAGAAGAAGAGGAAGAGGAAGAAGATACAATGGGATGATTAAAAAATAGAAGGTAGCACGGAGAAGGGTCAACTCTTTCTCAGATACTGGATTAAAGGAATCAAGGAGTTTTGAGATGTAGTATAGGGACAAAGAGAGAGCTTGGAAATGACTTCATTTTCTCAGTAAAACACAAGACAAGGTCCTTTGTTGGAGAGAGAGTATAATGGACTGTGGTGTGTGTAAAAAACTTGGGGAAGAGAAAAAAAAAAAAAAGATTTGGAATAGCTGCTGTGAGGAGTATGCTAAAGAGTCCATTATGAAGAGTAATGAAAGAGAAGTAGGTGTGTAGAAGTGAGGGCTCAACTGAGATTAGATGACAAAATTTGTTGTTGACCCATGTGCAAGGTTGCATATTTTCTAGCACTTTTCAGTACCATGTGGACAACAGAGTGTATGGGATTGCAGTTTGGTAAGGCATGGTTGCCAACAGGACAAGGAAACAAAAGATCAGAGTGCAGAAAACAATAAATTGGTCTTCAATAATGTCAAAACTGGTAAGGGGGGAAAATGTAGGCATAATAGTTTTGAAGAATACAGGAATTGGAGACCATTAAGAAAGATTTAGGACTATACATATTCTCTGATTTACTTATGCTAGTACCAGACATAACCCAGAAAGATCAAAGAAAGGAAAAAAGGTCTTACACATAAAATATTGTTTGCAATCTTTTGGGGATTGTGGCAAAGAACTGAAAACAAAGAGGGTACCTATCAATTGGGGAATGGCTGAACAAATGGTGGTATTTGAATGTAATGGAATACAAGTAATTATGAAAGGAACTATTTTAGAGAAATATTGGAGAAATGTATGAATTGCAATAGAGTGAAACTTTGAGAGACCTAAGAAGTTTGATCATCAAAGTGATTAGCCATGATTTTAGAGGACATAATTTTAGAGACAGAAGTGATGGACTTAGGGTACAGAATGAGATGTGGATTTTTGGGCATAGGCAATATGGGAATTTATTTTTCTTGATTAGAAAAAGTTTTCTGTTTGCTTGAGAGAGACAAATGAGGGAGAGAGACAGATATATAGAGAGACAGAGACAGAGAAAGACAGAAAGACAGGGACAGAGAGACAGAAAGAAACAGAGAGAGAAACAGGGACACAGAGAGACAGAGAGAAACAGAGACAGAGGACAGACAGACAGAGAAACAGAGAGATGGGGACAAAAGACAGACAGAGACAAAGAGATACACAGAGACAGAGACAGAAAGAGTCAGAGAAACAGAGACAGAGACAGAAAGAGACAGAGTGACAGATACAGAGACACAGAGATATAGAGACAGGACAGACAGATAGACAGCCAGAGAGAGTACAGAGATAGAGAGGAAAAAATAAATGCTTGGTCATTGAAAATAAGTTTTTAAGTAACTAAAAAAAATAAAAAAGAATAGGTTTTATGGGGGTTTGTCACAGTAAGGGATAGAAAAAAAGAAGGTCATAATCAGGTAGAGGAATTTTAGAGTTCTTGATCATAGAAATGGAATGTTTGTGGGTAAAGATGATAGTAAGTAAGATCTAGTGTATGCTATCTTTGTGAATGAGTGAGATGCTATAGATCATGGGGTTGAGGAAATTAATGAATTGGGAGGTCAAGGTGCTGAGGGCAATGACTTGTACATTAAAATCCTCAAGAATTTTAATCCTTTTCAAAGAATGGTGAGGAAGATTGATCCAGGTACTAAACTTGTTGGGAAAGATGGGAGAAAGACCACAGGGGCAATGATAATGAAAGGGCAATTGTGACCATTAACAAGATAGGGTGATATAGTCTCAATGTATCAAACCTCAAAAGATGAGAAGTTCTTCATTGATGGTGACAGAAGGAAGCAATAATAAGGAGCAAAATTAACTTTATTCTCCCTTTTGGTTCTCTCATAAATCTATGAGAAAAGAGATTTATGGTACAGGAGACGTTGGGATACTGAATTTTTTGGGAGGGGGCATTTGTTCATCATTCTGGGCTTCAGTTTTCTTGTTTATAAAATGAAGGTATTTTACTAGATTACCTCTAAGGTAATTTTTCATGTTTCATGGTTTAAATCTAAGTTTACTGAGGCAACAGCCTAACAGTCTTTGATGTGAAGGACACTATGGAAAGGTCTCCTCCAGGCTACTTAGGAGAATCAGGGTTGGGCAGCATGGATGGGAATTAGAGATAGAGTTATAGTAAAGGAATAGGAGTTTATTAGCCTTACCATGCTGCAGAAATCTGAGCTAACATTGTGACCATATTCTCATGCTTTTCTTTGAAGAAAAGGTTGACTTGAACAAATCCAATGGGAAAAACATTGAAATAGCTATTTATAAGTTGATATACTTCCCAGACTCTCAAGCTTTCTGGCCTTTCTTATAATCTGTGCTTGAATCAATTGAGCCTATTCTGTTTGCCTTGGGAAACTCAGAAAAACTGCTATTGCTTGGAGTGTGAATGATTGGAGCTCAGGGGCAGAGCCCTCTTTGTTCATTTTTGAGGACTCTGTTAAATCTCAGAATCACTTCTCTGGTCAGGATTCATGATTGTGTCTGTGCCAATTTTCAGGGATCAACATCTCTGGGCTGATTATAGGGAGCATAGAAAACACCTCAAGGAGGACATCAGATGTCTGAGGCCAGTTGAAAGTGCCCTTCTGGCCTGGATAATGCTGATTAAAGATGGCAAGTCTCCGCTTGGGGGAGGTTGATTTTCATCACCACCAGCAGATATATCACTCCTCATGTCATCCAAGAAGAGCTAAGGGGAAGAGAAAATGGAACTTCTGGAGGAACCCAAAAGAGCTAGTAAGAATGAACTAATTGTCCAGTGTATTTACTACACAAGGCAGAGTGTGTATTTCAGCACTTTTTAACAGAGCTATGTCAAAAATTGTAGAACCAATGGAACAGGAATTTACTTTACCTTTGATAATAATACTTTTAAAAACTTTTAATTCTTTTTTTCCCCTCTAGGCATTTGGGGTTAAGTGACTTGCCCAGGCTCACACAGCTAGGAAGTGTTAAGTGTCTGAGGCCGGATTTGAACACAGGTCCTTCTGACTTCAGGGCCAGTGCAGGCAGTTAATTCTGATAAGAGGTCTTAGTTTAATGATCTTCTGGATGAAAGGAGCAAATAGAACTGCAGAAGAATATAGTAGCAATTAAAGTAACTATATGGTAAATTTGGGTGCCAGAACAGAAAGTACAAAGGGAAAATACCTTGTTTTTGTTTGAATAAATGAAGAATGGTTTTTGTGAATAGTTTCAAATTTACCAGCTATTCTTACTAATTCAAGTGAACTAAATTAGTAAAAATCAGAATCACAGCAAAATTACAACAAATTTAATAAGAAAATTAAGTTGGTCAAGCACTAAAATCAGGTAGGTCTTCTGCCTCCAAACCCAATGCTCTTTCCACTGTGAAATTCAGACTCAATTTAATTTTGTTTGGTGATAATTGTATTTGATACAAAACTTAGCTTTATTCCACATATGGAAGAAATAGTACCTGATGCATAAGTATCAGCAAGTGCTTAATAAATACTTTTCTACTGAGAGCTTTGTTCATTCAGGAAACATATAATCTATGTTGCCAAGTTTTGTCATTTCCTTTTTTCTTTTTGTCTCTCCACTGGGAAGACTTAGTCTTTCCAATAAAATTGTGAGTTTCTTAAAGGAAGGACTTGATTCATTATTATTAGAATATTATGTACATTATTAGAATGCATATTTCTTGAGAGCAAGGATTATCTCATTTTTATGTTTACAGAATAATACCTGACACATAAGTACCAGCAAATTCTTTTTTTTAATGCATGAGTGATTTTTTTTATAACATTATCCCTTGTATTCATTTTTCCAAATTATCCCCCCCTCCCTCCACACCCTTCCCCCCATGACAGGCAATCCCATACATTTTACATGTGTTATAATATAACCCAGATACAATATATGTGTGTAAATACCATTTTCTTGTTGCACATTAATTATTAGCTTCCGAAGGTATAAGTAACCTGGGTAGATAGACAGTAGTGCTAACAATTTACATTCGCTTCCCAGTGTTCCTTCTCTGGGTGTAGTTGTTTCTGTCCATCATTGATCAACTGGAAGTGAGTTGAATCTTCTTTATGTTGAAGATATCCACTTCCATCAGAATATATTTTCATACAACATTGAAGTAGTACCAGCAAATTCTTAATAAATACTTTTCATCGATTCATTCATTTATGAAAAAATATATTACATGTTTACATTTTTTCTTTTTACCTCTTCATTCTCCAATAAAATCATAAGTTCCTTGAAGGCAGGGCTTGATTCATACTTCTTTGTATCCCTAGATCCTGGCCAAGTATCGATCATAGTAGATGCTCAATAAATGTTTATTGTTAAAAATAGCAGAAAGATCTAAATAAAATCTTATGATCTGAGATCTAGAGCTAGAAGTGACTTGCCCAAACTTCTGGAAGACATTAATTCAGTTGCTTATATCATAATAATAGTAAGTAGCTCTTAATACTGCATAAATGCTTTAAATATGTTGTCTCATTTTATTCTTACAAAATGTTAATTTAATGTTATAATAACATTAAATCAGTTGCTTATGTCATAATAATAGTAAGTAGCTCTTAATACTGCATAAATGCTTTAAATATGTTGTCTCATTTTATTCTTACAAAAATTATGAAGGGTAGGTAATATTATCATTTCCATTTTACAGATGAGAAAATGGAGGCAGAGGTTAAGCAAGTTGACAAAGATCACACAGTTATTATGTATATGATTTATAATTGGAATTTGTTTTCCTGACTCCAGGTCCAATACTTTATTCATTGTACTAACTTAAATAATTTAAGTTTGCATATTTATAAGCATTTGCTTATTTGGCTCATACCTTGTGGGTTATATATAAAAGAACATTAAATAAAGAGGTGAAGATTCAGGCCTTTGGGAGGAACTTGACGTTGGGGAATAATGGGTGTGCATATGGGCAGCCAACTGGTGTGCCTTTTCCAGAAGCAATGGTGGTTTTATTTGATCACTCATTTATTCACCAATCAAAATGGCTCAGCCATACCAGGATAAGAACTATAAGATTGGATAAATAATTATCTCAGAGACTGGGGGCATGGTTTTATGAAGAAGGGAGACTTGAATTGATCCCTGAAGGAGGAATGGGACATGAATGCAGAGAAAGAGATATTTCAAGATGATGAAGAACATGAGAAAAGGCATGAAGGAATAGGCATATGAGGGGGATGGTGGAAAGGGAATTTCTCTGGAATCAGGGAATTTGCTTCTGATATTACTTATATCCCCATGTGCAAATAACTTAATTACATGGACCTCAGTTTCCTCATCTGTAAAATGAAAGTATTTGGCTAGATAGCCACAGATGGCTCTATTCAACTTTAATTCTATAATCATTTGATCAGTGTACTTTAGAGGCAATTGATATCTAGAATGTCTATCTATATTCAGGACAATTTTTATCCAACTTTCTGGCTCATTTTGACTGTATCCCTGCATCGTGGAGAGCTCTTATGTGGCAATCTTTTGTCTCTTGAATGTCCTCAGATGCTATCTTTTTATATTTGATCTATAAATACAAAGCAACAGGTTTTTTTTTCTTTTCTTCTGCAATTCATTATTTTTGGAGGTCAGAGAGTCAAATACTGTAGCTTGCTGGATAAAAGAATTGGGTGATATTCTTACTAATGATAAATGATCAGATATGTATAAAGATTACTGTTTGGAGTGAAAAATTCTCACAGCACTCAGGGTTTGTAAAGTACATTTTAGGTCCAAGTACATGTACACTTAATTACCAAGGTAATTCATCTCAAGTTATTGCTCTTACTGCTATTGAATCATTTCAGTTGCATCCAACTCTTTGTGACTCCTTTGGGAGTTTTCTTAAAAAGATACTGAAATGGTTTATTGTTTCCTCTTCCAGCTAATTTTATAGATGAGGGACTAGGGCAAAGATGGTTAAGTGACTTGCACAACTTGTAAATATCTGAAGCCAGATTTGAACTCATGAAAATGAATCTTCCTGATGCTCAGGCCAAGCCCCACCTGGCCATTTCTTGATCTCTGACTCCAAAAAATATAAATTGCTATTGTTTCTGTTTTGGCCAGAAATCCTGAGGGTCTTCCCCACCCAGATTGATTTTATATATATATATATAGATAGATAGATAGATAGATAGATAGATAGATATAGATATATTTTTTTTGGACTAGGTAAAAGAGGTCATTCTCTGCCTCATTTCTTACCTAGTCTTATTCACTGATTGGGTGTAGCTTAAAAAGGGCCAAGTTCTACCACTGCATTCAGGATCATCTCCAGTTTCCCTTATCTATATCTTGCCATTGAATGGCTTTAGAGGAGGAGAAAGTGAGCCTGGGACTTTGACAGCCTTCCTTCACTTAAATCCAATTTAAGTCATGACATCACCTCCCTGACATTATGGTCATCTTCAAGAAAGAAGGACAAACAACAATAATAAGTTGCTCATTTTATAAATGAGGAACTGGGGGAAAACATGGCTAAGTGACTTGCTCAGGGCTACACAGATAGTAAACATCTGAGACCAGATTTGAACTCACAACGAGGAGCCTTTCTGATTCTAAGCCCAGTGCTCTATCCACTGTGTCACTTAGTTATTCTAAGGGATTTTATTTATTTATTTAAATTTAAAGTATTTTATTATTAAATTAAATTTAAAGTATCATTTCTATAATGGCCTCAACTCTTCACTTTACTTTGGTGGTTTAGTTTGCCACGAGTGCATTTTGGGTATAATGTAGGAAGTTTCATTCATCCATTCATTTGACAAATAGCAATCAATCAATTAATAGATTAACAAGCATTTATTAAGCACCTATTATTCCTTCAAAGATTTTAGATGTTATTGGCAGAGGGGATGAGATAGGGAAGGGTATAGATGAGGGAATGAGGTGGAATACAGATAAGAAAATAAAAAAAATACATGGGAAATAAATATAGGGAAATATAATGGTTGAATGGGGAGTGCACATTTCAAGGAAAGCATCAGGAATTGAGATATTCTCCCCAAGCATATGGAGACTTCTTAGCAAATTTCTGGAATTATAAGTTTCTTGAAATGACAAGGAGAGTTTCTTAACAGCACAGTAATATTCCATCACATTTCTGTACAAGGACTTGTTTAGCTATTCCCCACTTGATGGGGATCGACTTTGTTACTGGTTTATTGCTACCATAAGAACTACCTAAGAAGTAGTTCTTTAATTTCTTTTCAAAAATGAATTTCCAAGTCCCTATTCCATTTAATTCCTCTAATTTGCTGCCTGACTCAATATCTTGTTTTTTCTCCCTGTCTTAACTTTGTCTGGGTTGATTTAGACTTTAACCTACTAGCTCACAGCTAAAGCTAGATTTTCCCTTTGAAGATTGATGTGAATAGGTAACAATCCACCAGTGAATTTGTTTTGTGTGGACACATTTTAACCTTAACCATATAGAACAAAACTGCTTTGGATGGAAGCTGATTACTGGCCTTATACATTGAGGACCATGTATTTGTCTTAATTTTATGCTTTACAAAAATATGCCCATTTTATTTATTTTCATTTATTCTATATGACAAGCTGTATGCAGAGAAACTCGCCTCCTTCAAGAAAAATCTAATTTGCTTGGCATCTAAGCAGCAATCAACCTTGCAAGATGGAGATAGTTGAAAGGCTGGACTTTAAGGGAAGCCATTATAGAAAAGACATATTTCCCACTGGGCATTATCATATTGACATAGGTAGATCCTAACTCTGTCAGCAGCAGCATCTTTAAATTTAAATTTGACCTTCTAAGACATTCTTTGTTTCCAAACTACTCTAAATTTCTGATGGAGAATAGCAGCTGCCTCAGCTTGTTTAGCTAGAGGGCCTAGAATGAAAAAGAACAACGAGGGAAGACATAATGAGATCATGAAACTTTTTTTCAACTCTAGCTAGTGGCACTAGTACATCCCCTGTGGAGATTAATTTGCATCTTAACTCACCTCACCTGAGCTGTAAGAAATTACCATTTAAGACTGATGTCAACTATTGTGACTTTATTATGTCAAGACAGCACCATCTACCCCAGGATGAATAGAAGCCATTCTTATCAAAGCATATTTGAAGTGGCTACTTATTTAGTTTGAGACACCTTGGGTCAATTTGTTGGGGAGAAAATTATAAAATGAAGGATGCTGGATTAGATCAAGATGTCTGTGAACTTAATTAAAAATATTTTGATAACTGTGTAATATAGTTGATTTTGGCCTCCCTTTTTCAGGGCCAGGCCTGCCTCATTCTTTCTTAGAAATTTAGGGTACCCAGAGGGGTTTGTATGTGACTTTTTTCTATCCTAAGCTTAAGCTCCTTCTAGAGGTCCAAGGACCAGCATTTACTCTTATAAAAGGAAAATTAATTGATTTACTCTTACAAAGGAAAAATTACTTCACAGATATTGCAAAAACAAGAATTCAAACATTTCCCACTTCTTATTGGGGGCATAATTTCCCCCATGTTGCTTCACTGGATGGGGAGTAGAGTGGGTAGGAGATATGAGACTCACAGTTCAGTTCAGTTCCTCTATATAACACATGGTCCCACCAAGTTTGATGTTCAAAGGAAGTTCAAAGGAGCCATCAATGCTAGCGTATGCTGATGTGGAGACCCAGAGTCTCACTCCCCAAGGATGTCAGAGATGCCCTTTTTTAGATTCCCAGATTTCTGTGGCTCATGCTCCCATCCTAGATTGGAGATGTCACTTGCTGCACTTAGAATAGAGAAAAATGAGGGTAAAGGACAAGGATTCAAGCCCATTTCCCAGGAGCCAAAGGAAAGGGGGGGAGGCGTAAAAGTTCTCCGATATTGCTAGAGGATCTTACCTCACCTTGAAGGAGGAAGTCATCTCATTCTCCCAGATTAGAATTCTGTCAAAGGCATGGCCAGTGCTGTTCCAGACTATTTGAGGAGACCTCTAGGGCTGGTTGTACAACTATTGAGCAAGATCCTTTCCATAGTAAACCAAGAATATTCACTGATACTCCAGTCCTCATGATTCCACTAAAGCATTTTCCTAGGGTCATTCACATGAATAGTACCATTTTAGCAAACTGCTGTGGTCTGTACAAGTATCAGACTCTATTTTTAACTGATTTCAACACAAAATTCCTTTGTCATTCTTTGTGTTTTATTTTATACATTTAAAACTATTTTTCTGGGGCTATGACACAAAAAAACCTTAGGAATCCCAAGACTAGGTAATCTAAGTTCCTCTCTAGCCTAAACCTATTAACCTGTGAATGTTTTTATACTGGTTATGATCATAGGTATGATATTATCTTATCCCCATGAATTTTCCCAGAAAATGACTTTTAAAGACCACAAAAATTAAATGTCATACTCCTAAGTAATGAGGATTTTTGATTCTCAAAAACAAGTATATTTATTCCTTAGTCAGGTAAGAATATTTCATTCATTTGGCTGCCTTGCTCATTTAAACCTAGCACATGTGACTGGTGAAGTTTTGGGATTGGAATTTGGGGAACTCTTAGTAATACTAGCAGTGAAGGAACTACCTTTAATATTCTAGAATTTCCTAGCCAAGGCCGGTGGATGAAATTGGAAAGGCTTAGAATAGGCTGCTGGCATAAATTTTTTTTCTTGCTTTGAAAGTTTTTTATTCCTGATTTCATTCTTAACTCCTTATTCAACTAGGGAAGACTCCAGTCTATGTCATGTAATGTTTCTGAAAATGGAGAACATTTGTCTTGTCCTCCTGCCTCCTGGTCATTATATATATGTTCTTTTTTTGGGGGGGGGCAATTTAATAATTTTATTAATAAGGCCAACAGATTATTAAATTTTAAAGTATGGTCATTTGGTGATATCTTTTAAACAAAAAAAAAATCAGACCAAAGACAAACGTTTTGTCAAGGTTTTTTAATGATAGGACTTATAGGGGAAACAATGTGAAAGAAAAAATGGAAAAAAATTTGACAAAAATCAAAGGGAATATATGTTCTTTTAATGGAAATCTTCTTTTTGGAAGATTGTACCTTTTGAGTCAGAATCTCATAGAAGAATGAACAAGAAAGTCCTAGACAAAGCCCCTAGTCACCTGGTGAGCACAGAATGTAACTATCTCCTTTCTGATGACAGTGCTTTGTACACTGGCACAAAATTCAAGAATTTTCATGACATTTCCCCTTATAAGCCAAATTTTTCAAAATCAAAAAATAAAAAATTGGCAAATCCACAATAGATGATAAGATGGAGTGTTCTCATTTATCTGATGAGCTGTGTTATAAAAATTAAACAGATTTCAAATGGATGAAGTAATAATGAGAATAGTATTTCTAGCTTGTTAACATCCATTTTGGGGGGCTTGAGTGGGTGGGTGAAATTTTATCTTCCATTTCTATTCTTCACATCTTACACTCAGGCTGGTTATAATATATATCCTTCAGAAAATATGATCTATTTCCTATGCTTATATTACCCAAATATTTTAACCAGAGACATGAAAGGAAAAGGATACCACTAGTAACTTCTTCAGCTTCAGTCTTGGGTTAGTGATGAATCTGTAGATACTCTTCCAGACCCAACTATGATAAACCTACTTAAAAATCATATTCCCTCACTGGCACTCAGTTGCTTCATCCATAAAATAAGAGGACTGAAGAGCTGGTCTTTAAAGCCTTTCCTGACTCTAAATCCTCTGATCCTAAGACTTTTCCTTGACTAATCCTGCTGTGATCATTCACTTTTTCCAGTTTCTCTTGCTCTTAAATAACTAGTTTATACAGAATGTCACACGCTTGTTTATATTTTACTTGGTAAATTTCTTTGTATTTTTGGTCTCCTTAACTAGATGATTGTTATGGAGTTTGAACAGGGCATCTACAAAGTTGACCATTCTATTCCTGGACAATTATAAAGGCCTGACAGTATTGAGAGGGGCTCATCTTTTGAGATGATGAGGCAATACCTTATTGCTCCCTGAATGAGGAGAGCTGATGAATCATCTTCAGTACTCTTTTCATATAGCTGTAAGAATTCTGCCAAATTCTGGCAGGATGGTTTCAAGTGACTTTCTGTAAGGGAAAAAGAGTGACTTGCCCTATTCCCCAACCTTATATATTGATAAACATATGGCATCTAAAGCATATGTACTGCCTAGCCAACACTGAGCCTTTGAGTTTTGAGTTGCATTTTTTTTGGTTATTACTGAATAAATATGTTCAAATGGACATGACAGATTTGGAGGCAATTTTGTGAGTCTGAGAGAGTCAGATGTCATGGATCCTTTTGCTCTGAATTGACCTTAGCCTAGGGAAGAATCCTCAAAAATTATTGTTACAAGTTACAAGATCCAACCTTGAAGCTGCAAGCCACAAGACATGGACTTTGAGGAAGAAAGTACAAAGCTGAGTTAAAATGTAAAATGACTAATTAATAGTCCTAAAAACTGCTTTCTGTTTTGATGATATTTAATTATTAACCCCCCAAAAGAATATGACTAAGTTATTGAAACCTGTTTTAATTTTTGTTTATCTGTATTGTATTGCTTTTGTATTTAGAAAATACAAATCTGTCTCATACTTTATTCATACTGTACTTTGAACATCTTTTTACTCCACTTTTGAGGACATTCTAACTATGAGCTAAAACCTAAACTTTAAGCAATGTTACCTGAGAGCCAGGGTGAGAGATGTAATGTGCTTAGGAGGATAAGAAAAGGGAGATTAATCTTTTTCAGTAAAAAGCAGTCTCCTTTTTTGGACTGAACTTGGTATGGACTATTACATGGGTCCAGAGAAGAGAGGTTTCTTAGGGAGAAGGGAGAAGTGTAATACCCAACCTTCACTGATCTCAGTAGTGATTCTCAGTGTTAGATTGTAAACTCTTTGAGCCCCCTAAATTATTCAGTTCATTTATTTATTAATTGGTATTTCTGTATGTATAGCACAGTACCCAGTATTCAAATGGATCATAGAATTTACATTTATATTTGGAAAGGAAATTTCAGTCCTTGAAAAGTGAGTTATCTGTTGAGTGCAAAAGACTGTGCTATTGACATAAATAAATAAAAATGAATTAGTGAATTGACATACTATGTAATAATTCAATTACAGTTTACAATCTAACAGGGGAGGTCAAAAAAACATTATATAACTTCTAATGGACAGAGCCAGGACCCAAATTGAAGTTTTCTGACTACAAATCTAGTATTCTGTTTTGCTGGTTCAATGAATAAAGGAATGTCAGTGAGGCGAGTGCAATGGCTCATAGGACCACAGATTTATAGCTGAAAGGGATCACAGAGGCCACCTAGACTAGTCCTCACATTTAAAATATGAGAGGACAGAAAGAGCATTGAATCTGCATGTGAATTCTAGCTCTGCTTCTTACTGTTGTGTGACCTTGGGCAAAGCGTTTCATGTGATCCTGACTAAATCTATGATCCTCTGCTTCTTATGACAAGAGCCATTTAGAATGAAGCTACTAGGGGGGGAAAGCATCATGACTGTTTGCCTTGCTTTTTCCACTCTTCTTTTACAAAACAAACCCTTGGATATGTAGTTTGGGAGAGCATAGAACTGGGAATCTTTTTTTTTTTAATTTTGTGAGGAGATTGGGGTTATGTGACTTACCCAGGGTCACAAATACAAGTCAAGGATCTAGAGCTACATTTGAACTCAGATCCTCCTGACTCCAGGGCCAATGTTCTCTCCACTGGGCCACCCAGCTGCCTATAGAACAGGGAATCTTCCTTTAAATATTTTCCTCTCCATACAGTCCACAGTAAGATGCCTTGGAAATCCTAATGTGACTGTGTTCACCTGTTTTTTCCCACATCTTGTATGCTTTGGGCAGAACATACACCATATGTTGCAATAAATTTAAATTGACTACTCAACCTCAATATTATAGGTTATATCATTAAAATAGAGGAGAATCAGATCAGGTCTCTTTAATAAATAGGAAGAGCTCTCAAACAAGCAAGGCATAAGCAGGACATATTACAAAAGAAAATTAATTAATTTCAGTTAGATAAAATTAAAAGTTTTGATATAATAAAATCAACACAACTATAATAACAACAGAAGTTGCTGAGTGGAAAAAAACTTTACATTAAATATCTTTGATAAGATATCCAAGATATATGAGAAACTAACACAAATACATAAAAGACCAAGAGTAATTCTTCAATGGGTTGATGGTCAAAAGATATGGGGGGGGGGAAACCCCAACAAAATAACCAAACAATTCTCCAAAGACAAGTTGGAGATTATTGGCAACTATATGAAAGAAAACTAATCACTAATCATAAGAGAAATGCAAATGAAAATAGCCCTAGTTTTTACCTCACATCAAGCATATTAGCAAAAATGTCAAAAGATGAGAATAGTTCATATTGAGGGCCTACCAGAAGACATATATGCTAATATAATCTTGGCGGAGGGGTAAATTAGTTCAGTCCTAATAAACAACTTGTAATTATGTGAAAAAAAGTGATTAAGATGTCTATACTCCTTGCTTCAAATATCCTATTGCCAGGCATATTTCCCAGAGGTTCTATGGTTAAAAAAAATAAAGCCTTACATTTGCAGCATTCCTTTTTGGTAGCCACAAGAACTGACCAAAAAAAGCAGATGCCCATCAATTCAGAGATAATCTAAATAAATGGTGGTACATGAATGCAATGGAATATTATTTTACCATGAGAAACAGTGACTGAAGAATTCAAAGAAGTATGGGAAAATATATAAACTTATTCTGAGTGAACAAACACAGGAAAAACATGTACAAAATAGCTTCATTGATATAAATGGAATGAGCTATAAAGACAAGAAAAAGAAATGGACCATCATGTAATTATGAAGACAAAGTTCAGTCTCAGATAAGAGATGAGAAAATATGCCTCTTTTTTTTCATTTGTAGCGGTGGGTATTATGAGTGTAAAGCATTACACACACACAAATATATAATATGTTTGGATGCGTGTGCACAAACACACACACTTATATATAGTAGATCTGTTGATTAACTTTGCTAAACTTTTTTTTCTTCTTTGTAACAAGGGATAGCTTTTTGGATAGGGGAAGGGAAAGGAAAATAATCATAAATGGTGATATTAAAAGCAAAAGATATTAATCAACATTTTAAAAATGGAATCATAAAACATTAATACAGACATTCTCTTTCCCTTCTTTTTATGAATAAGGGAGAAGACATTTTAGATGGGAAGGGGAAAGATACATTTTTATTATAAAAATCATATCATTGGTCTAACTGCTCTCCAATTAATGACTCCTTTCTGCAACATTCCAGACCACTGACCATGCCTTCTTCATTTGGAGATATCTAGTAATGAAAAACATGTTATTTCTAGGGTAGCACTTTTGCTTTCAGACAGCCCCAATTGCTGTTCAATTAAGGAAGTTGTTTTCTTATATTGAGTTGAAATCTGCCTTTAAGGATATGAATATGGAAAGGAAAACAAAAACAGCCAATTCTCATTGTGGTCCCAGTAAGGCCACTAAGGCCAAACAGAACAAATTTAATCCTTTTCCCTTTAAATATTGAAGGTTGTGATTACAGATACAAACTTTTCCTTTCTCTCTGCTTACCCCTTCTCTTTTCTGACCTGAAACTCTCAACTCCCTTTCATTGATCCTTAAAACAGTGTTGGTTTTTTCCTATTTGAACCTTATTTATGTCTCTCTTCCAAAATGTGGCACTTTGTGCTAAATGGATACAGTGGGACAATCTTCTTCCATTTGGATTTTTATTAATGCAACTTAGATTTTCAGTAGCTTTTTGGGATGTTAAAATATACTACTGACTTATATTGAGATTGCAACAAGTAAAACCCCTAGGGATTCTTCACAGTGACTATTTTCTAGCCAGATCTCTTCTATCCTATACTTTTGTGGCTGGTTATATTTTTAATCCCAAATGCAGAACTTTACATTTATGTCTATAAAATTTTATCTTGTTAGCTTCTTCCCTGCAGTTCCAGATTGTTAAGAACTCTTTTGCATCTTAAAGCTGTTATTCAGCATGTTATTAGCTATCTCTCTCAATTTCATGTCATTTACAAATCTAATAAGCATTCCATCTATGCCTTCATCTAAGCCACTAATAAAAATGTTCAACATTTGTTGAATTCCATTGTTCTGAACCAATTGGAAATGAAATAGCACCTTTAGGAAACCTTTATGGAATCCATTAGATCTGGTTTTAACTTTAAAACACAGAAATAGTACTAAGCAACGATTAGAGTCACAGCTCACAATTTTCAACAGATTCTCCCATCATTTAACTCCTCCTTAGACAGTAAATAAGTCTATTCTCCATATGTGAAACCATGACCTTTCATGGATTTCTTTGACAATAAGGACTCCCAGCTATCTAGTCCTTTTGAACCAGAATACTCAGGGCTTCTATTCTTATTATGAGTCAGGCATAGACAAATGACACTGATGATGTGCACTGTATTTTACCAACTTTGACATGTTATCCAGGAAGACAAAGTAGAAACTCAGGTGCAGGTGCTGGTATGCCTAGAGGCCTGAACCTATGTGCCCCGTCCAATTCATTATACCACGGATTTCTGACATGCAAAGGAGTCTCTCCCAGTTCTAGGTAAGAGCAAGTTCCTTTTTGAAGCTTATTATCTCTTTACCACTAAATTTGTTTGCATATTTCTTTTGAAAGAGAATTTTTTGTGGTTCTCCCTTTTATCCTATTCATTTTTGCTCCTGATGGGACTCCCTTTTACTTTCCTGGGTTTCTGCCATGTGCCAGGTTCTCCTAGATCTGTAACATCAATGGAAGGGACATAATAAAAATTTATGTCATTTGCATGACAAGCCTAAAAAACTAGCCTCTCATTTAAATATTGTTTAAAAAAAGTCTGAGTTATATGCTACATAAGTGACAGGAGAATAGGGCTCTTAATCTATGTGAAAGGAAATTGGATTCAAGTTGTTTTATCTCTTGCAGATGTTCAACATTATTTTTGTCAGCTAGTAGTTAAGTTGAAGAGAGACATCTTCCTCAGAATAGAAACATGAAATAATAATGTCCTCCAGCATCATCTCATCATGTTAAGCCATGAGATGGATGATCTCTCGATAGGAAAAGATGCAAATGATACCAAGTTTTGAAATATTTGTTGGGGGTGGGATGGAGTCTGAAGTTCATTTCCATTGTGCTTCTTCTTGGTAGAGGGGATAAAGAGTTCTACCGAGTCTTTATGAAGTAAATAAGGGCTCAAGACACAATTTTTTTCTTTCCTCCATTGTATCTATGCTTTCTCTGTCTCTCTGTGTCTCTATCATTTTCCTTTGTTCTCTTCTTTTCTTTCCTTTCTTTTTCTTTCCTCCCCTTTCCCTTTTCTCTCTTTACCCTCTTCTTCTCCCCCCTCTTTTACTTCTATTATTGATGTTTTTTATCACTGTCATTTTCCCCCCTATAACTCTTCATTGTATCCAAAAAGTATAGCAAAACAACTCAACATATTAGGTGGCAATGTCTGACAATGTATGCCTTGCAATGGGAGTCTCACTGCACACCTGCCTATGGTGTACAACTATATTCTACCATCTGTCTACTGAGAGGAGGAAAGCCTGCTTCAGTCCCCTTTAGTTAAAACTGCATTGATCGGAGTTCTGAAGTCTTTAAATGTTATTTTTTCTATAAATAATGCTGTAGTCTCTGTAGAAATTCTTTTCTTGGGTTTTCTTACTTAGTTGCTCTGTATCAACTCATACAAGTTTTCTAAAGTATCTCCGAGTTCTTCATATTTTTTGTGTCTTACAAAACAATAATATTCCATTCTATTCATTTGCTAGAATTTGACTATTACCCAATTTATGGGTACCCATTTTCTAATTTTTTGCTGCTGCAAAAAGTGCTGCTGTAAACATTGTTATGTATATGGGATCTTTTCCTATATCTTTGACTTTCCTGAGATATAAGCCTAAGTGATATCACTGAATCCCACAATCCCTCAACAGAATTATTTTGGTCTCAAATTTATTTAAAACTGAGTTTAAATAGCTTTATGAAGAAAGGGTAGGCTGTAAATGAAAGAAATAACAAATAAATATCTATTTTCTACAAAGTACTTTGCTAAATGCTGGGAATATGAACAGAAAAATAAGACAATCTCTATTGTCAAAGAGCTCACATTCTAATGTGGGAGACAGTGTATACAAGGCAATTGGAGTGGCACAGTGAATAGGGTATTGGGGCTGGAATCAGTAAGGCCTGTGTGAAAATCTGGCCAGGCATTTATTAACTGAATGATCCTGGACAAGTCACTTAATCTATGTCTATCTCAGTGGAAATAAATGTAAAATGTACAAATAACATTTACCTCCTAGGATTTTTTTGTGTGAGTACAAAATAAGTTAATATTTATAAACATAAAAGCAACAGTAATAATATTTAAAGTAGACTCACCAAATGCCCAGGAGACTGGATTATATATCTTAAAAGAGCACTGTTTTCCCTGTATTAATAGACTACAAATATGGATAGCAAAAGATCCTTGAGAATTCAACAAAAAGGCTACATTGGAACTAGACTATTATCACAGAGAGAATTATTGCACACAATTTCCTAGACATGACACTGATTCAGAAACATTAAGAAGAAGTATTTTTTCATAAATGGAACCACAGTAAATATTCATAATCTTCAAGCTGTGTTGGAATGAAAAGCTTTCAAATTATAGAGACCTTGCTGAAAAAATAAAAATCAAGTGAAACCAAGTGAAGTCCATATCATCTCTATTGATCTATAATGTCACTGGAACTATTTCAAAAATGAATTGGTGAGTCTACATAATAATAAAATTATTATTATTATAGCTTTGTGAGAGAGAGAGACAGAGAGAGAAAAAGAGAGATACACAGAGACACATGGAGAGAACAGAAACAAAGAGAAAAGAGACAAAGACAGAGTGACACAAGGTAGGGGACACAGAGACACAGAGACACACAGAGGAAGATGGATACAGAGACTGACAAAGACTGTAGCTTTGAGAATTTTCTGAGACAGATTGATGTTGAAGCTTCTACCTCCTTCCTCATCTATTCTCCTTTCCTCTCCCAGGTAAAATAAGTTCCTGTTCCAAAATTTATTTTTGATTTCAAAGTTACATTTTTATCTTATGTTGAATTAGTTTTGAATGCCAGCCAAGTAAAATTTGATTGATTTTAGTAGCTTCTGATCTATATATTTTATTATTTGTGAATGTAGGGCACTGCAAAAGAGACATGGGGCAGTGATTAGTTAAAGTATACAGATGTAAGAGAAATGGGACAAAAAATAACTGAATCTGAATTGGGCATAATTAGAGCATCTAAGCTGTATGAGACAGAGAATCTTGTTAATTGTAATATTTTATAAACTTCCCAAAACAGGATGGATATATGGATCTGGTGTTTTTTCCCCTTTTTGGGCTAAAATATATGTGTACTTTTAAAAAGTTTGGCTGCCTGATGGGATAGGATTTGGTGCTAGTCCTGAAATTTTTCATTTCACTGCTATCTCCACATAGGCAGAGAAATTCCTTTATAAGGGTGGCCCCAAGACAGTGCTTAGAGTCTGGAGGAAAGAGACCACATTCCAAGGGTGAGACCAGAGAAAGGAGAGTGAGGATTGTTTTCAGCAGCTGAATTTCTCTATCTTATACAAATAATTCTTAGAGATATCTGGCTACATATAATGTTTTAACTTTAGTGCTACTTAAACCCATTTCATAGAAGACTGAACTGTGATAAGTGACATAAACTATGACAGCATAGTCTTGTGTGAACATGTGTATTTTTCTTGGACATAAAAGAAAAATCTTGTAAGAAAGCTATATCATTGGATATTGGATATGACATTTTATACATATATTTTAAAATATATTCATAATGAGGACTCATTCTATCTATAGTAAATGTAATTGTGTAGTAAAAAATGTTTAGTACTACAAACTGCAAATGGTTTGTATTGTATTTGGAGGAGTCACTAGTATCAGCATCCTCTGGTAGTAAATAAGTGATTTCTTCTATTAAGAAAGGTGGGATCAAGTTTGCATCCAAAATGAAGCTGACAAAACACATTCCTAATAATTAATGAGTGACAATGTGGTGTTTGAACTGATAATTGTGGGTATTATTTGGGTTTTGCCCCTTTCCAGTTTTTCAGAAAAGTTAAAGTTTTAGTCATTTCCTTTGCTATCACTGTTTATTATAGAATAATGTACAAACTTTGAGTTTCATGTTTGAACAACTTGTGTTTTCTTTTCTTTTTTGCCTATTTGAGACTATATAGATGGCCAGCCATTTTCCATATCTTCCTTCTTGAGAGCTTCTATCTTTCCTTTGATTTCATTATTTCTCAAATATCTATGATAAAGATTTTAATTGATTGTGATTTTTTTTTGTGTAGCTTTGACTCTTTATGTCACTTCAACTTTTTAAATTTTTTTGTTTTCGATTGTTGAGAGAATCTCCCACTTCTAAGATCCTTGTTTTCCAGATTCCATTACATGTTTCTTTTTCATTAATTTTAATTGTACCTCCATGTGCCTCAGATATTGAAGTACTCATCAGATGTCTTTGTGTAGGTCTTCAATAGTTTTTTTCCCCTAATCTCCTTTTATTTGGTGGTGTTGGATACTTATTTTTAGAGGTACTTCTTGGTAGTTCCATTTTTCCTCTTTTGGTTCATATTATGGCAATAGCTACTGCACATACTATTGTATGTCAATCTGGAAATATTTTCTTATTTTCTGTCAAATGTTATAATAGAATATATTCATTCATGATGGTTTTAGTGAATTCCAGTTTTAAAAAAATTACTCTGTTTTGGTATAATTGACCTACCAGTTGGGCTCATGACGTTAAAGTTTAAAGTAAAATTGAAATTCCAATATAAATTTATTCTTCTTTTCAAAAAAATTGAGGCATCAGCATTGTTTTGTGATCCATTTAATAATTTTTTATTTTAAAATGATGATAATAATGATGAATAATTATGATCACTTGCAATCTACTTTTTTATTAAGTTTTTTAGCTTTTATTTTCAAAATATATATGTAGATAGTTTTCAAAAATCACCTTTGCAAAACCTTGTGTTTTCAAATTTTTTCTCTCTCCTCTTTCCCCGCCACCTCCCCAGATGGCAAGTGATTCAATATATGTTAAACATGTGCAATTCTTCTACATATATTTCCACAATTACCATGTTGCACAAGAAAAATCAGATAAAAAAGGAAAAAAAAATGATAAAGAAAACCAAAGGCAAGCAAATAACAACAAAAAGGTGAAAATATTATGTTGTGATACAATTCAGTCCCCATAGTCTTCTTTCTGAATGCAGATAGCTCTCTGCATCACGATTCCACTGGAATATGACCTGAGTTACCTCATTGTTAAAAAGAGCCACATCCATTAGAATTGATCATCCTATGATCATGCTGTTGCTGTGTACAATGTTCTCTTGGTTCTACTTATTTCATGTAGCATCAGTTCATGTAAGTCTCTCTAGGTCTTTCTTCAATCATCCTGCTCATCATAGAACAATAATATTCCATAACATGCATTTACCATAATTTATTTAGCCATTCTCCAGCTGATGGGCATTCATTCAGTTTCCAATTCCTTGCCACTACAAAAAGGGCTGCCACAAACATTTTACTCACAACCTACTCTTTAAATACATTCATTGTTTATGACTCTAGAGTTGGACTCTTGGAAAAGACACCTCTTCAGTAACTTGTTTTGTACTCTGAACTATTAGCTTTTTTTGGAGATGTAAGAGTGATAGTGATAAGACTTTTAGGGATCTGAATGCCTAATGATCTTTCCATCTGATAATTTACTTAGCCTGTTTTGTGGTAATGTTTCAAGTTAGATCAGTCTTTGCTTTTTGCACAAATTTTAAAGATACTTTTGCTCATCTGAAAAATAAGGAAAATAATAATGCCAACCTCCACGTGTGGTTATGAGAATAAAATGAGATATTATTTGTAAAGTGTTTTGTAAATCTTAAAGCATTATATAATGCTAGCTATGACCATATTGAGTTTATAGTTCATTAAACTCTCCAAATAATTTTGAGATGAATTGTTTTTCACCCAAATTTCCTCATCTTGTAATTGTGAAGCTAATTATTATTGCCTCCAAAATAAATTATAAATGTCTGTTGGATATTCAAAGCGCTTCTCAATGTATTCCCTTCCTACCTTTCTAGTCTTCTTACACTTTGTTCACCTCCACATACTCTCTGATTCAAATATACTATCCTATTTGTTTTTCACTGGACGTGCTATGCCATCTTCGAACTCTTTGCCTTATACTAGCATCCTCCATGTTTAAAATATGTAGGAAGTCTTTCCAGGTCTCCACCACAACTAATGCCTTTCCTCTTGACTGACCTTCCTTCTACATTGAATATATTTTTATTATTCAGAATTATTTGTATGATGTATCTTCCATTAGAATTTGAGTTCTTCAGAGGCAGGAATTTTGCCTTTCTTTGTATCCTCAGCCTTTATCTCAATGCTGGCCATAGTAAGCACTTAATAAAATGATTGATTGACAATCCCAATTAAGTTTAATCTCATGTTTAAGCCCCTTAAAATAATTTGGATCTTGAGACTGTCATTCAACATATTAATTATCCCTAGCACTTCCCAACTTTGTAATCAGTAAATTTAGTAAGTTGTGCTATGTTTTATCATAGTCTCTGATTAAAAAATTAAAAAATATAAGGTCCAATTTTTAATCCCTAGAGTGCCCCAAGCAAACAAAACAAAACAAAAACATAACATCACCTTTTTTATTGTCCTTGCCTTGGCATACTAGCTCCATCTCATTCTGAGTTTCAGGGCTCCTTACATTATTTTTATAAAACCATGCTTATTAAATTTATAGATGATACAATGGGGGGGTGGAGTCCTACTACCAACATAAACAAAATATAATAAGTAAGACATGTGAGTTTTCCTCTTACCAATATCCCATTTCCTTGAATTGATTTTAAGCATTTACATGGTAAAGATGATCAATCAATAAACATTTATGAAGTCCTACTATGTGCCTCTTCGTGAGAGTAAAAGAGGAAAATGTAAAAGCTAACTGGAAGCTCAATGTTAAAAACAAAACTAAGATAATGGAATCTGGTCCCAGTATTTCCTGGCAAATAAAAAGAAGCAGCTTCCGATTTTACATTTTTGATCTCAAAGATCGATATAGATGTTGACTGCAGCTACAAAATTAAAAGATGCTTGTTCTTTGGAAGGAAAGCTATGGCAAGTGTTCACAGCATATTAAAAGACAGAAACATCACCTTGCCAACAATGGTCTGTACAGTTAAAGCTATTGTTTTTCAGTGTTGGACTATAAAGAAAGCTGAGTCCTACAGAATCAACATTTTGGAATTATGAGGCTGGAGAAGGTTTGCATGGACAGCGAAAGGATCGAATCAGTTAGTTCTTAAAGAAATTAACTTACTGTTCATTGGAAAGACAAATACTGAAGCTGAAGCTTAAATACTTGAACCACATAATGAGAAGGCAGGACTCACTGGAAAATACTGCTTCTGGGAAAGATTGAAAGAAAAAATAAAAGGGGATGGCAGAGGATGAGATGGATAGTATCATGGAAACAATGAACATGAACTTGGACAGACTTCAGAGAGATAGTGGAGGATAGAAGGGTCTGGTATGCTATAGTACATGGGGTCATGCAGAGTCAGATATGACTGAATGACCTAACAAAAACTATGTACAGGCACAGAGCATACAAAAGGAGACAAATGGTTCCTGCCCTTAAGAATCTTACAATTTAATGAGGAAAGAGGATGCAAATGTACAAAAAGCAAGCTATATAGGATTGAGGATAAATAGAGGATCATTAACAGAGGGAAGGGACTAGAATTAAAAGAGCTAAGACCATGTTCATCCAGCTTTGTAAATTATAATCAAAGAATGTATGGAATTGAATTGAAATTATTATTGAAAAAATAGGGTGAGGTTCAGTTTGAAGCAGGAAGGAAACAGAGCCAATGATCATATTCATATGTAGCTATGAAGTTTTGTTTATGGAATTCTGATCCTTTCAAAATTAATCTTTGCTTGAGTAAAATGTAAAAAGAAGGCCTCTTTTCTTGAATTGAGGCAATGGCTTCTTCAGCTGCTCCTATTCCCTCACATTTAACAAGGACAATTTGCTATAAGCTCAGAAACTGTGTTGTTGTGGTAGAAGTTGATTGAATTTGGATTTATTACTCTAAGCAACTAGGCCCCTCTAGAACTCTTGATCTCAAGTACATCATCATTGAGTAAAGTAACTTTCTCCACCTGGTCCAAACTTAACAGTATAAAGACTACTCTTCTATTTAATCACAGAAATGCTCTGAGGACAAAGAAGAGAGAGATATTTGAAAACTCTTCTAGCATCATAACATATATTTATATTTCCTATTTATCTTGCATTTCTGGTCTTAAAAAAAAAGAGAACAGAAAATGTGCTGTCAGAATTTTCTCTAGGGAAGGAGCTGTATTTGGTATAAAAGTCTTGTTGAGAAGGAGACCTAGGTTTTAAAATCATTACAAATGATTATTTTCTGTTTTTCCTACCGCCTACCATCTAAGCTGCATATTGCATGTATATAGGACACATATTACGTGTGTATGTGTGTATGTATCGACACCAAATCTAAAAGACAGAAAACATCTTGCTCAGAAATATTTGGTACCACTGTAACTTAAGACTGAAGTCCTCTTCTTAGTTTTCAAGACCCTGTATAACATGCACTTATTGTAACTATTCAATCTTCTTTCCTACTACATTGTACACAGGAATTTTGCTCCAGTTAGGACTGGCCTAATAAAAATCTTTTGATTTTCTAATTGCAATTCTCTTCATCTATCTATCTATCTTTAGTAACGAAACTGCATATGTGAAAACGAAGGCTTATGACCTCAAATTAAAGAGACGATTTTAAAAATACAGTTTTCAAAGAGCCACTTTTATGTTTGCCCTTTTTGTTCTGATTCACCACTGATTTGGGGTGAAAGGACAATTAAAAAAAATGATGCCTTGGAATATGCTTGAATAAAGCTTTTTTTTCCTCCTGGTTAACTTGTAATTCTGGTAAAGGTCAGTTTTTATCCAGGGAATTGTCTAATTTTCTGCTTCATTTTTCTCACCTTGGTCTGGCTTCTGCACCTGCGATTGGAGTGTATTTAGTGGCCTGGAAGAGAAGAATATCTCTCCTGGACAAGAGACTAGCCCTTTCCTGCTTTAGGGAACAACAAAAATTTTCCTCTCAGCACCTTTGATTTGTCCCAGAATCATAGCCTTCCTAGCCCCTAGCCTCCAGAATACTTTGCTGTAAAAACCCCTTGTGGAAGTTCCATCTATAGAACAATGGTGTTGCTGAACATTTCAAAGAGCTAAAAAATAAACGTGCTTTCTTTCTAGGCACCCAGCAAAGCAGAGGGAAAGGGAAGTATGTGCCCCAGACTTGGAGAATGCCAGTGCCTCAAGCTGCAGCATTTCTTTCACCAGCTCTCAGCAAGTGGCCATTTAGTCTTAATTGCTCCTCACAGCATAGTCCAATTAAGAACGGGCATCAGCAGGGCAAGGACTATTTGTTAATCCATAAAAGGTAGGAGAGACAGTGCTTGTTTTGCCTGTGCTTTCTATTTATATGTTTGGGTGAAAGTCTAAACAGCTGGAACCCTGTGCAAGTAATTTGTGTATGTATGGGTGTGGACTTCAGCTCTAAGATATGGGGGAGATAAATATATAACTGGGCCTTTCATAAAAATAAAACTTATTCTAGTACAAAGGAAGACTGAAAAGAAGCAGACATTCCAGGGCCTAACAGCAACTTTTCTGACAGGCTAATTGGAATATTTGAAAATCTTCCTGGGGGTGGAGCTAATGAGAGAAAAGAGCTCTTGAACCAAAAAAAAAAAAATAATAATAAAATAAAAAGTGGGGTAAGTGGGGAGGTGAGAGCAGCTTAGCTTTCTGCAAAGAGCTTAAAGTCCCTGGGGAGCATTTTCCCCAACTACAGGATAAAAATCCATCAGCAAAGAAAGAGTGTGATATTGTAAAATGGTCCTCTTTAAATAGGGATTAAATTTTTTTTAAAAAAGAATTTTCTTTCTGAATAGCATTTTCGAACTTAACAGGGAAAACCAGTTCTGTTAGTGTTCTTTCTAAGCAAGGGTTTAACTGAGTTGATTTGGGTGGACACGTGGTGTAGTCAATGAATTGAATACCCAACTTGAAGTTAGGAAGACAACTTCAGTTCAATTCAAAAACCTACTTCTAGTATTTCCAATGGTAACAGAGCCTTGGACACTGGAGCCCCACATTGAGTGTATGGAGAGTGATTTTTCACACTGCTGGCCCACATGAAACATGCTTCCAAAAAGATGTATTGATACATAATGGAAGGACCTTGTTCCCTAATTTTATTTACTATGTGAAAAAGAAGAATCCTTTGATGAGCTACAGATCTGGAACTGAGAATTCATTCAAGGGGCACTAACCAAAGTATTTCCTTTTTGACTGTGTTCTCCTGAGGAGAGGCAAGGACTCAGTAGGGAGAAAGGCCTCTCTCACAGCAGCTTTGGGGATTCATTGGCAAACCCCTGCTACTCTACCAAAGGAAACCTCAATTCAGAGGTTCAGAGAAAAAGTCAAAAAGTTAATGCGGGCAAGACCATTGAAAGTCCATATCTTTTTCTTTGTGAGGTAGGCAATCCCTGTGCAAAAATATAAGAGAACCTTATACTCATTTCACAAGATCATAGATCATAGATTATAGATTAGTTCATATCTGTAACTGGAGGGCATTCAATCCCCTCTTTTGCAGCTAAGGAAACTGATCCCCAGAATGGAGAAATATGCTTTTTTAGATCACAAAGCCCAAAGGTTGATAAGTTGGTATTCTAGTCCAGGTCTTTTGGTTTTAAACTCCCCCCTCTTTCCACTGTGCTCTTGTGCTATTCTTAAATTATTGGTGTTAGCCAAAGGCTGTGTAGGGATGGGATTCCAAGTGTGAGGATAAAGTAAAAAAGATATTTGTAGAGTGGCTGGCACATAGTAGGAGCTTAACAAATGCTTGTTCTCTTCCTTTCTTTTTTCCCTTCTTTTCTTTCCTTTCCCCCCTATCTTTTCCTTCTTTTCTTCTCTAATTGATGGGTCAATCAATTATCCAAAGAACTTTAAAGATTATTAAACCTTATCTCTTAACATATGAAAGTAGCAGTAGAGTTAACATGAAGAAAATAGGAGGAAGAAATGTAGAATTTCACATGCATTGTATAGATCTAAATGTTAACTGTACAGTTAACAATTATTTTGTTATTTCTAGCTCTCATCTTTAAGTATGCTGTGATCAAACTTCAACAGAAATGATTACTGCTGCCTTTTTAAAATCTTTCTGGAAAATTCTCTTAATTAAGAACTGCTTCTCTCATTCTTCCTTCCTCTTTTCATCCTTATTTTTGTCTATTTCTCTCTCCCTCTTTCCTCTTGTCACCTTATTCTTTTACCTCCTTCCCACTTCCTTTTTCTCTCTTTATCACTTCTTACTTCCCCTTCTTTCTTTTTGTCTCTCTCTGTTTCTAAATCCCTATTTGTGCCTTCTTTCTTTCCTTCTGCCTCTTTATTCCCTCCTCCACTCCTTTTTTTCTCATTTTAAAAGTGTAAAATATGTCTTTGGCCTAAGACATTCTCCCTTTATTTTAGGGCAGGATCAGACCAACATAAAATTAATGTCCAATCAAACCAAAAGCATAAATTACCCATGGACAATGCCATCTGAATAAATAAGGCTGGCTTTGAAATTTCCAAGTAATCCATGATTACTAGACTATCTACAAGAAATACAGCTACAGTCTCAAAGGGTTCCTCAGAGCCCATCTAATCCAATCTATTCCCTAAGAAGAATTCTTTTATACCATTGCTGACAATAATAATATAAATTACCATCATTTTCATATAGTGCTTTGAAGTTTACAAAGCACTTTAAAAATATTATCTCATTTAGTCCTCACAACAACCCTGGTAGTAGGTGCTATTATTATTCCCATTTTATAGGTGAGAAACTGAGGCAGACTGAGTTTGTGACTTGCTCAGATCACACCACTAGTAAATGTATAAGGCTGGGTTTGAATTCTGGTCTTCTTGAATCCAAACTGAATGACTCATGCTTTTTACAATTGGGATTTGTGCTTCACTCAAAACCTCCAATGAGGGAGAACCCACCATGATCCAAGGGAGCTCATTCTATTTTTTGACTGCACGAATTATTTGGAAGTTGTGAATTATATCAAATCTACATGATCTCTGCAACCTCCACACACTGCTCCAGGTTCTGCCCTATGGGGCCAAGAGGAACATATTTAGTCTCTCTTCTACATCTGTGAAATCAAAATCAAATAGACACAGAGACTATCAATATGTACATAAGGATTTCTGTGGAATACATATTGACCTAGTTTTAAAATGCAATAATATCTGTTTTGTTGTATTTTTATTTGTCTTGTTAATTATTTTCTGGTTTTTATCTGGTTCCCGCTGCACTCTGCAGTGTTGCAGGCTACTATGGGCCCAAAGGCTTATGTATTTGATATTTCAGTATTTACTCACTCTAATGAATACTCTAGGATATCTGTAATCTCAGATCTATGATTGAGAGATTCCCTCATGGTAATCAACAAGCACTTATTAAGCACCTACTATTTATCAGGGTAAGTATTGGGTGTATAGAGGAAGACAAACATATGGTCTCTATCCTCAAGAAGCTCATTGTCTAATGCAGAAGACAATTTGCAAACAAATGTGCACAAAGGAGACAGAGATAGGATACATTAGAGATAATGAACATAGGAAATACACTAGAATTAAGGGCAAAGGTGTGTTGGAGGTTGCTCATACCATTAAAATTCCACTATGAGCATTTACACATCAGAAATCTGCAAATGCCACAAATTAGGGCTTGATTTATTGTTTTGTTGACTGTCTAGACTTAAGAAAGTAATGAGGAAAATATCAATAATGCAGTTTAAACTTAAATTGTTTTCTGCATACATTTTTGGTGAGTCTGTTATTAAAAACCATTGGCCAGAACACTGGAATAAGGCTTAAAGAAATGGAAAGGCAGGAAGGGGTCAGATTATGAAGGGTTTTTTTATTATTAATTTTATAATTATAACATTTTTTGACAGTACATATGCATAGGTGATTTTTTTTTTACAGCATTATCCCTTGTACTCCCTTCTGTTCCAAGTTTTTCCCCTCCTTCCCTCCACCCCCTTCCCTAGATGGTAGGCATTCCCATACATATTAAATATCTTATAGTATATCCTAGGTACAAAATATATGTACAGAACCGAATTTTGTTGTTGTTGTTGTTGTTGTTGCACAGGAAGAATTGGATTCGGAAGGTAAAAATAACCTGGGAGAAAAACAAAAATGCTCACAGTTTACACTCATTTCCCAGTATTCCTTTTCTGGATGTAGCTGATTCTGTCCATCATTGATCAATTGGAATTGGATTAGATCTTCTCTATGTTGAAGATATCCACTTCCATCAGAATACATCCTCGTACAGTATCATTGTTGAAGTGTATAGGGATCTTCTGGTTCTGCTCATTTCACTCAGCATCAGTTGATGTAAGTCTCTCCAAGCCTCTCTGTATTCCTCCTGCTGGTCATTTCTTACAGAGCAATTATATTCCATAACCTTCATATACCATAATTTACCCAACCATTCTCCAGTTGATGGACATCCATTTATTTTCCAGCTTCTAGCCACTATGAAAAGGGCTGCCACAAACATTTTGGCACATACAGGTCCCTTTCCCTTCTTTAGTATTTCCTTGGGATATAAGCCCAGTAGTAGTATGGCTGGGTCAAAGGGTATGCACATTTTGATAACTTTTTGGGCATAATTCCAGATTGCTCTCCAGAATAGTTGGATTCTTTCACAACTCCACCAACAATGCATCAGTGTCCCAGTTTTCCCACATCCCCTCCAACATTCATCATTATTTGTTCCTGTCAATTTTGCTAATCTGACAGGTGTGTAATGATATCTCAGACTTGTCTTAATTTGCATTTCTCTGATCAATGGTGATTTGGAACACCTTTCATATGAGTGGAAATAGTTTTAATTTCATCATCTGAAAATTGTCTGTTCATATCCTTTGACCATTTATCATCCTCATATAGTATTATTGTTGAAGTGTATAATGATCTCCTAGTTCTGCTCATTTCACTCAGCATTAGTTGATGTAAGTCTCTCCAAGCCTTTCTGTATTCATCCTTTTGGTCATTTTATGAAGGGTTTAAAAGCCAAAAAGAGGGTTTTATTATTGAATCTGGAGGTGATAAAATAATAAGAAGTTTAGTGAATTAGTAGGGTTTCATGATCATATATAGACTTTAGGAAGACCAATTTGAAAAGTGAGTGGAGGATGGACTAATGTAGGGAGAAACCTGAAGCAAGGAATTCAGCCAGCAGGCTATTGCAGTAGGCTGGGCATGAAGTGATGAAGACCAGCACAAAAATGGTATCAGTCTTGGAGGAGAGAAGGAAGCTTAAACTACAAATGTTACAGGGCAGAACTGACAGAACTTGGTAACAAGTTGACAGCTAAGGTTCCAGGCCTGAGCAAATTGGAGCAAATTATCCTCACCAGTAATATGGAAGTTGGGAAGAAGGGAAGATTGGGACAAAAGACAATTAATTCTGTTTTTGAGTTTAAATATCTATAAGATATCTCTAGCTCTAAATATCCAATAGACAGTTGCAGATTTAAGAGTGGAGATTACAGTGAAGATTAAGCTGGATAAGCAAATCTTAGAATAATCAGCATAAAAATGACAACTGAATCCAAGGGAGTTGAGATCACAAAGAAAAAGAACCTGCTAAACGTACTGAGAAGAATCAACTTGGACTTTGTGGTGGATCTTCTCTAGGATAATGAGGCACACTTCCTCCTCTATTTTATGAATAACCTGACATAAATCTTAGGACTTTAATTGGATGTAGTTATTATAATTTTTAATATGTCATAATTTTAACATATTTATGGAATTTTTCTGGAAAAGAAACTTAAGGCTATGATTTGTAAACTCCTTGAAGGCAGGTCTATCTCATTTTTGTATTTGTACCATCAATATCTAGCACAGTGACTAGCACTCAATTAATGCTTCTTTTTTGCTAAATTATATTCAACAAAAATAAGCACAATGATATCTTATATTCTAAATCTTGAAGCCTTTCATATTATGGTAAAATATAATCTATTTGTAATATTACATTTAAAAGCTATTTTTATCTACTAATACTCTCTTTAAAGATTCCATTGATATGTATTAAATCATTCTCATAAAATTTTTATATATATGGTGAAGTGGAGATATTACGTAGGAAAATTTAAATAGTCTTTTGATTTCCTTTTGTTGTTATTAATACCTGAGATTTTTCTATGATTTTATATCTTTCTTCTCCTTCAAATATCATATGAATAGATCCTCCATTGTCCTCATAATTGCATTGCCACAGACATGGGTCCTTTCCGTGTTCTTGTGTATAATTTAGGTGCTTTAATCATATTTGTTCACTTTAGTGCCAGTTCTGCCTCTTCTATCCAGGACTGTGAGCTTTTTCTTTATCTTAAAATTTCCAGGCCTCACATTCTACCATTTCCTCCTTTTCCCCAGGCTGGACAATGAAGTGGCCCTTTTTGCCAAAGCTGAACTTCTGTCTTGGACTTCTGCAGTAGTTGCTAGGCTGGTCTCCCTGCTTCAAGTCTCTCTCCCCTCTAGTCCATTCTCCATTCAGTTCTCAAATTAATCTTCCTAAAACCCATGTTTGATCATGTCACACACAATACCACTCCCCTCTCCCCCATTCAATAAACTTTAGTGGCTCCCTGTCACTTTCAGGATCAAATAAAACATCCTCTAGCATTCAAAGCCTTTCATATCCAGTGCTCTCCTTCTTTTCTAATCTTCTTACACTTTCCTTCTTCCCCCTAAATACTCTGCTATCCAGGAATCCTGGCCAACTTGCTAATTTTTACAAGACCCTCCATCTCTCTTGTGGAGAGTTTCCCTACTGTCTCCTTTCTCATCTCTATCTCTTGGCTTCTCTGGTTTCTGTCAAGTCTCAGTGAAAATCTCATCTTCTGTAAGATTTACCGATCTCCCTTATTTTTAATTATCTCCATTTTATTTTGTTTTTACTTGGTGATTTTCATGTTGTCTCCCTTATTATATTTTGAGGTCTTTGAGTACAAGGACTATGTTTTTCTCCCTTTGTATTCTTTCTTAGCACAATTTCTGACATATTGTAGGTGTTTAATAAGTTTACTGACTGATAGACTTCTTTAGAAGATTGCATTCTCAATCATCTCTCTCTCAAATTTCCAACCTCTCCCTATCATTTGTCTTCTTCCAATATACCTGTCTGCTCCATCTTTAAAAAATCAAATATCCAACAACCTTCTCAAGCTATTAACCTATATCTCTCCTTTTTTTTCCAGACAAAGTCCTTGCAAAAATTCACTCCTCTTGATGTCCCTATTTCCTCTTCCTCACTCACTCCTCAGCTCATTGATATCTGGCTTTCAACCTCCTCAGATCTGAAACTGCTCTCTCCAAAATTAGTGATGATTTCTTAATTGCAGAATCTGACATTTTTTTCTGATCCTAATTCCTCCCAACCTATTTGTAACATTGGCATTGCTGAATGTCCTTTTATCTGTATGTGGGTACTCCTGAGGTTCTGTTCTACATTCTTCCCCCTCCAAACTCTCTGTCATTCCCTTAGTGATTTCATTAGTTCCCATGGATATATCTATAGTATAAGTGCTCATGTAGATGATTCTCATATCTATATATCAAACTGAATTTCTTTTCTGAGTTTTAGTCCTGGATCACCAATTGCCTATTAGATATTTCAAATATTTCAAATTGGATGTGCTATGTTTAAAACAGAACTCATTCTTTTCCTCTTAAGCCATCTACTTTTTCAAATTTTCCTATTTCTGATGTAGTCTACTATCCTTCAGATCCTGGGTTCTCAGGCTCATAATCTCATCATGATCCAGTTTACTTCACCCTATAAGTACAATCAATTGTAAATCTTTGCCTTCTCTCATTTACTATATCTAATCCCTTTTCTCCACTTTTCTCCAGCTACTATTTTAGGTTAGAATTGTTCCCTCTGAAGTCAATTGGAACAATCTCTTAACTGTCCTCCCTTTCTAAAGTATCTCACCATTTCTTTCTATCCTACATGCTACTGCTAAAGTAATTTTCACAACTCTGACCATGTGACTCTATTGTTCAATGATTCCAGTGGCTTCCTATTGCTTCTAGCATTAAGTGCAAATACTTTTGTTGAGCTCTGAAAGCCCTTTACAACCTTGCCCCAACCTATATTTCCAACCTTATTGGACATCACCCAGCTTCTCTCTCCCTTTTCCACTGGTTTTCTCCCACACCTAGAATGTATTCCCTCCTTATAGCTGCCTCATACAGTCCCTGTTTTCCTTTAAGAAGCAGCTCAAACACCACTTTTTACATAAAGCCTTTCATGATCCCTCCAATTGCCTTATTTTGTTTTTGTTTTTCCTGAGCAAAATGATAACCCTTTTTAAATTTTTCTTTTTGGCAGATACTAACCGGTACTATTGAGCTGAGTTGAAATCTTCCCATCCCCATTGCTGAGTGGGCAAATTAATGATCCTCTTCAGGAAATTACAGGCAACAATCTGCCTTCTAGTTTTTGTACCAGGCCACTGAGGCTGAATTCAGGTAATGATATTTACTCAGTTCATTGAAATGTCATACTTAGGATCGTGCTCTATCAATTATTATTGTGCTCATGTTATTTTGAGAAAATAAAAGTCAAATGAGAGCTCAGATAAACCCAATTGAATGATGTTTCTGAGAGTTAGGGGCAAAGCCCTTAAGAGGGCTTCCACTTAAAAGCATAAGGGCATAAGGGAATACAGATTCTTTTCCTTCCTTCCTTCCTTCCTTCCTTCCTTCCTTCCTTCCTTCCTTCCTTCCTTCCTTCCTTCCTTCCTTCCTTCCTTCCTTCCTTCCTTCCTTCCTTCCTTCCTTCCTTCCTTCCTTCCTTCCTTTCTCCCTCCCTCCCTTCTTCCCTCCCTCCCTTCTTCTCTCCATTCCTCCTCTTCCTCACTCCCTTCCTTCCTTCCCTATCTTCCTCCCTCTCTCCCTTTCTCCTTCCTTCCCTCCCTCCTTCTTCCCTCCCTCCTTTTCTCCCTTCCTTCTTCTTCTTCTTCTTCTTCTTCTTCTTCTTCTTCTTCTTCTTCTTCTTCTTCTTCTTCTTCTTCTTCTTCTTCTTCTTCTTCTTCTTCTTCTTCTTCTTCTTCTTCTTCTTCTTCTTCTTCTTCTTTCTTTTTTTTTTGCAACAGAGAGGGAGAGATAACTTTAGAAGCAACGAATGGTGCTCAGGTAGCTAAGCATCAGAATTCCACAAATGAGAAAATAGAAGCAAGGCACAGTCAGATTTTTTTAAGGACTACATATAATTACATATAATATAAATACATACAAATATAATATATATTGTACATATACATGTATTATATATTATATAGGCATATATTACATATATAGTAGGTACACATAGTGTATGTCTTTAGTATATGTATATATATATTTATATATATATGTATAATATAAACACACGCATGCAAATATTCTCCAATTTTAGGCTTTCTTTCTTTCTTCTTTCCTTATTTTAAGTTATTTTGATTGTGAACTTAATCATCAATAAACAGAAATATTTCAAGATGCAAAGAACAGGGTAGCATATTGTAAAAGAAACTGATTTCTATTTTGCAAAATTTATATGCTATTGTTTGCTTAATTTAATTTATTTTTTTTTCTATTTATTTTCTGTACTTTTTCTGATAATCTTTCTCCTTTTCAGATAATTGAAGAAAATTAAAAGGTTGGTGATAAATAAGTATAGGGTTGAGAGAATTGAGAATCAATTCTCTCTTCATGATGGAGTTCCCTTTCTCCCTGCAGATGAAGATTTTCTGCTAATGGTTGCTTTGTGGCCTGAGAAGGAAGGGAGCCAGTTACCTAAGCTGAGCCTCACTATTCAAGTGGTCATATTGAAGCTTGTGTCCTCTTTAGTATAAGTGTTATTACAAATCTGGATGCTGACTCAATCCCAGAGCCTAGATCCCTTTCCTCCCTTTTGGCTTTGCCTAACCCAAGGATGCAGCCCAGCGAATAATGAATGATAAATGATGATAATAACCCCTAGAGGTAGTATGCTAGTGTGAATGGAAAGTCTGAGGCTGGGCAGTGGGGGGAAGTGTGTATGGCTGTTGTCTCTGCGGCTACATCAGCCCGGTAAATAAATCACAGCCCCAGTGTTGTTAGCTGTCAGGGCAACAGCTCTTGCAAGCACTTAATAAAAAGTCCCAAACCATCTACATCAAATGATTTTCCTTCCATAAAATTTGGCTTTTGAGCTTTGAAAGAATCTACTCGGCTCACCCCCATTTTTCTTGATCACTTATCATCCTTTCAGGGATTATCTCAGGAGAATGTAGCCAGACAGAGCATGATGTTTGAAGGGTTTAGCAGTCCAAACCATAAACTGGAAATGAATTGCCCTCATTTGAGCAGAAGGCGAGAAGGCCTGGTAGATAGTTTCTTTTTTATCTCTAATTTCTGTGATTCATCCTACTTCCCTCCTTCCTCCTCTTTTATTTTATTTTATTTTTTTTACCTTCCTCGATTTAGTCTCTAGTTCCTTAGTTTAATGTTCTCTCTTTCCCCATGTTCTTTTCCAGTTCCATTTTATCTTTTATTAGCTCTTCAACTATCATTATCATCAAAAGCAATTTACTGAACGCCTACTGTGTGCCCATCCCCATCTCAGACACTTCTATAAAAAGAGAGTTTATGTACACCATCATTCAAAGCACTTTGCAGAACTCATCATCTTGCCTAAAAAAGGAAAGGACATAATCACGTTTCTCAAATAACATAAATATGGCACAGATTTGGGAATAATATCCACACGTACCATGCATCGCTATTAAACTATGATTAAGTGACTGTACTTAATCATAATTGGATTAAATACTGTACTCATTTCATAATTCTTGTCATACCCATCACCACTCCTATTTTTGAGAGAAAATGGAGGAAAATATTTCTTCTCCTCCCCTACTTTAAAATTATTGTTATTATTTTTATTAGAAAATAGCAACTGCTTCTGCTGGAAGATTTTTTTCTAAGTGGAACTTGCTTTGTTCATGCAGGGCTGACACAAGGTTAAATGAAAGGAGCAAATTTATTGCTACTGGATGGAATAAGGGCTGGGGATTTGAGGATAGCTAGTCAGGAGGCTTTTTTCTATCCCTCCCTCATATACTTTCTTTCTCCTTATCTTCATTCCTTTCCTCTTTCCCTTTGGCTAAGAAGCAATAGTCTTTTCTAGTGTGCTTTTAAATTGTGAACTGGGTCTATAGCTGCTATTTGATCCATCTTTTCCTGTATCCCAATCCTTACAGCTCCAGACATAGAACTTAAAGAAAAAAATCCTAAATGTCAATACCTTTTTGCAGTCCCTTGCAAATCACCTTTTTTTCTCTTTTCTTTCATATATGTTCTTGAAGGCTTATGTAAAGATGATCTTTGTCTAAAGAGAGAAGAAAGAATGGAAAAAGAAATGAGGAATGAAGAAATGTTTAAGAGTTCTAAAAGCTCTCCTAATCTTATGATCCTATAATCTTGATGGTGGTAAACTTTACCACTGATTGCTATATAATCCTGGGTTTATATATAACATATTACATGTAATATGTTATATTATATATATATGTCTAATATACATTTTATATATTTATATATAAAACAAAGGTTATTGTTCATTGGTAATTTGTGAGAGAATCTCAATCAACCAACAGACATTTATTAACATCTTACTATGTATTGGATATTGTACTAGGTGTTGGGGATTCAATGAATGGAAAAATCCATGCTGTCCAGGAGATTGCAATCTAATCTCAAAAATTAGTGCACATTATTGGGAGTAGTAATTCCTTAACTTTTTTTTCTAATAGAATGAAAATAGCAAGGGAAAAGGGGGAGTTAGGAGATATTCAGTTAAATTCAGTTTATAGACTAAAATCAGAGAAAGGATATGCAGAGTACACTAGTGATAGTATCTCTGTGCTTTTTGGTCCCTTTCTTTTTTGTTGAAGTCTCACCACAGTGCCACTAGGTGGTACCCACATAAAACATTAGCTTTCTTTTACAAATGCTCATTCCCTACTGTATTGCAATGTTGCCTTAAAATGCTTACCTCTCAAATTATCCAGGATGCCCTCCTTTTCAAATAGTACCCTTATTTTCAATTAAACATTTGGTGAAAGATGGTATGTGACTATGTGGAAAACATGTCACACCACTGTTATTTATCTTATGGGGGAATAATTTTCCATCATAATGTTTGGGCAGCATTAACAACTCAAGAGTTTCTTGTTTCTCCTGACTGTGAAACATCGAGTATGCAACTTGTATCGTTGTTTTGTGTAGTCCCAGAGAGATCCCACTACAATTATTTAGTCTGTCACAGCATTTCTGGTGGAGACTGACTACTTAATTCTATTCTCATAGGGCTCTACGAGTTTGATAAGTAAAACGTCAGAAATAATTATGAAAAAAATATCTCTGTGCCCCAAAAGAGTAAAGACATCTTTGGGAAATGAGATGGGGAGCCTCTAGAATTTCCATCATAACACATTAGCATATCATGTTGTGTTAAGTTGGGAGTCATTTAGATGAGATCTTATCCTTTCCCTGAGTTTGACATTTGAAAGAAGAGAACTATTTCCCCCTCCTTCTCCTGAAAAAGAATAGAACAACTACAGATTTTCAATATTCTTTTATGATAGTTTGGGGATTTCTACAACCTTCAAAACAAGAAAGCAATGACTTTTTCAGAAGAATCACACAACTTCTAGGGACCAACTCTAGTATGGAAATAATCAAGGGAGGGGAGTGCAACAACATAGTCCCTTGTAGTCTGGCAAGCAAAGATTTTTGGGGGAAATGGGATAGGAAGTGAGTTAAGAATCTATCCCATCCCATTGTAGTGAAGGAGCATGGAAAAGATTGGGGGACAAATTATTTATTTCTGTATGTTGCAGATTTTGATATCTCCATGTCTTCTTATCTCATGTGATTTTAATTTACATTTCCCTATAAATTCTCCCTAGATGAGCTACCCTTGATTGTAGCATTCTTCTCATTCTTTTAGTCACTCAGGGGTATCAATGTCCCACCTGGGTTGTTCATCTATTTTGTCTCATTCATGACTGGCTACCTCCTTTTCTGATCATACATCATGGCTATTCATGAAAAACTATGAGTTGAAAAAAACAACAACTATGAGTTGATCAAATAAATTTCAGTAGTTAAAAATAAAACAAAACAATTGGTGAATACATTCAGCAGAAATAGTGAATTATTTTAGCTTGATCCCAGTGTATCCTCCCCTTTTCTTTCACCAAAACAAACAACCCCAACCTTGCTCTAGTTATTGGAGACAGACACTTGAGTCAGTTTTACCATTGTTTCAGGCTTTTTATCACTATCTTACAGGATGGCCGTGGAGTTTGTGCCCATTACCTGGAGTCAGGAACACCAAGTGGTAATTTTACTTCACTCTTTACTTAATATAGGGCTCTGGGCAAAATTTAACCTCACTATGTCTCACTTTCCTCATCTGAAAAATTAAGATAATACTATTTATCTATAGCAAAGGGATTTGGAAAGGATTAACTAATATGCAAACTCTGTTCTTGTTATCATTATTTTATAGAGAAGGATGGAAAGGCTCTTTAGTAAATTGCTTCATTAACATTGAAAAGTAAAAAAAATAAGAAACCTGCTGATTGTTGTTAAAACTTATTATTACCATAATACTTTAAAACCCTGTATATTAAAATCAACTAAAATTTTATCTTCTACAGGAAATCTTTCCCAACCTTGCTTAATTTTAAAGCTTTTTGTCTCTTCATTATTTCCTATTTATCCTGCATAGAGCTGGTTTGTACATGTTTGTTTGGTGACTTTCCCATTAAATTGTAAATTCCTCATGGGCAGGGATTGTGTTTTGCCTCCTTTTTCTATTCCCAGCATTTAGCATAGTACCCAGCACACAGTAAGTGCTTAATAGCTATTTATCAACTGATTGATAAATGACTAAAAGCTGTTGATCTTGACTACCTTTGTTCTAGTTGCATTTGCTTGAGTGAGGAAGCTTTGGAGGAAATTTTGGATTATAGCATCAATTTTTTTAAAGTTAGAATTTGTATTGGTATAGGTTTTCCTTCTGCATATTTATAAGGATTGCCTATTTTAATTTCCTTGTTTTCATGCAATAGGAATTTAATAAATCATTTTGATTATAGTGAAAATTACAAAAATAATGACATACAAAATATATCTTGATCCTTTTCTTATATTTTGTGTAAATATCTTCCTAACTATGTCTATATTTTCTTCCTAACAAATTTTGGGCAGGTGTCTTTTCTTTTTTAAATTGAATTCACTGTATAGACAACTTTTAGTTGTCTAGGAGTAATTATCACTAAGTCTCAACTTTAACACTTTGCTGTGACATGGAGATGGCCCAGTATTATTGAAGTGCCATCAGAGTACAAGTTCTTGCAGGTACTACCAAGCTAGAAAGTTTTAAAATAGAGCATCAGCAATCAAATGCCTGTCTACTCTCTAATGAAAAGTTTTCCTAAATTTGAAGAGGTGATAATGGTTTTGGTGATGAAGATAAGATCTTATATTAAATAGTATTTTGCCAAACTTTAGCATATCTTGCTTCCTCTGATCTTCACAATAGCTCAGAAAGATAGATACTATGTACAGAGGAGGAACTTGAAGCCCAGAGAGGCTAATTGACTGCCTTAGGATAACACTAGTAGTACCTTTCTGAGTTGGAATTTGAATTTAGATCTGCCTGATTCCAACTTTGTGCCCTATCACTATGTCTCATTGGCTCTAGAAGAATTTTTTTCTCTAAAAACTTGTGAAGACTAAAGTGTAGAAGAGTTATATCAGAACAGGAATTAAACACACCAAAATGAAACAGTATTAAAGAAATTTACCCAGTGAATTAGAATTGTAATTTTATCATTTTATATAAATATATAAGAAAGAGAGAGAGAGAGAGAGAGAGAGAGAGAGAGAGAGAGAGAGAGAGAGAGAGAGAGAGAGAGAGAGAGAGAGAGAGAGAGAGAGAGAAATTGACATTGTTAGAACTTCTCTTTGGGAAAATCACTTTGGTGGATGAATGGAGGATTTATTAGAAAGGGGAGAGATTTGAGGAAGACAGATTTAGCAGTCAGCTATTGAAATAGTCCAGGCAAGTGGTTATAAGGATTTGTACCAAAGTGGCAGCAGTGTTAGAAAAGAGAAAGAGGTATATTTGAGAGATATTACGAAGGTGAAATCAACAGACCTTGGCAAAAAATTGGATATGGGGAGGTAAGAGATAGTGAAGTTAAAGGATGACACCTAAGCTGTGAGCTTGGGTGATTGGTGTCCTCAACAGTAACAGGGAAGTTAGGGAAGACAGGAAGATTTGGGAGGAAAGGTAATGAGATCAATTTTGGATACATTGAGTTTAAGAGATCTGATTGAGAAATCTGAAAGGCCATGGGAGATGTGAGATTAGAAGTGAACAGAGAGATTGGGGCAAGATAGGTAAATTTGAGAACTGTCAGTTTAGAGATGGCTATCAATGGGAACTGATGAGATCAGCAAGTGATCAGCAAGTGGGAGAAGAGAAGGCAAAGAAAAGATGTCCTAGAATTTAGAGGGTGTGATGTGGATGAGTATCCAGTTAAAGATTGGCAGAAAAGAGTGAGAAGAGATAAAGTAGAGACATCTATTGCAAATAAGGTCATAAGGGATATGAGATGATAGGTAATGATGATTAAGTGAGATTTTGTTGAGAATGAGGGAGACATGGATATGTTAATAGGCAGTGAGGGAATGAATCAGTAGGTAAGGAAGGATTGAAAATAAGTGATAGAATGAGAATGATAGAGGGGAAATTTTATTAGAAGAGTCAAGAAGGAATAGACTTATTTGAGTGTTGGAATACATGGGAGCCACCTGACAATGACTGCTGGAGATCCAACCCAAAATGGATCTCCTCTTGTGAGAGGATGATATAAGGAGACTGAGAGGCTGTCTTGTTGTCTGACCTCTCTCCTCTTTCCTCTGCCTCCAATTTATCTCATTCCCAGTCTGTAACATCTGTGTTAGCAAAGGCTGCCTTGCAACTCCTTCAGACACTATGATCCATAGCTGTGGAGGCTCTCAGAGAATTGATTTGTCCCTTAATGCTTGAGCATATACCTTGGCTAAGGAATAATGTTGCCTCATGTGAGACAAGGGTGAAAGAGGAAATAGGAGCAGGTCTATTAGTGATTTTGATGAGAAAGAAGGGAGAAGAGGGAACTCATGGAAATGACCTCATTTTTTCCTATAAAATATGAGGTAAGATTCTCAGCTTCGTAAGGGAAAGGGAGAGCTATGAGAGTTTTGAGGAGAGATAGGAAGTTTTGGAAGAGCCACTGTGGAGAAGTGGGATAGTGATTTGAGGGATGTAATGTATATATAAGTGTGTGTGTGTGTGTGTGTGTGTGTGTGTGTGTGTGTGTGTATTATATAAGGGAAAAAGATATCTATGTATTTATAGAAAATTTCCTTAATGAAAATCTGAGAAAGAAATGGGAATAAGCTTTTGCAAACTGTTTTCCTATAGCAGACCATATATTTATAATGACTCCTCTGACTGAGAAATCTAGAGACTGTAAGATCTCACTGTTAACTGTTTATTGATTTCAGGAAAGCATTTACAATAGAATAAGGTGAAGCTCTGAAGGCATTCATCAGACAAATATCTCACTTGAAAAACAAAGGATGAAAAGTATTTATCTAGATTATGAAATGGGATTATGGAATTATATGATCAGTTTGTTAAATCAGCCCATCTAACATATATGTGTATATAGATAGATAGATAGATAGATAGATAGATAGATAGATAGATATAGATCTAGATCAAGAATCTATAATGAATTGGACCCAGAATTGAGTAGAAGTAGGAGATTGTATTATATTACTTTTGGGAAACTGTAGAGTACTTTCAATGTTTGAGTTCAATGATTCAATAAGTTCTTATTAAGAGCTTACCATATGTAAGGTCCTATGCTAGGTATTAGTATTTTTAGAACATTTCATACCATGGTACTTAATAGAATCTAATAATCGGAATCTATCTGATACAGCAAAAACCTATCTTTTGAGTAGTAGTATTAACCCAGTGGTTCTATAGCTGTCAATCAAGGTGTCACATAATCTTATAAAATTACTTAAAAATAACTTTTAGTGAGATTTAAAAAGGTAAATATAGCCTACAAAAAATGCCAGATGAGGTTCAAAAGTCCAGATGGCTCAGATAGCCTTGCATAGGAAATAACTTTAGTGGTCCTTATGCAACCTAAGCATAATTCTGCTGCTTACATGTTCCATGCAATAGATTCTGGTCCTGTTGAATTTACTGTCTTTCTTGAACCCCGCTTGGCTTATTAGCTGATGCTCCTGATATGACCCTGTCTTAATATTTCATTAAAATGTTCCTGCTTTTCTTTTTCCTTAGAACTTCTCATCCATCTCCCTCCTTACCATTTGTGACATTATGTGGAAAGATATTGATTTCAATTCTTAGCATCCTGGTGTCCTTTTTGGTAGCACTAGCAACCTGGGGGCTAGGTCACTGCTACAATACTAGTAATACGTAGGTTGGAACAGATTACCATTGATGTCTTGCTCATAAGAAGCATTGAAAAAGACATTACAAAAGATTTGTGTGATCTGAAAAGGAGGTGGTCCTGTCATATATGGAGAATGAGAGAAATCAGAAGAACAATTTGAACAGTACATTCTTATTTCTAAAATACTAAGATAACAAAGGCCTCCAACAAATTGAGTATTTCCTAGAGGACTAATAGGAAAAATGGAAAAGAATCTTTCAGAATAGGAAGACATTAAGGAATTGTGATGTATTTCATTAGAGGGAGTACCCATTCTAGTTAAGCAATGAATTCACTGTTGGTGAAGCTGTGAATTGGTTTAGCTATTCTATAAAGAAATTTGGAATTATATCAGTCCAAAAAGAGGGTAGTAAAATATATTCTTCAAAACAAGCTATATGTTATAAACCTTCATGGTTTCATATACAATATTTTTTGCTGTATATATGTTAAAATGTTCATGTCCATCATTTCAAAATTAAGTTTATAATTAAAATTGTTCATAATTAACTTTTTAAAAATCGTATAGGAGTTTCCATATGCATGACTCAAGATTATTCTGTATTCTAAAAATCCCAAATCCCATTTAAAATCTTCTCCCATTAGCTGACTCATTCCAACTTTTATGGTTTTTTTTCAATAGTGTCATGATTTTTCTAATGACTGAGACAAGAAATTTCTATGTATTTTTGGCTTTTTTATAACCACAGACAAAAATGTAACTGATTTTTCTTTTGGAAAGTTTCTTACACATATCCCTTTCTTCCAAATGGCTCTCACTATGCTCTCTAGATTATGCTTTCTCATTTCATCTCAGTCATGTCTTCTAATTGCCCAGATGAATCTTCGCCCTCTTGGATCCACCCTCAGCATCTGGGTTATTTCCAGTCATCTTGGCTTTTGTCTTGCCCCAAGACTGACTCCAGAAGACAGAGTGAAGCTGATGACTTTTCATGGCTCTGCCTCATTTAAATCCAATTCACATGCAAGTCAAGACATCACTCTCATGATGTCATTGGTCCTCTTTGAGAATGAAGGATGAACAACGGGATAAGCACTGTTGGCATTAATATTTCCCAAACACCTTAACTAAACTACTCCCTTGCTCAAAAACCTTCTGTAAGTAAAAATATCTCAATTCTTGGTATTTAAGACCTCACATTCTATCTCTCCAATTTTAGTTCTCATTACTTTCCATCCCGAGCTCTCAAATTCCAGTTAGATTGGTCTTTTCACTCTTCTCCCAACTCTTTATGCTTCCTCCTCCTCCATCTCATGCTAGTTGGAGCAGTTGATAGAATGCTAGGTCTAGAATCAAAAGACCTGAATTCAAATCTGGTCTCAGATACTTATTAGCTGTGTGATTCTAAGATAGTCATGTAGCCTTTTTGCTTCAATTTCCTCAACTGTAAAATGGGTATACTTATAGAACCTTGCTCCTAGGATTTTTGTGAGATTCAAATGGGATATTTGTAAAAACACTTAGCAAAGTGCCTGACACATAAATGTCGTTGTTTATCCTTTGTTTTCAAAAAGGACCAATGACATCATGATGTTGGGATCTGTACAGCTAGGGATGATCAGTCCAATGTGACTTGGGAAGTTCTGGATACATTGGACACAAGTAATCCATTAGAAAATTTGGAATTGTGATCTCTCTGAATTTGTGTACTTCATGTTTTCTTTGTTACAGTGTGATTCTGCATTGCTCATGGAGTACAGTGCCTTTAAGGCAGGCATGCCATGCTGGGCAGTCCTGTGCCAGCATCTCCCATGTCTCGTAATTGAAGCTAAGATTCTTCAAAGACACTTTGAGACTGTCTTTGTACCTTTTTTCTGATTATTTGCCTTTTTTGAGGTCTCTGTAAAATAGTCTTAGCTAAGTGTGGGTATAGCATTTGGGCCACTCTCTGTAGTAGAGTTTGAAAGGTTAGCAGTGCAGCTTCAGAAAGAACTTCAATGTCCACTACCGTATAATTGTCAGGCAATCTTCAGAATCTTTATAAAGTAATTCAAGTGGAGCAATTTGGTTTTCTGACATGGTCCTGGTAGAATATCTAAATTTCACAGACATACAACGATGAAACCAACCCATTGTAGGTGCTTAAAAATCCATCCTTTCTTCTTCTTTTCTTCTCCCTTCCTTCTTTCCTCTCTAGTTAATCATCTAACACATTTTTATGGAATGCCTGATATTTGGATGGCTCTGGGCCATATTCTTTGGGGGGCTATGGAAATGTCCAAGACATATTCCTTCCATGTTCCCAAGAAGCTCTTTTCCTGAGTCCAACAGTTCACCTAGGGAGATGACACAAACACTTGAAAAATTAAATAAGAATATGAGTTAAATAGCAAGATTAACAATTAGAGAGAAGACACAAGACAATACATAATTAATCATCAAATAAGAAGAACCGACAGCAAATGCCTTGAGCTCAGAGGAAAATGAGATCACCTGTCTTGTGTCCTTATCAAGCTGTATTTCATGCCAGGTATTAGTGTGATATTTGTATACTTGTTATCCAACCTACTAAGAGGCAAATGCCTTGAGGACAAAGACTTTGTCATTTATCTCTGTATCTTCCTCTGTGCCTAGCTTAGTGCCTTGCACGTAACTGCGATTCAACAAATATTTGTTCATAAATTATTAATGAATAATCCTCTCATTTTGTTATGGATATCTTCTTACAGAAGAAAATAACCCTATAAATGAGTTCAAAATGAGATGTAAAGGATTTCGCTTACTACCCATCCACAGGATATCTGTAATTTAAAAAGATACACAGGATGAGCACCACAGTTTGTTGGTTTGTTTGATAGTTGTGATGGTGGAGGAATAGTGGGAATAGAGTGTTATTCTTTGTTATCTGGAGCTCCTGGTGATAAAACTCTCCCAATTAAAATAGATCAACAATTACTCAGCACCTTAGTCTTAGACAGTTGTCTGGTCCAATTGATGAACAGTAATGACTAGACAAAAGTTATAAGCTTAGGTTTTAGAACTAAAACACTTTAGAGATGGCACATCCATAATATAAATTTTAAACTTGAAAAAGATTGTGTCATTCTTTTGACTATTGAGCCTGAGAAAAGAGAGGTATAGGAAACCCAAGAAATGTGGAGGACAATCAGAAGCTCTTCTTTTTGCCTATATTGCTTACTATTAAAAGGGACAAAATATTATATGGCATGCACATTAAAACTGTAGGTCAAAATCTTAAAAAATGGTTTTTAGATTGTCCGTATGATGCAAATGCATGGTAAAGCTAGTGGAAGAGGTAGCTAGCTAGATAAGCAGAGACAATTGTTGAATGTCATAGGTCAGCCACACTGTGAATCAAGTTCAGGGAAGTAGGCAGGAATGGAAGAATTAGGTAGATATCCCAGAACAGGCTGGCAGTAGGTCACATAAAAGAGCTAAAATGGCAGGGAAAGTTCAGGCAGGTCTTGAGAGTTCAGTGAAGGCAGAATAAGAATTATAATAAGTAGAATATGCCAATGGTAAGCTCTGATGTTAGGGCAGAGGTTACTGGCACCCTGCCCTTTTTAATCTTTTAAGTTGTTTGTGATTAGACTGGTGCTTAAAACATGTGTTTTAAGCCAGAGGGAAAAATCAGGATCTTAAAAGTGTACCTAGTCCCTAATTAAGGTAGAACAGTAGCAACAGGACTTTTAGAAGGTCCTTGTTGCTCAGAAAAGGGAAATGATTTCTCTTTTTTGAAAACAACTGTATATTTCCAGGGGGAAACACAATTACTGAACTGTTGTCTCAGAGAAATTCAAGAAGAGAACACTTATTGAAAGGTACAGATATGATGGAATTTTTTTTTCAGATTCAGCACACTTATTTATAAAGTGATATAAGATTTATAATTAATGGCAATAACAATAAGAGTTGCCACTAAAGTCTTCTTCCTTACATTAAAACTTTCTCATATCTCATCAATATGTGGTAGGGATAATGAACTTACAAAGGCCATACCAACAGAATGCAAAATCTAGCAGGTCTTAAACCAGTCTTGTTCAACTTTTTGTGACCCCATTTAGCAAAGATACTGGAATGGTTTGCCATTTCCTTCTCCAGCTCATTTTATAGAAGAGGAAATTGAAGTGAACAGAGCCAAGTAACTTGGACCCAGTCACGCAGCTAGTAGTTGTCTAAGGTCTGAGATTTGGACTCTAGTCCTGGCACTCTATCCACTGTGCCACAGATCCTACCAGGTTAAAAAGGCATATACTATGGGTGGACCCAGCCAGAGCCTGTATACCTAATATCCAAAGATCAGCCTTACTAGGTACAGAGAAGCACAATACCAAAGGGTGGTCACCTTCTATTGATTCTATCTTAGCCATGGCAACTCATGTAAGTCTATGAAGGGGCTTTGTTGGGGGGGGGGGGTGAGGACATATTGGTGAAATGATAGGAAATGGAATCCCTGAATAATGATAACATTTCTAGCTAAGCTGCCACTTCCTTAGTTACCAATCAGTAATTTAGAGATTCTCATTCCAGTGACAAATTTCTATCATGTCATCAGTGGCATCAGTGGTAAAGCATCAAATGACCATCAATAAGTATTATTTAAATGCCTTGCTAGATGTTGGGCAGTATGCTATATGTCGATACATTTTTTCTTCCTCCTCACCTTTCTTCCCTCTTCCCCAAGAGGACAAACAATATGATATAGGCTAAAATATATATTTTCATAATGATTGTTTTTCTCACTCTGCATAAGTTCATAAAAATAAAACAAAAATAATCCCTGTTCTGAAAATATCAAGAAGAAGGGGCAGATATCATAGGAAGTTAGCAAAGCAATATGTGAAACTCCATTGTGTTTAAAAAAGGCATTCTTGGGGAAATTATTTTGGTAAATTTAGGTAGCTTTGTACACCATAAAGCTCTATCCTGGTCTTTAATCTCTTCTGACTCTCTTGCAGGTTTCTTGACTTGAGGTCCATGACCTTGATTTTTTTTAATTAAAAATATATACATTCAATATCTTTGTATTTTAAGTATTTATAAACCAGATTCTGAGAAGTGGTTTCTTCATATTGCCCAAAAAGTATATTATTCAAAAATGGTTAAGAATCTCAAGAAGACCAGTGATTAAAAATAAAGGCCTCGTATACACCAAAATATTTGTGACATCATTATTTGCAGTAACAAAGTAAAAGCTCCATCAATCAGAGAGAGGATAAACAAAGTGTGGTTCATAAATATGACAAAATATTATCACAGGGTAAGAAACATGAATATGAAGAATACAGAGGAGCATAAAAGAACTTATATGAAATGATGCAAAGTGAATTAAGCAGAACCAGTAAAACAATCTATGAAGATGATTGCAGTAATAAATGAAAAGAAGAACAAAATAATCAAAACTAAATTCTATATAATTATAATGAGCCAATACTTTATCTCAAAGAACATATATGAGAAGACAACTCCCTCTTGTCTTTGTATATTAAGGGGACTATGGATATAGGACACAATATAATTCCAAACTTTTTCATTCTGTTAATTTGGTTACTGAACTGCTCCCCCATATATCCCCCCATACTCTTTTTAAATTTTATTTTCTGAGACATTTGGGGTTAAGTGACTTGTTCAGGATCACATAGCTAGGAAGTTTTAAGTGTCTGAGGTCATATTTGAACTCAAATCCTCTTAACTTCAGAGCTGGTGCTCTATCCACTGTGCCACTTAGCTGCCCCCTTTTTAATTCTTTATAAAGACTTTAATGAATATTTTTTTATAAAGACAGGCTCCCTGGGAAGAAATTGGGGAAGGGGTATTTGATACACTGGTGAAAGTAGATGATATAAAACAAAAGAAATTGTTTTGCTGATGTCTTCTTATTTTTGCAACCTGGTCATCACCTGGTCTCACACCCCAACAAGGGAACATTGTAACTTCTCTAGTAACAATGAAAAATAGTAAGCAAAATTGTATCCCATTGTGCCTAATCTGACAGCATAAGCAACAGTTCTCATCTACCCCGTCTCTATAGAGGTGAAGAAATCATGTTTCCTCAATCTTCCTCTGAAAGATTGTTCATTGAAATTAATCTTAGTTCAGCTGTCTTTTAAGCTTTTCATTAATGTTGCTATATTAGCATATGTTCTTTTTAACATAGTTAATGTTTTTAGTTTTCAAGATTTACTTTTATAAGATTTTGATTTACTTTTTTTCTGCCTCCTGTGCTTTCTTCCCCCTTCCCCCTTCCCCAAGATAGAAAGCAATCTAATATAGGTTAAAATATATATTTTCACAATGATTGTTTTTCCCACTGCTGCAGTTCAGAAACCTTTCTTGTTTCTCTAAATTTCTCATATTCATTGAAATATATTACCCCATGACATCACTTACAACAATTTGTTCAGTCATTTTTACGTCTATTTTCTCTCCTCAAAAATGCTGATTTAACTATTTTGACATATATAGAGCCTTTTTTTGACCTCTTGGTAGTATATATCCAGTAGAATTTTTTTTTAAGGCCAAATGATATGAGCAACTGAGCAACACTTCCTTTTTACAGATGAGGAAGGTAAGACTCAGAGAGGGTATGGCTTATCTAAGAGTCATACAGCTAATGATTGGCAGCAGCAGAGACAGACCCAGTTTTCTATCTCCTTATCAAGTATCCCGTCCAGCATAACACACTATATACCACTTACAGAGAAGATAACATTTTATCCAGGAAGACTACTTATATTGGGTGTTTCTTCCATAGGGCTCACGCTCATCATTTTTTAAAAGGAACTAAGAATCCTTGTTCTCTCTATTCCCAGAAGTGCTGTCAGGAGATTTACTGAGATTATGCTTTTCTAATCTTTGGATGGAGGCACAATGTGAAACAAGACCTTATTAATAAGATATTACTAATATTAATCAATATGAAATGCAATAGTGTGCAGGGGTGAAAAAGTCAAGAAATAACACTGCAGACTCCTTTGGGCTTTGCTAGACTAGACACTTTCCAATGCACCTTGCTAAATACACGGCTTAGAAATGATCCCCCAAAGTACAGTAAAATGAACGGCTCAGATTTTCACTTTTGGTCAGCATTGTGGACTGATAAATTCTGCCTTGTCTTTATAATTCTGAAAAAGTGAGAAATTTTAAATTTCATGCAATTATCTAGTTTAAATGGCTGCTACATGCTGTACAGCAGCGTTTGTGATTACATCTGAAGAAGGCCAGCTTTCTATTATTCCTAGTATCTAGGCCATAGTCTAATTGAGCTTTGTAATGTGCCTGATGGATGGGCATATATTTCATTCTGACCCTCTGTGTCCTATCTTCAGTTAACATAACCTAATAACCTTTGATTATTACTTTTGCATTTTATATTTGGTTGTGACATAGGCACAATCTCAGAGGACAATCATAATCAGGCTTGTTTTTTTTAATTTCTTCACCTTTCAGCTGTGAGTAATTCACAGCCATTCACTCATTAAGCTGGAGGGAAAAACCCAAGCCCATAGTTTGGTTATTTTTATTTTGCAACATAAGAGAGAGAAGGGTTAAATGACCTAGCTGAGTTCACACAGTCATGAGGTGGCACTGGGGAAAAAGCCAGGGCTCCTGACTCAAAGCAGGTTTCCAGTTTTTGAAGAATCACAGAAACCTTTCAAAAGGTTATTCCAATGCCATAGTGCCACAGGCTATTTTATTTGTATTTCCACTGTCAGGCCTGCCACATGGCAATCCTCAGAAACTGTGATTGTCTGACTCCTTTAAGTACTAGGTCACACCATGGCTTGGAAGAATCCTCAGTGCTTTCCTCTGGGGAAAAATGGTAAACAAAAATAATGAGACAATGTGCTCACATATCAGCATTGAGTAATGGAGCTGAAACCCAGAATGGTGATTATAGTAGATGATGCCTTCTGCCGGTGTCTAGTCCTAGTGGTTCTTACTCAAGAAGGACAACAGTTAAGTCATTCCATAATGATGAAATTTTAATCAAGGGAAAGCCTCTATAGGAGCTCCTAGTAATATTAATCCTCATGATTACGAAATGCTGCCTGTTGACTGCATTCTTGATGTGACAGCTTAATTTCTTAATTTTGATTCTCGTGGTAGAAAACAGCTGGTTAACATTCTTAAAATTTCACTCACACAAAATAGAAAAGCAACATGTATTAATGGGCAGAGTATTGATAGCCTTAATATCCATTGTTTTTATCTTGAGAGAAAGAAAATATGGAATCAGAAAGATGTGGGTTCAGTTTCTGCCTTTAATAAAAATTAGATGCCTTACCATAGGCAAGTCATTTAACCTATTAGTGTCTCTGACAGTTAGTACTTTGATAGAGTAAATAACTGACAATTGCTTATCTGTTTGGGAGGAGATAGGTTCCACAATGGTTCATAACTACTTATATACATAAAATCATGGGTTCAGACCAAAAACCTTGGGAAGTGAATTGATTTATTCTGAACTTCATATTCTATCATTGAAAATAGAAATCATTGAGCAGCTAGATGTACAGTGGATAAGAGCACCAACCCTGATATCAGGAACACCTAAGTTCAAATCTGGCCTCAGACACTTAAGACATCCTAGCTGTGTGACCCTGGGCAAGTCACTTAACCCAATTGCTCAGGGAAAAAAAAGAAGAAGAAGAAAAGAAAGAAGAAAGAAAGAAAGAAAAAAAGAAAGAAAGGAAGGAAGGAAGGAAGGAAGGAAGGAAGGAAGGAAGGAAGGAAGGAAGGAAGGAAGGAAGGAAGGAAGGAAGGAAGAAAGAGGAAAAAAGAAAACAGAAAATATATGATGATTCCACAATCATATCAAGAGTGTGGCCAGAAATGAATTAATGATTATATAAATGAGTTAATTGATGGTTTAAAAACTGCAGTATCTAACATTGTCACTTTTTCTTGTGGAATCCATGGGGATTTCATTTTCTTTGGAGTAACCAATGGAATATATGGGGTATTCAAGAAGGACCACCATTTAGCCAAGGCTTTTTCAAGGCTATTCATGCACTTCTGATATCCACCTGCTTCATCTAATTTTCACCTGTGACTCCAGAAAGCTATAGAATGTGCAAAGTCTACACCCCAGTAAAACCATCTTGGCTGACTGGTTAAACCAGATTGAGGGTAACTGAGGGGTCTCAAACTCATTGGTAAGTTAGGGAGATGGCTACCCCAAACATATGAAGTCTTAATGGGTGGTTTTGTTCCAATATGTTCCCATGGCCATGAAGGTGACTAGAGAGGAGCTGTAGAATACTTAGAGCTGGGTAAAGGTAAGGTCACGCACAGCATCCTGGGCTTATTTTCCTAACTTTTGTCTTACCACTGAACTTCAGTAACTCTGGAAGGGAAAGTGAAATTGATGGTTTTTGTGCAAATCTGCCTCACTTAAATCCAATTCACAACCAAGTCAAGACATCATTCCAAGATGTCACCCCTTTGAAATGAAGGACAGAACAACAGGTAACAGATGCTTCCCTCAGCTTTGGCTTGCAATTATAGATCCAAAAAAAGTCTTCCACTGACTTTTTGTCTAAATTATAAGTAGTAGGTTTTCTTTTCACCACATACTTTTAGCTAATAGGTTGCTATTGAAGCTGAAAGGTCCTGAGACATCATCTGGTTAACCTCCTCACCTTACAGGGAATATTCTTTAAAAATAAAACATTATATGTAAGCTGCTTTGTCCATTCCTTCAGAAATCTACATTTTCAACATTTTGCTTCACGAATTGCCACATTACTCTGGATTCCATGGATTCCACAATAAAAAGTGACAATGTTAGATACTGCAGTTTTTAAACCATCAATTAACTCATTTATATAATCATTAATTCATTTCTGGCCACATTCTTGATATGATTGTGGAATCATCATATAATTTCTGTTTTCTTTTTTCCTCTTCCTTCCTTCCTTCCTTCCTTTCTTCTTCCTTCCTTCCTTCCTTCCTTCCTTCCTTCCTTCCTTCCTTCCTTCCTTCCTTCCTTCCTTCCTTCCTTCCTTCCTTCCTTCCTTTCTTTCTTTCTTTCTTTCTTTCTTTCTTTCTTTCTTTCTTTCTTTCTTTCTTTCTTTCTTTCTTTCTTTCTTTCTTTCTTTCTTTCTTTCTTTCTTTCTTTCTTTCTCTTCTTTCTTTCTTTCTTTCTTCTTTCTTTCTTTCTTTCTTTCTTCTTCTTTTTTTCCTGAGGCAATTGGGTTAAGTGACTTGCCCAGGGTCACACAGCTAGGATGTCTTAAGTGTCTGAGGCCAGATTTGAACTTAGGTGTTCCTGATATCAGGGTTGCTGCTCTATCCACTGTACATCTAGCTGTTCAATGTCATGACATAAAAATCACAGTCGTGTTGGGTCACAACCTGTCGATAATTGATCTTGAGGGTTACTTTGCTGTATTTATGGGGAAATATAGCGACATTTTAATCTTTGAGCCTGTCATTGGTTTTAGTGATTTGAGAAAGACTAAGCTCTGTCCTTCAGATGAACTTGCATAAGAACCATGTCAAAAGAAGCCAATACACAGGGGTGACACATAGCTGCCCATTTACACTGGAAGTTTATTCTAAAATGGTTTTGCATTTATATAAGAGGAAAATACAATATCTTCCTATCCCTATCCCCACAAGTTCAAGGAGTTCTATTTAATGAAATCAAATACTAATTAGGAAAAGTATCTATTTCATTTTGTTACAGGACAGGATCAAAGGGAAAGTCTTCAATGACTGGAATGAACTTGGCCAACCTTAGTATGAAACATATTTTTATGTTTTTCTAAGAGGAGGAACATCTTGTATCTTTTCTCAAGGGAAGTAAACTTGTGTAGAGAGTCTTGGAATCAGTAAAATTTCTATTTTAGCCCCACATCTAACACTTACTGAATATGTGATCCAAGCAAATGACTTAACCCATGTTTGTCCTAGGTAGTACTCTGAGACTTTTTTATTTTTTATTTTTATTTAGAATAGGAGATAGAATGCTGAACCTGGAGTCTGTAAGACCTGGGCCAAAACCTACCTCATGTATTTATTAGCTGTATTATCCTAGACAAGTAACTTCTCTGTACCTTGGTTTCTCTTATCTGTGAAATAAAAGGGTTCTACTTGATGACTTGTAATATTCCTTCCAGACTCAATTTCTAAGTTGAATGAAGGATCCATGAATGAATAAAAAATTTTCTTAAGCATTATATATAAAGTACATAAATAGAAATAAAAATAGGTATCCTACAAATGGAAATAAAAGTAGCAATTCCTGTCTTCAAGAAATGTATATTCTAATGTGAAACCTATATTAGAGATTTCAGCCTTAAGTCAGATGGAAAGGCATCATGGTCCTTAAGGTTCAACAGTAAAGCAGATAGCCATGTATATTCTTTAAGGCAATTTTAAGTGGTAAAATCATATTCTCATATTCCTTTTCTGTCATATCAGACAATCTGATAAGTATAAGGTAATAGAGTTATTTTTTTGTCTCTGATCAATAGTGAATTAAAGCATTTTTTCATATAACTACTGATAGCTTTGATTTTTTTTTTGTCACAAAATGAGTTTTTATTCCAAAAGTTTGTATCTTTGAATTTATAAAACTCTTGATTAATATGGTCATTTACCATTGTGTATTGTGTACCTAATCTATTCCATTAATCCAGTTTTGCCTTACTGGTATAAATCTCACCTAGTCACAGTGTATGATCTTTGTGATATATTTGTGTAATCTCTTTTCTTGGACTTTATTAAAATTTTTTCATCAATATGCATTAGGGAAATTAGTCTATAGTTTACTTCCTCTGTTTTTGCTCTTTTCAGTTTGGGTCTCAGCACCATATTTTTGTCATAAAAGGAGTTTGGTAGGACTCTTTTTCCTATTTTTTTGAATAGTTTAAAGAGCAGTGGAATGAATTGTGCTTAAAATGTTTGGTACAATTCACTTGTGAATCCATCTGATATTTTTTCTTAAGGAGCTGATTAAATTTTTTCCCTAAGATATAATTATTTAAGTATTTTATTCTGTTATTCTGAGCAATATATATATATATGTATATATATACATATTTGTAAATATTCACATATTTTACTTACATTGTTAGATTTATTGTCATATGGTTGGGTAAAATAGCTCCTAATAATTGCTTTAATGTCATCTTTATTAATGGTATAAACATTTTTGATACTAGTAATTTGGATTTCTTCATTTTTAAAATCAAATCAACCAATTCTTTACCTATGTTAATTCACTCATAAAACCAACTCCTAGTTTTATTTAATGGTTTTCTTATTTTCAATTTTATTAATCTCTCCTTTGATTTTCAGAATTTCCAATTTGCTGTTTAATTATGGATTTTTTACTTCTTTTTGTAGTCTTTTTTAGTTGCCTGATTAATTCATTGATCTTTCTTTTCTCTATTTTATGAGATATGATACTGGCTCTATTTCATAAATTTGTATATATTGTCTCAGTGTTGATCATTGTCTTTAATGAAATTATTGATTGTTTCTATGATTTATTTTTGATGCACTCATTCTTTAGGATTAGGTTATTTTGTTTCCAATTAATTTTTAGTTTAACTTTCCATGATCCTTTATTAAATGTAATGTTAGTTTAATTATGATCTGAGGACATATTCAATATTTCTGCATTTCTATATCTACTTGTGAGGTTTTTATGCTCTAATACAGGGTCATTTATCCTATGTATCCCTGAGAAAAATGGTACTTTCTTTTTATGCCTATTCAGTTTTCTCCAGAAGTCTATTATATCTAATTTTTCTAAAATTCTATCCATCTCCTTATATTAGGTCTATTTTTACTTTTGCTTCGTCTGAGATCATGATTGCTACTCCTGCTTTTTTTTTTTAACTTCACCTGAAGCATAATGGATTTTGCTTCAGTATTTTACTTTATTCTGTGTGTATCTCTCCCTGCTTTAAGTGTATTTCTTGTAAATGAAATATTATCACATTCTGTTTTTTAATTTACTCTGCTTTCCCCTTCTTTTTTTTTGGGTGAGATCATCCCATTCACATTCACAGTTATGATTACTGTGTATTTCCCTCCATCTTATCTCCCTCCCAATTTGTCCTTCACAAACTCTCTCTTTTCACTTTTTCCCCTCCTCAAAAGTTTATTTTGCTTCTTATCACCACCTTCCCCAATGTGCCTTCCATTCTTACAGACCTCCCCTTATTTCCCTCCCCTCCTACTTCCCTATAGGGCAAGATAAATTTCTATATCCAACTGAATGTGTTTGTTATTATCTTTCTGAGTCAATTTTGATGAGAGTAACATTGAAACATTGCCCGTCAAGCCTTGCCCCTTCACTATAAAAGATCTTCTTTTCCTGCATTTTTATGTGAGTTAATTTATCCAATTCTTCCTCTTCTTTCCTCCTTCTTCCAATACATCTTTCTTTCTCATCCCCTGATTGTAATTTTTTTACATCCCATGATAGTCAACTCTATTCATGTCCTTCTTCTATGAATACTCTTTCTAACTTTTCTAATGATAAAGTTCTTTTTAGTTACAAATACTATCTTTGCATGTAGGAATGTAAACAGTTTAATCTTATTAAGTCCTTTAGCATTTCTCTTTCATATTTACCTTTTTATGTTTCTCTTGAGTCTTGTGTTTGAATGGCAGATTTCTATTCAACTCTGATCTTTTCATCAGGAGTGCTAGAAAGTTTTCTATTTCATTAAATGTCCATTTCCCCCCAAAGGATTATACTCAGTTATATTGATTAGGTGATTCTTCTTTATAATCCTAGCTCCTTTGACCATTGTAATAGCACATATTTATTTATGTACTCTGGAATTTGGGTATAATTCTCCTGAGAGTTTTAATCTGGGGATATCAGCAGATGATCAGTATATTTTTTTCACTCTCTATTTTACTCTTTGATTTTAAGATGTCAGGATGTCAGGAATTAAACATAACTTTGATAATTTCTTGGAATATGATGTCTGGGCTCTTTTTTGATAATATCTTTTACATTATCCAATAATTTTTAATTTATTTCTCCTCAACTGATTTTCTAGGTTTTTCCAATGAGACATTTCACATTTTCTCCTATATCTTCATTCTTTTGATGTTGTTTTATTACTTCTTGATATGTTATGGAATCATTAGTTTCCACTTGCCCAATTCTAATTTTTAATGAATTATTATTATTATTTTTAGTGAGTTTTTATACTTTTTCCATTTGGTCAATTCTGTGTTTTAAAAGCATTATCTTGTTCTGTATTGTTTGTGTGTGTGTGTGTGTGTGTGTGTGTGTGTGTGTGTGTGTAGGAGACCTTTTGCATTCCTGTATAACTGTTATTTCTTTTTCCCATTTTCCTCTACCTCTCTTATTTTATTTTTAAAATAATTTTTGAACTCTTCCAGGTATTATTTTTTGAGGAGAGGCTGTAACTAATTCACATTTTCCTTTCTTTTAAGTTTTTTATATAATAAACTATATATTTCATTGTCTTCTGAGTTTGTGTCTTAATTTTCCCTATCGTAGTAATTTGTTGTGGACTTTGCTTATTTTCCAGCCTATTTCTTGATTTTTAATTTTATATTAAAATTGTTCTCTGCTCTCAGAGTGGAGGGAACATTGTTTCAAATTTCAGGTTTTTTATGCTGCTGTTTTTAGAGTTCTGGAGATCTGTTAAGTTTTTGGTTCCTCTAAAATGGTATAATCTAAGGGGATATGTGATTACTGCTCTTCTGGCCTGTGTTCTGGTCTTTGAGCAATCATAATCACTCTTCTCTGACCTGGAACTATGACCAGGGTCCCTGCTTCCCTGCAGCCTCAAGCTCTCATGTGTACTAGTGCTCCTCCATGCCCTGAAATTGTGCCACAGAAGTGTGTATGGGCAATGCAACAGCATCCTGCACTTAATCTCAGCAAAAGGTCCCCTATAATTTCCTGTTGGCCTATGCTAAACTGTGCTCCAGGCCAAAACACTACCTTGATGAGACAGACCTTTTCTCCTGGCCTCCTAAATTATTTCAGGATGGAAAATGATTCAACCCTAATGTTTTGTTTATTCTGTCCCTCCAGGATTTGATTTGAAGAATTATTTGAAAATTGTTTAGAGGATTATTTGGGAAAGCTCAGGTGAGTCCCTGATTTTATTTTGTCATTTTAGCTCTATCCCTGGAGACCCTACTTTCCTCCTCCCAAAAGCCATAGACTTTGTTTGCCTTAGTGCTTTGTGAAGGAGATTGTAGCACCGAGAAAGAGAAATGAGAAGCTTCTAAGAGCTATGTGTCTTAGCATCTGAAGGCAGCCTGTGGGAAAGAGCATTGCTGCCCTCCTTCCCTCTCTCTGTTTTTGCTGGAAGACCAAACTTCCTTGTAATCAATCAATATCTTTAGTCATTCTTCTTTTTTTCTTGCCTCAGTAACTCCAGGCTTCTTCTGCTGAAGGTGGGAGAAATCAAGGATTCTTTTTATTTATTTATTTTTTTACTTTCAGATAAAGAAATTAAAATAAGTTATAATAGAGTCCTATTGGCTTATACTTTACTGGTGTTGACTTCCTTTTGTGAAATACACTCTAAGTCTCATAAGTATTTTTAATGGCTAGAATATCGGAATTTCTAACATCTATATATGTGTGGGATACACACACATATTTCGGAGAAGTTTCTCTTTTGAAGCTATAAAATGGAGATGGGGTGGAGGAGAGGGTCAGTAAAAGCCGGGCTGATAAAATCTGACAGCAGAAAAGTATCTAAATGCTAGTCTTGTTCCATAAGGAATGATTGTCATAAAATTGATTTCTTATTAATATTTGACAATGTTTTAACTATTGTACTTCATCAAATTCACACAAAATAATTGAAGGAGAAGGCAGAGGGAAAGGAAAATTGGAGAAAAGCCTTTTATTTCTTTTCCACCTCTTTTTTTCTGGTCAAGGTACTATGGCAAAACCTTTTCAGAATAGGCAAGTTCTGATACAAAAAGTTCTCTTCCTTTCCATGGATAGTAACATGCATTGACATTGGCAGCATGGAAGCTGATTCATCATAATCAATAAAAATGAAAAAATATCTAGTTAGGTACACTGAAGCCCTGAATTTAGCTAGTATTCTTGGGATGAATTCTTTATTAGTATTGATAGAGTTTATTAGGAATGTAGGATTTGACATCAAGATAGTTGATAGTAAATTAATAATTTACTATAAGATAATTGATAGTAAATGTCATAGGGACATAGTTTTGGAGCTGGAAGGTATCATTTAGTCTAATCTCCTCATTTTACAGGTGAAGAAATGAGGCATAGAGAAGTAAAATGACTTGTTCAGAATCATCTATTCAGTAAGTGACTGAGATAGTATTTGAACCCAGGTCTTCCCTTCACATTCCCTCCTCCTTCATTGTCCTCTCTACTGTACCCTGGATTTACTCTATCATGCCCCACATCTAAATTTGGAATGATTCTTAAAGAGTGGAGTCTTTGCTGCAAGTCTGGAATCTATATATTAGTAGTACCTTTTATCCATCTGTTCTCTCCATCTGACTGTATATTTCCTCCTAGAACTTCAATTTAAGGAGAATGCTGAGGTTAGCTATGTTTTATTCCTTTTCAGACTGCTCTTCAGATTTTCTTTACTTTGCCTCCCAATTCTACCTTCTAGTTCCCTTATGTGTTGTCCTAACCTACTGGATATAAGCTCATTGAGGACAAGGAATTTCTGTCTTTTTATTTGTATTTGTATTCCCAGCGAGGAGCAAAAAGCCAAACACCATAAAAGCTTAATGAATGCTAGTTGGTTGATTGATGGACTCCAGTTTCAGAGACCTATACATTACACCATGCTAGCTTTTTAATACTTTGCCCCTTCTTTCTATTGTTTTTTTTTTCTTTTTTAAATCATTGATATCTTTTATTTCTACACCATTTTCATTTTCAAATAAATCTCTTTACTCTTCTTTCCCCAGGAAATCTATCCTTTATAATACTGAATAAAAGAGAGAGAGAAAGCAGTTTTCTACAAAATTAACCAGCCTAATGACCAAGTCTAATAGTACAAGCATTGCTTCATATCCATGGCCCCTCGTCTCTGCAAAGAAGGGCCGGAGTTTCATTTTCTATTTTCTTCTTTGGGGCAAAGATTGATCAATATAATTATCCAATGCACAATTTTCTGTTAATTTTGCTTTTCCTATTTATGTTATTATAATCATTGTATATATAGTGTCCCCGATCTGCTTACTTCCTTTTTATAGACATCTGACAGTCAGTGAGATTGTGACTTGGCCAAGGTCACTCAAACTATAAGTGATATATCCTGAATTTAAACTGAATTGATATGTGTCCAAGTGTAGCACTCTCTATGCCATATTGTCTGCTTCTTCTGGAGCAGTAATATTCATTGCAATTGTCTGCCAGAATTTGTTTAGCCATTCCCTTCAATCCACTTTAAATAGAGGCTAGCATTACTTTTTTTTCCCTAAGTACATCTGTTTAGGATTCATAAGAATCCCAGCAGATTAAACATCAGCCTTCTGGTATAGTTCCTGGGGCTTGCAATCCTGACCTTTTCCCTAAAGCTGATCAAGTTTAGACTCATGGTGCCTTAGACTCAAGTCTCTGTGCTTTTTTCTTTCTACCTGTCATCTCAGGTGAAAGCAAATGTGTTCCATTTTCTATTTTCAGGGAGACATTTTTTTCTTAGTGAGTGACATTTTTTACACATGGTGAGATGTATGCTGCTCATCTGTCATGTAAGGACATATTGCAGCCAAACAACCTACTCTATCTCCTACTATGCAGCAAATGATAGAAATACGAAACATGGTGCTAAGTTTCTCCTGGGAGTGAGGGTATCAAGTCAAAAGATCTTTCCTAGAAAATAATATCAAGAGAATAAAAGAGAAACAGACTACAGAAACAGATTTGAGAAACCCCAGTATAATAGTATGTGGTTCTTATCATGGGCTTTATTTCGTCCTTGTAGATTTCTGAATATTACAGATATATTTTTTTCCCTCTTCTTTTTTCCTATGGTCAATTGAACAAGAATACTCTTCTATCTAATAATCATGTTCTTCATTTGCCAAGGTGATTCTGGACTATTTTTTCTTTTTCTGTTATAAAAGGGAGTGCTGCTGATCCACAGTTAATTGACCATGGGTTTAAGGTGCTGGCTTTCTAGTTATTGTCCAGAACTCATGTGATCCCTTCATGTTTTACCTCCCCATCTCTCTATGGATCAGTGGCATAAATTAGTATGATGATTTTTGTTGTCACTGTTCAGTTATTTCATTTGTATTCAACTCTTCATGACCCCATTTGAAGTTTTCTTGACAAAGATACTGTAGTGCTTATTGTTTTCTTCTCTAACTCATTTTACATATGAGGAAACGGAGTCAAATAGGAATAAATGCCTTGCGCAGGTCACACAGCTAGTTAAGTTTCTGAAGCCAGATTTGAATTTAGGGAAATGAGTCTCCCTGATTTCATCCATACTCTATTCACTGAAATGCCTATATTCCTCTAGCATGCTGGTTGGCTGGGATTAAAAGTATGTGTTATTGGTCAGACAATGGAGCAAAACTAATTGGCTCCTGAGGGAAATTTTACCCATGACCAAGACAGATCTTTTTAGTGAGTGGAAGAGTCCTTTCATCCATATACCCATTTCCAAGATTTGTACAGTCTGCACTGGAGAAATGAATTTGAATTCCATTTCTGACATTGACCTTTTGGGAGGCTATAAGTTAAGAGGATGAAATTGCCCCTGGGAATTGGAGCACCTGGGTTTTAACTCCCACCCTCACACTAGTTATCTATGTGACCTTGAGCAAAATCACAGAATTTTTTGGACCTCAATTTCCTCTTTTTTAAAATGAGGAAACCTGTATAATCCCTTCAAATTCTAAATTTCTGATCCAATTCTCACAAATTTACATCTTAGTCTGGATACATTTATTGATGCATTTCCTAAGAACAGATTTTGATAGAGTAAAGGGTAGAATAAGGTATGAAAGCACAAATATTTAGGTAAAACAGGTAGGTAATAAGATCCAAACAGGGTAAGTAAATTGAAAGGGGAAATTGTGGTTTCAATAGCCAAATCTACTTTTATTTTGTCTATCAAGGGCAAACATTAGTTTAAGATCATAACAAGATAAGAAATGGAACTGGAAGATACTTTTAAAGTAACAAATAAGGAACTGAGACAATTTGTCCAAAGTCCTACAAATAGTAAGCAGCAGAGTGTCCCTGAGATGAGAGTCAAACTTGAATTCTCTGACTCCAAATATAGTGTTGTGCACATTGTTTATCCTTTGTTCTGAAGAGGACCAATAACATCACAGGGTGATATTTTGACTCTTTCCAGAACTAGATTTAAGTAAGACAGTCTTACTCTTTCTTTCAGAGTCATCAAAGTCCAGTAGTAGCACCAAAGAAAGGATGACTAGTGATGGCCCAGGATACAGTGGATCTTTTTAGTGTCTTTGATGTCTGACCAAATCATAACCACTTCCTAGCACTCACTTCAGCCACTTTCATAGTCATTAGAACAAATTGTTCTCGTCTGATCATTCCATCTAGAGAAGCCTTCACACACTTGGAGTAGACATGCTTCTAATTCACCAGTTAATTTCCTGAAATTTGAAGCTTATTGATTAACTTCTACCTGGAGTGGTTTGTCTGCCAAGATGGTTTTATCAGGCATGGCTGCTGTGTGTGCTATAGAGAATTGGGTGAAAAGTAGACACCTAAGAAAGATGAGAGCTCTGAAAAAGCCTTTGTAAGCCCTCACACTACAAAATGGAGAAAGAAGCCCAAATAGCAAAATACTGAGATTTTGTTTTATCATCCTCATTTTAATCCTCTTGAGTGTGAAGCTTTGTGGTCTTCTAAGCTGGGGGGGGGGGAATGGGAATTGTACTAATTGAATTAAACCCAGAGTTAAAAGCATTCACCTTCACCCTTGACTCCTTACTCTCCAGGGAGATAATTTTCAATATGCTCCTTTATTATTGCATTATATGTTTGGGTGACTGCAAACTGTCTATTACCGAGTGGCCAGAAATTGGTATTCAAATTTTAACCTTGTTCTTTAAAGGCTATTTTTGAAAATGCCCTGACATGACATGCATCTTGTGGGATTTTTGAATATCGCTGTGTTTCTGATTTTTATACTCAATGTTGTCTAAAGCCGCATCAGAATTTTCTTTTATCCATAGGACTATGATGTGAGTAAAGGCAACATGAACCCAATATATTTCATTGCCAAGCATCATAATCTATTAAGCCCTAGACATTTTCAGGGAATTGCTTTAAATCCTTTGGTGGTTGAAAGTGGCTTCAGTGGGATTAATGGCTTAAAGGTAATTGTTATTGCTAATATTTTATTTGAAATGTCCTGTTCAGCAAAGGTAATGTGACATTTTGCTCACCAGGGATGCTGTCTTTCTAGGAAAATGGGAGAGTCTAAAGGTCAGCGCTCAGGAGAGTGGGGGAGCAGAAAGTGAAACAAAGGACAACTGTCAGGAACTGAGGTGGACAAACATGAATTAGCAGAGCCTGAGCGGACTTCCGCTTGCACCTGGGAGAGTTGTAGTTTTAATTTTATGGGAATCATGTGAGATTAATCTGGATGGTTAATCATCTCTAAAAGGAAACTCAGTTCTCATTCCCCATCTTTTTCTTCCTCCCTCTCCCAAACAAGGAAAAGGCACAAAACACATCAAGGAGGAGCAGTGGGAGATATTTATTGCAGGAGAATTTGAATCAAAATGATAATATCATTTGATCTAAGAAATCAGAGGAGACATGGGGAATAGAAATGGAGAAAAATAAGTATTAGGGATTATATCTATATATACACACATACATACTTATATCTATACATATACACACATTTATATGGGGCACCAGACATGGCAAACACATAGAACACATACATGGAATATTAAGGGAATTAATTGAATTATTCAGGTGAAAAGGGCAATAAAATTATTATAATATCCTGACAGTTTCAGATGATTATTCAGTATTACTTAGCATAATACTTGGCCCATTGTAAGAACAATAAATGCATTTTCATTTATTACCTTTTTCTCTATCCCCAAATACATGTTTGCTGGTTTGCTCATAAAAACATGAGGGAAATATACTTTCTGTAATTTTTTGGGGAAATAATTCATCTAAAATTATTTTAGGAGTCAAGAAGACAAGAAAAGAAGTATTATTTTGTGCCTCATAACACACAATTGAGAATCAGGATAAAGAACCACATCCTGAATCAGGAACCTGGATTCATCTGGCTTTTGATACATGTAACTATGTGACCCTGGATAAATCCCTTAATTTCTCAGTGTGTACCCCACACCATACTCCAGATATTAGACTAAAAGTCATGAAACAGGTACCTCTTTATCTTTGGTGGAAGCATTTTCCTCATAGGGGAATAATAATGCAATTATGTAATATGTAATATTAGGTAATGCAAAACTGAACTTAACTTCAAATTGCATCATTAAACAATGCTATATCACTAAATATCACCTGATTAATGATTTGTGTCTATTTGCTACTTTTCATGTCTGCCCATTCACTACTGAAGGAAACTAGGAGACATTTTGTAGCAAATTCAAGGAAGGGGTTTCATATTCATCTTGGACCTATCAGTTGAAACATACTCTATAGTAGGCAGATGCGTGACAAATTCATAAGTATACATCAAATTAATAGTTATACATCAAATACAACAAATTGTTCATTATGTGTACCTACTAAAAATGTCCAAAGTCTACATTTTCAAATTAGCAGACTTGGTTCAGAAATCTTTAATCTCGGCATTAAGATATTTGAATGGCAATGAATGTTCTTTTCTTTATTGTGCTTATTCTAAACTTGGTGTAGAAGAAAGAGCACTGGATTCAGAATTGAATGACTAAAGTACAGATTCCAACTCTATTATTTGCTATCCATATGACTTTGGGCAAGCTTTAGCTCTGTTTCCTCATTTGCCAAATATGGTCATCGGACTGATAATTAAATACTTTCTACTAATGTAGTATTGATGTTTCTAATCTTTGCGGTCCTCTTTCCAAGCCCTAAGAAAGACAATTTATACTCACATCTATAAAGGTTACCTTGGAGCACTCAAAAGAGGGTTTTGTCTCATACAAAAGTTGACTCATGAGAGTGGTTCAGATTCATTTAGCAGATAATTTCATTTGTGATTCAACTGGAGGGTAGGCAACAATGTCCTCATTTGTGGAGAATTATCTTAAAAGGAGTGAGATACTTGGTTTTTCCAAATAATGAAGGCTGAGTTAAATCAAGAGAAGATCCTAGACAAAGAGGTCAACATGGGAAGGAAGAGAAAGGAGGTAAACTATATTTGAGAAATGAAAGCTATGCCATATGCTACATATCAGTCTATAAAGTGTGGGTGTTTCTCAAATATTTAAATACATGCAGAGAAGGAAGATTTTTTTTTTCTCTCACCACTATAAAAAATAAAGAAGAGCCTCTCTTCTGGGTTACTAACTTTCATTGATATAGGATCATAGATTTAAAACTGGAAGGGACTTTGTTGTTATTCATTTGTTCCACTTGTATTCAATTCTTTGTGACATCATTTTGAGTTTTATTGGCAAAGACACTGGAGTAGTTTGTCATTTTCTTCTCCAAATCATTTTATAGATAAGGAAACAGGCGAACAAGGTTAAGTGACTTGCCTAGAATCTCACAAGTAGTAAGTTTCTGAAAATGGATTATATTGGTTCACTGAATGCAACCTTATCTGAAATTGGATTTGAATCCAGATCCTCCTGCTTTCAATTCTTTTTTTTTTTTTTTGTTCTAAAAAATAAAGAGCTTTAATAAAGAAAAAAATAAACAGTGAATTTGGAAGGGACACGGAGTAGATGAACAGAAACAAACAGAAAAAGATGATGCCTAAGATATCTTCTAACTCTAACATTCTATAATCTAAGATTCTCAGTAGTAAGATCCCTTTGGGTTCAAACATTCTATATTCTAAGGCTCCTTCCAACAACTAGCATTCTAGGTTCTAAGGTCTCTTCCAGTTCAAATATTCTATAACAGTATTGGTACTAAGATCTAGCCTATATTTTAAAAATGTGATAGACTCCTATGTTCTGCTTTCAATTCTAGTGACCCAGACACCAAAAGGTCAGGAAGTGGTGCCCATTCAATTATGTGGAGATTAAAGTTAAAAACAGAATGAAAATTTTTCTATTAAAAAGTGTTTTTGGAAAACAGATAGGAGACAGTGGGACCATTTGTCTATTGAAGGAGTAAAACTAAGTTGAACTGTAACAGTAGCTCACATTTATATAGCAGTTTTTGATCTACCAAATAGTACTTTCTTCTCAATGACCTCGTGAAATAGATGCTGTCTGTGTGTAATTATTCCCATATCACAGATAAGAAACCTGAAGCTCAAAGTGATTAAATAACTTCCTTGATAACACATAGAACCTGTGTGACTCCCAAGTCCACCACCTGTTCTACCATATCAATGCTGGCCATTTCAGCCAAAGAGGTGTATTTGTAGTGTAACAAATGTTGTACCTGGAATATACCATCTCACAAAGGTTACCTTGTACTGAAAAGCTACCATTTCAATGTATACTTTTCTCAAATGGTTTCTATAGTATTGGAATTAATTGTTCTTTAAATGATTGGTAGAATTCTGTTTTAGTGTACTCTGGGTCCGTGTCCATTCAAAATCCTAGCTCATGAGTGCCTGATGTTTTTGTTTTATTAGTCAATGAGATGATAGTTATTTCAAAGAAAAGGTATTCAAAGAGCATATAATAAGCAAAGTTGTAAGAGAACATTCCCCTTACCCTGCAAAAACTTCTGCATATTCTCCTATAAATAAATGCCCTTATCATTAGTATATGGCAATAGAGGTATGAATATGGATCAAGTCGGGGTCATAAGTATAATAAATAGATATGAGCAGGGCAGAAATATAAAGAGTACAAAAGAAAGGGAAGCATGTAACTAGGACACAAGTATAGAGAGGTAGCTCATGTCTCTAACACACCGTTGTCTTCTTGTGATATTATGGGTACCTTATTTGGTTTGGTACCTCTACTGATTTTTGCTGGGCACCAAGTCTCCATTGCTCACTGAAGTCCTTTGTGTTGGGCTGTTCCTACCTACTAAATCTCAGCTGTAGTCAACATGTTAGATGATACTTCTTTATAAGAGGAAAGTTGATTCCATATACATTTTATTAGTTTATAGTTCCAAAGGCTAAGATGTAGCACTTTTATTGAGAAAGGCAAGCCCCAGCACACCTAGGAATAAAGCAAACGACACTATTTTCCATGTTGGAAAGGGTTCATGTCAGCTCCCAGAGCACTCTATGATGAAGAGACTACGTAGTCTACTAATTAAAGCCCAGAGACATTTATCTTTTTAACAGACTTCCTCCCTGTGACAGGATCAAAATCTTTGTTCCAAGCCTCTATTTGACTTAGTCCTAGAAGGTGTTCTTTAATTCCTTTCAATTCTTGCTTGCCAACTTATATCCCCATTTATCCAGGAGGCTGTATTCCAATAAATTGCAAAGATCGCTCTGAATCTGAAATATCACACCTTCCCTTAGACTCTTCTTTCTCCCCAGTATCCTTTTGTTCTCCAAACAACTGAATCGGGCACTATAAAGACATATCCTTTGTCCTCTCCATAAACATCTATTGTTTTTGATTCTTTTTTACATGTAAATATATATGGTAGCAAACTTCCTAATATTTGGAAGACCTTATAGGAAGTAGGACTACTTATCCATGGAATTACTGGTCTATGTATCTTGTGTTCAAATTCAACAGATCTTGAGAATGGCTGTCATTTCTTCACCAGAGAGTATTATCCACAACCTGAATGCCTTGAAAAATGGTCAAGATTTGATCTTCTATCCAGGTTTGCTTTCATCCAGCTACCAAAAAAAGGAAGAAAATGATATTTAAAGCCAGATGTGTTCTTAATTATTTATAGATTTGGAGGAAAATAAGTAATAGTAATCACCTATGATTTTCCACTGTAAAATTACTTTAGTTAAAAGATCTCTCTGTGGCAACATCTTGATCTATTCATCAGTTTTGGTTCCCACAAGGTTGTAGGTCCTGACCTCAGGTGGGAAAAAGAATAAACCATTTATGAACCCTAATTAATTGCCTTTACACAAGACATTTCTTTTCTGGCTTCTCTTTCTCCAAGAGGCCACCTGTTATTTGCCCTATTTTCTAAGAAACACAATATTAATATTTAGGATGTCCTATCTCATTGCACCCCCACTCTTAGCCCTACATAATATTAAACCTACCTTGGCCTTTGCAGCTCAGCCCAAGACCCAGATTTTAATGGCTTTCCAACAATGCATTCCCAGACTCTGAGAGTCCCTCCAGAGGCCCAAGTGGAACATGTTGAAGACACAGGAAACCTATCTGGTTGGTAAGTAGCCATTATAATAGCAACTTTCTCACATATTGGAGAGGCTCTCTTACATTGCTGTCATATGAATAATGGATGAGTAATGTGCTGAGTTGCAGTTGTTTTCACAAATTGCCTGGTCCTGTATTCTTGATTCAGGCCAAATTTCTGTTTAAGGAGCATCCAAAGTATATATCTACATGATAGGACACAATTAGTTTGAAGGAGAACACAAACATGCATGTGGCTCCTAGTGGGAGGCTTTAACAATTGAATATATTTGCCCTATGACACTTGTGTGTACTCTTGGGGCCACTGTCGTCATATAAATAGCCCAAACTGGCTCATGTACCGCTTTACTTAAGCCTGTATAAGCAGTATGCCTCTATATTAATTATCCAGTAAGGAAATTTGATATCTGGGTTGCCATGAGATGAAGCTATCCTCAAGGTACCAACCAACTGATCTTATCAGTCTCTCTAGTACATTTACATGAGTCCCTTACATATTGCATACTATATGGCTCTAAGTATGTGGGCAAATGAAATCCCACATTGAAATTTAGACTAAGAAAGATATGAAATAGCTTAGAATTGCTTTTTAAAAATATGGAACCCATATTTCCATCCCTATCTCACATCTGATTTTTTTCCTTTCAAATGACTTTCAAATTCACTTGACAGACAATTAGCATATTGTGATCACATAGTTTATTAGAAATTATGACAGTGACAGAAAACTTGCTATTCACCTATCCATCTCCCAGAATTCCTCCTGACTACTCTTCCCATTTTCAGGTATGGTTAGGGAGTTTTTAAAATTAGCCTTACCCCTATATCATGAAGAGGGAATAAAGTGGCATTGGAGGGGGAATTTGTATGTAAGGCAGGAGAAACATGGAAGACAAACCTGTCTTGGTTTACCAATTATCTAGGCTTCATGATACTGAACGTCTTCAGCACTCTATACTTCCTCTAGCTGCAGTCCCTGCTTGCACAATGATTTGATGCTTCCATAGTACTGGTCTTGTACTTCCATAGTACTAGTCCCAGTTAACACAACTAAAGGGGCTGGGTCATGAAGCTGGTAATATTGTCTTGGTCCCAGCAATCTTATTGTTAATGTCAATCAACTCAGAGGCATAAGCCCTGCAGGAGCAATCTAGTTCCTACAGTTTACTTCCATTCACTCAAATGGCAGGCAGGGAACTATAATACCAAACAGATTCTCTGTTCCCTTGACCCAAATGTCTGACAAGAAATCTCTCTTAAGGGAGAGGAAATGGCCAGCCCCTAAGTAGAGACCTGATTATATACCACTGTCTCAAAATTTTGTTTTGCCCAGGGGAATTTCAAGAGAATCCCAAGGTCCCACAAAAATGAAACAGTATTGCAAAAACATCTATGACAGCTCTGTCAGATGGGCAGTTCAGGGGTTGCATGGAAGCTAAGCTGTTCTCTTTTACCAGGTGTATCCTAGAGTTTAGGTTCCATCACTGGGTGACTTTGAGCAAGCCACTGAATTTTGCTATCCCTGAGTTTTCATTGATAAAAAAAGGAGTTGGACTAGAGTACATGTGGGAAAGAGTCCTGGATTTGGAGGTAAAAGGCTTGGTGTGAATCCTGATTCTATGTGAGTAAGGGGGGGGGGAAGTCATTTGGAATGTCTAAATCTTCATCTGCAACATGAAAATGTTTGGTTTCTAGATGATCTTTTAGATTCTTTCTACCTGTAAGATAATTTATATAGTTAATCATTTTAAGAGAATAAAATTGAAGAGCAGGTTTGGGCCTTGGACAAAATAGGAAAGAAGATAAACTATTTTGAGCTATTTAAAAATATTTGGGGGGTGTTTGTGTGTGTGTGTGTGTGTGTGTGTGTGTGTGTGTGTGTGTGTGTTTGATTCTTTACTGCCTCCCATGTTGAAACTCCTTCCTTCCTTCCTTCCTTCCTTCCTTCCTTCCTTCCTTCCTTCCTTCCTTCCTTCCTTCCTTCCTTCCTTCCTTCCTTCCTTCCTTTTTCCTTCTTTCCTCCTTTCTTTCCACATCCCCATTCTTTTTCTGTCTCTCTGTCACTATCTCTGTCTTCTCCCTCTCTCCATCCCTTTTCTCTCCTTCCCCTCCCTTCTCATCCCTTTCCTTTTTCCTTTCCCTCCCCCCTCTTCCTCTTCCTCTTCCTCTCCTCCCTCTCCCTCTCTTTCACTCCCTCCCCTTCCTTTTTCTCTTCTCCTTTCCATCTCCCTCCTCCTCTCCTTCTCTCCCTCTCCTTCCCTCCACTTGCTCCCCCCTCACTCTCCCTCATTCTCTTTCACTCTCCCTCAGTCCCCCTCCCTCTCTCTCCCTCTGTCCCTTCCTCCTCCCCTCTCCTCTTTTTTCTTTTAACAGTCTTACTCTTGGTTAGCTATCAACTGATGCTCCCAAAGAATTAGCTGATAAATACTTAGAGTTTAAGCGTCCCAATGCATTTTGTTCAATAATCAATCATTATTACAATCAATTATTAATTATAATATAAATTATAATACATTATGTAATGTGTGTATAATGTATTATTAATTATAAAAATAATTAATAATAAAAGCCTTCAAAACCTAAAGGATTATAGCTTTGATGGTAGAGTTTTAGCCCTCTGAGTAAAGATAGTTGGAAGTAAACATATTGCCTACTTCTCATAATAGCTTACATTTAAACTTTAAATTTCACATGGTGCTTTTCATATTGATCTCATTTAAGCTTCACAAACAGCTATACAAGGATTAAGTGGTACAAGTTACCATTGTTCCCATTTTACAAGTGATGAAGCAGACTCAAAGAGGTTAAATATGGTCCTACTATAATCACATCACTAGTGAAGTGTTAGGGCCAAGACTCAGACTTTCAGATCTTGTGCCTGAAAGTCCAGTCATCTTTTCATTATCCCACAGTGCTTCCTCAGGCCAGCTAGCCCTAACCAGGAGGAGAGAGATTTTATGTGATATTTGTTTCTATTCTGACTGATCCTTTCTATACTTTTGAACTTTCGAGAATAAAAGATGCATCAATCCTTTTTCATGGTGGAGGAACTGAGGCACAGAGAAATTAAATAAGTTGCCTAAGGCATACATAGGCGTACATATACTCAAGGCCACATATCAACAGCTGGAAATAGGTAGTGGAGGGCTAAATAGATTATCAAAGAACTCAGTACAAAGGTCTAACCTTTATGGAGCTTTTCTCTCTAAGATGAAATAACCATATCTTTTGACTCAAACATGATCTTATCTGAATAACAGAATTCACTTCAGTTCAGAAAGTTGATGATAATGTGAAAAGAGTATATTTATGAATAAAATCTGGGAATTTATAACAGCCTTGAACTAAATCTTGACCTGACTTTGTCATTTTTACTATGTGAAATGCTCAAATTATTTAAAAAATCATATTTTAAGAGTAGGTACTTTCTTAAAATGAAATCGAGGAAATGAGCAAAGAACCATGACTGCTATGTAATATAGTCTGAAAGAGAAGGAAAAGCCAATTATTGGGAGTGGGGAGGGAAATCACATTTAAAGACATTTTTTGAGTGGAAAGAATTTTTTTTTCTTAGAATAAAAATGCAGCCTTAATTGAATATCCTCCCATTCAGTCTAAGATCTGCTATCATTCATAAATCACCATGATGAACTCAGTAAATACCTTCAGGCTTAACATTCAGTCAGGAACCATGTCTACTTTTAGAGTGTACATAATTTTTAACAGTGTGATCACTGTGTTTACATTTACATAATGCTGTGAGCATTTCCTTAGCACAAATTAGGATTTGGAGTTGGAAGGGACCTTAGAAATCATCTAATTTAATTCCCTCATTTTACAGTTGAGGAAAGGGAGGCAGTCAGAGGCTAAGTAAATTTGCCTAAGGAGAAAGCTAGGTAGTACAGTGAATAGATTCATGAGTCTGGAGACTGGAAGACCTGACATTAAATCTGGCTGCAGATACTGTGACCTGGGGAAGTCATTTAACCTCTATCTACCTACCTCAGTTTTCTCAATTATAAAAAGGGGATATAATTGCAGTAGCCTCTCAGAGTTGTTGTGAGAATCAAAGGAGATAAAATGCTTGACACATAGTAGGTGCTTAATAAGTGTTTTTTTTTCTTCCTATACTCATTTATGTAGAAAAGGAAGAGAACAAATATTACAATCCAAATCCTTTGATTTTGAATCAGAGTTCCTTCCATTACCCTAAAATACCCCTCATCCCCCCACAGTCAAATATACAGCCTTTGGAGAGAGACTGATGGAACCTTTTGAAATAGATTTCCTTGGTACTAAGTGAGACTGTGGAAATTTCAGACACTAGGAGGGTCCTGAAATATTTATGAACCAAGGGATTCATCAACCAAATTATCTGTGATATCATTGAAAAAATATTTACCACTTCCTTTAGGGGGGCTAACATCTGACTTGTGCATTACTACATGTCTGGCTTTAAAAAAAAAAAAGATATAGCAGCAATTTTACTTAGAAAACATGATAGAGTTTATGTCTCCAAGGACAGAATCAACTCAATCTTGATTTCCATCTAGATAATCTATTCGATAATTGTAAGCATCAACTTATAAAGGTAAAGCATGTAGACAACCATAGAGGAAAGGAGGTTGTAGGCCAGGAAAAAAATAGTTCTTGGAAGAAGAAAACATTTGGTTTTCTTTAGAAATCCATATACTGTACAACAAAAAAGCCACTGTTCCACCTATCATGGCTGAAATCTTCTGTTTCTATGGGATTTTTCCTATGAAGCCCATAGTTATTCAGCATGATTTAAATATGATGATTTATGATAGTTCATACATTCTTAAGAACTTCCCCCTGCCTCTAATATACTTCATAGGAAAATGGGTGATAATATCTACATCACAAGGGCAAGGCAGAGAAAAAAAAAATCTCCATTCCTAAATATGGATCAAAACAATACAGTCCCCTGCCTGATTAACAAAGACTCACTTTCAATGGACTTGTGAAGAGCTCTGCTGAACAAGGATTGTATGCTATAGTGTTGGTCCCAACTTCTGCTGGGATATATTGTCTCACAAGTGTTTGTCCATGTACAATATTTTTATTTATATATGTGTGTGTATATATATATATATATATATATATATATATATATATATATATATATATATATATATATATATATATATGTGTGTGTGTGTGTGTGTGTGTGTGTGTACACATACATATATATGTATATGCATACATTTATGTGCATATACTTTACACATATGCATATGTGCATGTATATGCATATACACACATATATAAAGAGGAAAAAAGTGTCCCTGTATTATATACTTATTAGTTACACATGGACATTCAGTTATTTGTAAGTAATTCTGATAGAGGACACACTTGAATAATAATACCTAGCATTTACAAAGTGCTTTATATATATTATCTCATTTGATCCCTATAAAGCTTTGTGATTTTATTGGTGATATTATTATTTCAATTTTATAAATGAAGAAACTGACTTTTTGAGAAATCAAGTGACTTGCCCAGTGTCACAACTAGTAAATGTCTGAGGCAGGATTTGAAGTCAGGACTTCTTGACAAATACAATATTCTATTGTGCTGGCCAGTTTGGTGATATAGTAGATGAAGCATTGGACTTGGAGTCAGGAAGACTCATCTATTTGACTTTAAATCTGGTTTCATTCAATTAGTAGTTGTGTGACCCTGGGTAAATCAGTTAACTCCATTTGCTTCAGTTTCCTCATCTGCAAAATGAGTTAGAAAATGAAGTGGCAAACCACTCTAGTTTTTTTTTTTTTTCTGTGAAAACTCCAAAAGGGGTCACAAGGAGTAGGACGTGACTGATACAACTGAACAGCATTAACTGTACTACTTAGCTGCTTTAAAAAAGAAAAATTCCCTTCAAAACAAACTCCTCCCCCCAAATGACAACAAATCAACTTTTTTAACTATATAAAGGGTCCATGATACCATGGTAGCTTGGTAAGAGGTTGGCAGACTTCCTCTACTGGATATGCCTGAGGCATAGAGAGGTTAAGTATTAATTCCCCAGGGTCACAGAGCTAAAAAGTATCACACAGAAAACTGGTCTCCCTGACCTCACGCTTTGCACTCCCTCCAATATACTGCCTCCTTGAGAAGTGATAAAAAAAATAATAACCAAAGGTTATTCAGTACACGTGCAAATTTAATTTTGCTTATTGAACATAGGGACAGGAACCTGACCTGTGATTTCATTGATATACAGAAATCTTAAATCAGGAAACTTTTTCTACCAGTGAGGTCTATACCTTCTCTGCAACTTAGAGTCTTGGAAAATTGCCTAGAACACTGAAAGGATTAAATAACTTGATCACAGTCACATAGTCAGTAGAGATCAGAGGTGGGACTGCCTGACTCTGATAACAGCTCTATTTGCTACACCATTGTTGTCCCTTAACTTATTAAACATGTAAGATGATTGAATATGTATCTTGAAACAGTACTAGTAACAGGCATGATGTTACTTGAGCTAATTGTTTATTGGTTTTCCTTCTGCTCACTATATTGTTGAGGAGTCTTTTCCTCGTGTCCCCTTTTTCAATCTTTTAAGATTCCCTAGGGTTCAATTATTTGGTCATCTTCTCTTTCTACACTTTCTCTCATGGCAATTTTGTTTGTTTTGTTTTGATTGAAGAAATAAAATCACCTTTATATAGATCACTCTCATATCTGCATCATTAGTCTCAGTTTTGTTCTGAGTTCCAGACCCACATCTCCAACTGCCTCTAACACGTTTTCACTTGGATGTGTTTCCTCAATCTCAACATGGGCAAAGTCAAAGTTATTGTTTTTCTCTATATCCTTACTATTTCTATTAGCTTCACCATTTTTAATGGTCAGCATCACTTACCTGAGTTTTCATGTTCAAAATCTTGACATTTTCTTGGATTCTTCTCCTTTCCTCACCTCATATTTCATCAGTTACCACATCTTATTAATACTCATCAAATCTTCTCAAATATCTTTTCAACATACTCCCTCCTCTCTCTTTTACCATTATATGAAAAGAAACTCTGATTACTACCATTAATGGTCATTCTCACAATTGTCTTCTACAGAACTTTAGATCTCCTTCATCTCCTAATGCAGCTTTCATCAAACTATCAGTCACAACAATCGTCCCTGAGTCTAGATCTGACCATATTTCTCTTCTGCTCTAAATACTTTTAGTGGTTTTCTATTCCCCTATTTTCTTAGGGTTTTAAACATTGATACAAAGATTAAAAAGTTGAAGGAAGACATCCCAGGAATAGCAAATAGTGTGAACTGAGATATTTGCCACAAATAAACCTTTATCAAGAAACTCTATCATCTGTCACCATGCTGGCTTTCCAGCTTCATTTCCTATTATTGCCTCTCTCCTATAATGTACTTCTGCCATATAAGACATATCTTCTAGACATATTGTGCATTTTCTCATTTTCATGTCACATTATTTGCTATTCCTGGGATGTCTTCCTTCAACCTTTTCATCTTTGTATTAATCTTTACCCTAAGTGAATTCTATTTCTTCCATGGGGTCCTCCCTGTTCTGACATCTTTCCTCACTTAGGATCTCACATAGATCTTTGTACCTCTCCAAAGTACCTAAAATGTATTATTTCATGTTATGATAGCGTGTCATATCTGTTAGATTGCAGGTACCATGTTTTAGCTAATGGTTACCTTTTAATGACTGTCAAAGAAAATTGCACACAGTAGATGCTTAATATTCAACCATTTCATGTCTAGAATATAGCAACATTCTCAAAGCTAATATCCTTGATGATAGGATCACCAATCTAGAGCTGTAAGAGTACTTAGAAGCCATTGAATCCAACTAGGTCATTTTACAGATAAAAGAAACTTAGCTCTATAGAGCTTAAGGGATTTGCCCAGCATCATTTTACCAAAAAATCTCTCAGGCAACATTTGAACTTCTTCAGGTGCAATCAAACTTTGCTATCTCCAGTAAATACAAGTGGTCCTTGTCTGTTGCTACCAATCAAATATTCTTATATTTGAGTCCCTCTCTTGAGTCATTGTGACTTGAGTCACAACAAAGACTGTCCTTTGCTTCTTTTCTAACCCAAGTTCAGCATTGCACCTAGAACATTGGAAGCACTTGATAAATGTTTACTGATTAATCAAAGAAGCTATACTCAGTCCCTAACATATCATTATAGACAAAAGGGACTGTAGAGATTATTTATTTAATTTGTTTCTTTTTTCTGGTGAGAAAATGGCAGCACAAAAGCTAAAGTTACTTGTTCTTGGTCACTTACAGAGAATGTACCCACGTCTCCTGACATTTAATCCCATGTGCCTTCCACTACAATAAGTTGATTTTGTGTTTAGTTAATTTTAAGCTCCTTTTTTTTCTAGCACAACTTCTTTTTTTACTTTTCCTGAAAAGATACCCCTTTTATTCATTCATTAATTAATTATGCCATATTCCTAATTAAACTAATATGTAGCCTAACTCAGTCATGCTTCTAAAATAAACATATAATGAAACGTTACAAATTTTGAAAATATATTGCTTGAAATTTCTCATTATGTACACCTGTAGATATACTAATTATTTTCTAAATATGGTTGTGATTGTCTAAATGCTGTGAGATTTATAGGTGGATAAACAGCCTCTGCCATAACCTCTTAGCACCCTGGACTGAAAACCTATGTTTTGCTTTCACAGTTACTTATTCTGCTCTTGAGTTTTTTGCTTTTATCATGGCAAGTTTGGTCTAATTCATGATAGAAAAAGCCTCTTGAATATTCCTAAATAATGTAATTTAGAAAGTAGAAATCTGTCCTCCTAAAACCACACTACATCAACCCTAGCACAGAAGGTACTATGTACATTCTATTGCATTTTGAGCCATTGGTTCTCAATTCCCTTGTAGGTTTCATTAAGATGAATTTCTTAAAAACTCACTAAAAGTGGTGTAAATAGTTGGTTTTATTTTTCACTTACAAGTAATTATGTGCATAAAGATTTCTTCACATAAGCACACCATATTTTTGTGTATACACACACATATATCTTCTCTTATACCATCTATTTTGTTTCTTTTGAATAAAGCATGCCTCTCTAAAGTCACATTTCAGCAGTAGGTTTCATTTCAGTCATGTCTATGAAGCTAAATTTGTCTCCTTGTATTAGAACCTCCAGTTCATGTTGCTTCTTACTTAAACACAAAGAGAAAGATATTAGTCTTTAAAATCCTAAGTAAATTCTATTTCTTCCATGGGGTCCTTCCTGCTCTGACATCTTTCCTCACCTAGGATCTCACATATCTTACATTTAATTCTGTAGATACAATACTTTGTCTTATATAGCTCTATGTATCTTCTTTTTCTCTACAAGCTCTATGTGACTATATGGATGCACTAACATGAGACTAATATCCAAACTTCAATTGAAGAGACTTTGCCTAGCTTAATGATTGTAATAACTATCAATTATCTATAGTTCTTATGTGCCAGGCCCTGAGCTAGGTGTTTTACAAAGATTATCTCATTTGATTCTCACAACAACCCTGGGAGGTGTCATTCTTATTGTGACTTTACCATTGGGGAAACTGAGGCAAACAGAGTTTAAGTGACTTAAACAGGATCACATATCTAGTAAGTGTCTGTGGCTGAATTTGAACTCAAATCTCTGTGCCTCTAGGACTAATGCTCTATCTTTTATGCCATCTAGATGCCTACACATTCCATTTACTCATCAAAACTGACGGCAGCTCCATTGTAGAAAGGAGGAGAATATATTCCCTAGAGTTATTGACTATAGTTTCTGCCTTTCCATGCTGTGACTCAGTTGTTCAATCTTCCCTGCTATGATAACACAAGGTTAGATTAGTGATGGTAGCAAATGTTTAGTGAGAAAGACACCGAACTATTCAGAGATATTTATCTTTCTTTAAACCTTGTTCTCATTGGTGTGTTATTTTTATAAAATGTAGTAGTTAGAAAATGCTATGTTTAGATATTTTAATACAATTTTGTTTTTATAGAAAAAGTATAATTGAATAGGAAAGCATGTATAGTCTCTCTGGCTCCATTAATGCACCCATGAGGAACCTTTCAGCTCTGAACATGAAGCTGTAGCCTTGGCAACCCTGTCCACCTTATGACAGCTTTCCTTGGAGGAAATAGTACCCAGGTGTAAATAAAATAGCCTCAGGAGAGATGCCCTTTCAAACTCAAATATGTAAAATATCAATGAGATGATATATGTAAAGTGCTTGTATGCCATAAACTGCTATATAAATGTCAGCTATTATTATTAAGTGAGGGCAGATGTCATACCCCTATCTAGCCATAATGTGGAAATAAAGTTTTTTTTAATTTGTTGTACCTATTGAATCAAATTTTATGTTTCTTGTTTTTAAGTTTAAACGCCCTATTCTCAAAGTATGATTTTCATAAGAGTTCTGTCCTATTGCATTTATAGTTTTCCACCATTTTTTGCAATTGTTCTTTGGATTTTTCCTATTCTATTAATAATAACTATATCAATTTTGTGAGTCCCTCAGTTGACTTAATGAGATTACAGGGCATGGATTTTTGTGTGAAGAAACCTTCAATGGCAGTGGTGTGTATCCTAATCTCTTGTTAAGGGGGTACAGGGAACTATTCTGGTTGATCTCCAGTGACTGGAGTTGCCTCCAATATGATTGCTGAGTGAGAATAATGGGGGAGATGAACTTTTGACAAAGAAAGCACCTTTTAAAGAAATCAATAAAATTAAACTTTTTAATGGATCAGACCCTTTCCCCCTCTTTTTGTTTTCTCTTTGTCTTTTTTATGTTTATCTCATGTTGCTGGGTCTGAGTATAACAGTGGTAGAGCAGGGATTATCTTTCCAACCCTCTGTTATATTTCTCTAAGTTGTTCTGTGATTCAGAAGGTAGTGGGTAGAAAGACTGGGTAGAGGAAGTATTTTGGACTGAGGATATATATATATATATATATATATATATATATATATATATATATATATATATATATATATATACATATATATACATATATATACATGTATATGTATACATATATACATACACACACACACACACACACATATATATATATAAATATGTTCTTTGCTAGAGGAAATAAAGGCTGTCCAATAGCCATAATGTACAGTGAGTTCTGTGCAGGCGATGAGAACCCTATTAGAGGAACCCTTGATATGAGTTTATGGGTAAGGAATAGGGATTAGGCCAGTGATTTATTGGTATAAGGAACTGCCCTCTCTGGATGCAATTTGTAGTCTTAGAGAGTTGTGCTCTCAAACTGAGATATTAAATGATTTTCTGGGGGCCACATGGCCATGAAAGAGTCAGAAGGAAGACTTAATCCCAGGTCTTCTTGTGTTTGAGGCTGGCTTTCTATTATACTATGATGCCTCTTTAAGAAATAAGCTCTATCTAAGTTTTATTCAGATTTTCTTGCAGTGTTACTATAGGGTAGGAGCAATGGGACACAGAGAGATACTGTCCCCTTGGGGTCAGTCTCCAAAACTAAATTCCCATAAGCTCAGAGTCTTTGGGGGATTGGAAGTGCCAAGCTAGGGGTAATATGGATATAATGCTTTTTTTTTTCCTGAGGCAATTGGAGTTGTGACTTGCCCAGGGTCACACAGCCAGATTTGAACTCAGGACCTCCTGACTTCAGGGCTGGTTCTCTACTGCACCAACTAGCTGCCCCAGACATAAGGCTTTTAATTGTTTTTCCTCCCACTTTCTGTCCAACACACATACACAGTAACTTTCTTACAACCAACAGAATGATTAATTCCTTGAACAATATAATTTTATGATTTTGAATTTATAAATTCTTCTCTCTTCCATATTACTCTCCTACTCTCTATGTGTGTGTGTCCTCCCTCCCTCCCTCTCTCTTCCTTCCTCTTCCCCCTTCCCACTCTTTCTCTCCCCCCATCTCTTTACTTGACTCTCTTTCCCCCCCCATACCTCTCTTTCTCTTACCCCCTCCCTTCTCCATCCCTCTCATCCCTCTTCTCCTTGAACTCTCTGTTTCTGTCTCTCTGACTTTTTCTCTCTCCCCAATCTCCCTGTCTCTCTGTCTGTTGCTGTCTCTCTATGTCTCTGTCTTGGTCTTTCTTTCTCTGTCTGTAGATTTCTAAACCTAGATTTGTCAAGATATTAATGGACCATGAAGAACTCAATATAAATATAGTGAATTTGGTTCAACACTTTGTAACCAAATTACTCTCTTTGCAAATACATCTGTAGCAGCCTTGGCAGTTAAGTGGGAGAAGCAGCTACTCTCCAGGGGTTAATATATGTTTTCCTCCAATCAAAATGTAGTTCATGATTCATTAGGTTTGTTGGCTAGATTATTTAACTTAATATTCATTATAAATTATTTACTTTCTAAAGCCTTCTTGATATGCAATGTGAATGAAACTATTATTCCTGAGCACAATCTTCCAAATAACACGACATAGTTTTAGTAAATCCCAAGATAGTTATTTAATCCCAGCTATCCACTGCTCAACATAAACCACTCATACTGAGTTTTGGAGAGCTATAACATTGTTGAAGTTATTTACTTGAAACTCATCTTTGGATTCAATAAGGGACTATGTGTTACTCCATATTTAATGAGAAGTTTCCAATTATGGGGCTATGTGAAAAGGCATGAAACATTTTGCTGAAGAAGCTTTACCCTAAATTTCATCTCTCCTTTTCTTTGTCAACAATTGTTGTCAATGGGAGAGAGCTGACTTGATTTTTTTCCCCAGGATATACCTGATAACAGAGTCATAATTTTAAAATGTGGCACCTGGAGCAAGAGTGTCATGTGAATGGGGAGACTGGGGATCAGGTGAGCAATCCAGGATCTGGTCACTGAAAATAGAAACCTTGGAATAAAGACACTGCCACTGAGAATATGGCTGCATAGAGAGGAGCCCATCAGTTAAGATGGAAAGAATTCATGCTCTGAGAAGGTTCTATCAGTGACATGGGACGAAATCTCAATAAACTCATTCTAATTATACCTCTGTTATTGAAAAATATGTTTTCAACTGACCATACCTATTGATGAGATCTGCTAATGGTCTTTATATACATTTAAATGACATTTCCTCCATGAAGCTTTTCTTTACTTGTCTTTTCTCTTGAACCTCACATGATATTTTACTTGGAATTGTTGAATGGGCACATTTTATATTATTTTGTAATATAATCATTTGTGTATGATATATTAGCATATATATGTGTGTTTATACATATGCTGTAGCCTCCATGAAGGCAAGAATCATATCTTATCTAAACTTTGTGTGTGCTTCATACCAAGCACACTGAATTATACACTGTAGATACCTCAAAACTTTTGTTGACTTGAGTCATCGAATTGAGCTTTTGGTTGGTTGTTGGGAGGGATAGTCTTGGATTCTTGATAGCTAACACTTTCTTCCTCTGTCTTTCAACATGCTGTTGTCTATCAGATCCAAAAATTATTTATATGACATTCCTAATTTGGATGTTATTTTTTTCTCTTTGGAAGTAGCCATTGTGGCAGTATTAAGGTAGACAGACCAATGGAAGAATTTAGTTGCCCTCAACAAATGAATGAATTATTTCTGGTCTTCACAGCTGAAGTTCTTTTCAGTAAAAAAAAAAAAAAAAGTTCTACTCTAAATCAGTAAAAATCCCCTTTCTTACCACCTATGAAGAAAATAATCTGGACACTAGGGAATTATACCCTTGGAAAGTAACAAAATATTATAATCCCTGTGCAACCAAGTAAGACACAATGAAAATCTGGTTACCAAGAAAGAACTACACTGTCCTGCAGATACAAAGGATGGACAAGGATGAAGGGAGCAAGAAAAAACATTTTTAACGGCCAAGTTTAAGGGACCCAGTATGTCAGAAATTGTTTTTCTCTGGGCTTCTTTATTTTCACACCATCCACATACCTTCATTAGCTCTACCTACAAAATCCTGCCTGGGTACATTTGCAGAGTTGAGTCCTTCCTTTCTCTTGAGACTGTGAGTTAGAGATAGAGAGACTGAACTTGTGATTTCATTGGTATAAGAAACTCTTAAGTGAGGAAACTTTATATAAAGCAGATTCTCATACTTTCTGCAAGAACTAGTCTTAAGAGTTTCCTTAGGCGCCGAGAAGGTTCTTGCCCTACATGATTTGCCTATAGTCATGCAACTAGTCTGTGTTAGAGTTAATAATTGACTAAAGGTCCTTCTGACACTGAGGTCATCTCTCTTTCTATCCTATCTCTTACTATCTTACTATACAATCCTGCCTCTTTCCTCCATGTATAATTTAATCAATGGGGAAACTCTCTATTATTGCACTTGGTAACTCAGAAGTATATAGCCTCTAAGAGTTGCTTAGAAATTAAATAGCAGAGTGGGTATGTTTCAGAAGCAGTACATGGGAAGATTCCAAAGTCAGTCTCCATTCACTTATCACACAATACTACCTCTCAGATACTGCCATTGGAAGGCATTTCTCAGAAAGGTACTGAATTCCTCTCTTTGCTAGTGTTGCTTCTTGAACTCTTTCAACTATTTAGCACAAAATCTTCAATACGGCAGGTGCTTAATGAATTCTTATAGACTGAACCAGGTTTCCTGATCTTTTTGTCCTAGACTTTTGACCACCCACCTTGTTCTTCTTTTCTCTGGTAAGTATGTTCTCCTGGCATTTTCCTAACTATTCAATTTCTGGTCTGCTGAACATCCAGATTTCTCTTCATGTTTGTCCTGATTTGGATTTGTCTTCCTGTTTCTGACCTGCGACCTTGCTTTGGACTCCAAAACCTGCCTGATTCTTCAAGTCACGTCTCTGTTGTCCAGGTCCTGGATCTCTTCCTGTTGTGTATAACCTAGTGTGTGTGACATACACAGTCATTAAAAATGGCCCCAAACAAAAAGAGCATTTGCAAGCACCCAAGGGAGAATAGAGGCCAAAGAGGTTCATGAGCAGTGATTCAAGGACTGTAAAAAGAAACGACAAGCCAGAAATAGCGCTTTGTCAGACACATTAAATCAATTCTTTGGTCTTGAGGACATAAATCGTTGGGCTCTTTTTATTTCATGTCTCTCGCAGAGACTTAAACCTCGTGAAATATTGACTTGGTTTAGGTTTAGCTTGGGAAACTTTGATGCCCTAATTTTCTCCTGGTCCAATAGTTTTGGAAAAGCTATAGATCTGAGCCTTATCTCACTATGTAGTCTTCTTTTTTTTTTCTTAAAGAAAAAGAATGTTGGTTCAGATTTTAGTTAAAAATCATGTTTTCATTCAATTCAGAGAGAGCCTTCAGGGAACATGAGGAGTTTCTCTTGCACTTTGGTCCATAGTTTTTTTATTTTATTTTTTCATATTTTATTCAGTTTGCACCTCCAAAACCTAGAATGATGGATAATACAATTCCTTTGTCCCTTCCTAAGGAAAAAAAAACAACAACTTTTTTGTCTACTTATACTATAGAACATTTTAATATTGACTTAGCCTTTCTAATATGGGATTCCTTCATAGAATGTAAGCTTCTTCAGGGCAGAAACTCTATTTTTTATTCTTCTTATTTTCTAGCAGAAGGTTTTGGAATATAGTAGACATAATAAATATTTCTTTAATTAATAATAATAATGAAATAATAGGGGTAGAGAGTAGATCTATAATCTTATTTATATAACACTTTGAGGTTTGCAAAATACTTTACATATGGTACTTATTTGATATTTGAATTGATTACCTTCATAAAAAATATTACTTGTGTGTCAGTAGAAAGGGAAGACAGAAATAGGATCCAATGAAAATCCTGTTATGCTTTGTGTGGTTGGTTTTTCCCTTTCCACTTCTTTTCTTGCTCCTTGTCTGATTTCCTCCTCTTCTTCATAGATTGTCTTCACAACTTTTATTATTCTTATTCAAGTAGCCTGGCTATCTGAGAATCAGTTTCCTATCTTCTTACTGCTTTATTGACTCTCTATTTCCTGTTTTCATTTGAAGATGTGGCTTAATTCCCTTGTGCTCTTAATTTTTCATTCCTTGGCTATGCTTTTGTTTTTCCATTTAAATTTTGTAATACTATTATTTGACTTGGTAGAGATAGAGCTTTTATGAAAGACTCTCTATGAAAATTAAGTTGAATTGCATAGTATTGTGAGTAAAATTGAGAAGAAGGACATTTGAAATGCCCTATTGAGCTTCTCTAACTGAGTCTAGTTGCAGCTAATATAATAGTCTGTACCTGATTTATGATTATATATTCTGACGTATGAAATGCTGTGCATAAATAGTTTAATAAAAGACTCTAGCCCCAAATTTTAAATTAGTAGTGAAGGTGATTTCTATTGGACTAGACACATGTGGAGGATTCTGTTGTTGATGGTTAATTATGTTGGCCTTTTTTTCTCCATGTAATATACACTGCTGGAATGCTGCATAGCTCTAGAGACCTTATATAGCATTCAAAGAATAAAATCATATCTCTTCTCATTGTTTATTTACTATTTTGGGGGGCACATATAGCAAAATAATTTTCCCTAAAGTTCCCAGTTCATATCTTCTCTCTCTCACTCTTGATTTTGCATTTAAAATATGGGCACCAAGCCTCTCAGTACCTTAAATTTAACTACGTGAATCTTCAAAGCTTCTCTATTAAGTGACATGTCTGGTATTTTAATAAGGGTTTGACATTTTCACATTTTCCAGTTTTGTTTTATTTTTACATTAATTGAAGTGGTTTTCAGATTGCCAATGTATGCTGTCAATTTACATTTTCCAAAGGTGAAGGAAAATAGTTTCTAAAAGAGAACCAAAGAACAAAACAACAAAAAAAGCTACACACACACACACACACACACACACACACACACACACACACACACAGAGCATGATTTTTGGTTTCCTGGTGTGAGTATTCAAAATCATATATTGATAAAGTGACTTGGGGTAGCAAAAGTGCCTTTAGGTCCCTTCTGCCCTGACCCCACCACTTGATACCTTATTTTCTCTCACTACCTGCATATCACATTCAGAATGTTAAAAAGATCTCATTTCATTTATTGGATTTTCTTAAAATGACAACATCCAGCAGTGATTTTTGACTATATAGCATGTGGAAGGGACATCTCTGTCATACACTTGAGATCCAGGATGTGATCCTATGACCAATGAATGGGTGAATCATTGAATAGTCCTGGAAGGGAAAGTATCCCCAAAGATTGTTTTTCTTTTGAATGGGCCTGCTAAGCAATCACTAATGTTTTGTAGTCAGAAGGCAGTTAGGTTACACAATGCAAAGAGCACTGGGTCTAGAGGGAGGGAAGAGTTATCTTCCTCAGTTCAAATCTGACTTCAGATACTTACTAGCTATATGATCACTTAATATGATTTGCCTCAGTTTCCTCATCTGTAAAATGAGCTAGAGAAGGAAATGGCAAACTACTCTAGTATCTTTTCAAAAAAAAAAAAAACTTCAAATGGGGTCATGAAGAATTAGATATAATTGAAAGTAACTAAACAGGTAGAGGAGGCATGCCTAAGAAACCATATTGGTATATGTATGTACAATGGTAGAGACTGAGATGGAGGGTGGGGATAGGCAGGGAATTTGTATTTGTTACTTGTTCTAACTAAAGAAGAAAACAGTTTATAAATGGACCTTTCTTCTTGAATGTGTATTGCTTGCCTGATCTCCTCTAAGGTTTTAAGATTTAGAAACTGCTGGCCGGAGGGGAGAGAGAGACCCTCTAGGGACTATCTGAAGTCCTTTCCTTCAGAGAGACTCTGCATAAAGCACAAATGTGTTCTTAGACTCTTACCAAATCCTTTTCTGCTTTATGTTTATACACAAATTGAATATTTGTCTATCTGCCTTTTGTCTATTTTATTGAAATTGTAAGTTCTATCAGGGTTAGGAAGAGACCATATCTTAATTTTATCCAACCTCAGTGAGGCGTACATAGAATCATAATAAGATCATAGATTTGGAACTGGAAGGGAGCTGAGAGGTCATAAATTTATAAGACAATAATTTTAGAGCTATAAGAAACCTTAAAGGGCTTAGTTTACCCTCTGCATTTTATAGATGAGGAAACTGAGGTCCAGGTATGAAGTGTCTGGCCTTTAAGGTTAGTTAGTTGTTTTTCAGTTATGTCAGACTCTTTGTGACCCCCATTTGGGGTTTTATTGGCAAAGATTTTCCATTTCCTTCTGCAGCTCATTTTACAGATCAGGAAAATGAGGTAAAGCAGATTAAGTGATTTGCCCAGGATCGGACAGCCAGTAAGTGTTTAAAGTCAGATCTGAACTGAAGAAAAGTTTCCCTAATGTCAGACCCAGCTCTCTGGACACTATGGTGTCACCTAGCTGCCCCATGACCTCCAAGGTTATCCCAGTAAAACCCAAGTTCACTGATCATAGATTTGATGCTCTTTAGTTAGCAGACTACATATTAGGCATCTAATAAGTGGTTGGTGAAAAATCAAACTGCTCAAAGCTCTCCTCGCATCCATACAGACTGCTCAATTGATTCCCCAAGTTCAGTCCTTCACAAAGACCTTCTCCCTGAAAAAACCCATCCTCTATGTTTTATGAGAAATTTAACAACTCTGCAGTAGCCTCAGGGTGCTAAGTAGGTGTAATAACTCCAAACTATTTAGCCTCTTTCCATTTTGACAGATAAGTTAGTCATTGCTGAATCTTTTATAAACTTTTTACTCAGAAGTCTTTAGTTTTAATGAGAAGACTAATTTTAACTTTTTAATATTTTTCTTTCTGTTTATAGGAATGCAGACCAGTTGCCACAATAAGGAGGCAGAAAGAGGCCAAGTTTCAGAGTGGCTAGAGTGCTGACCTGAGCGTCCCAAACACATGACTTCAAGTTCATTCTCAGATATTTCCTAACTTCCTTACTCTGTGGTCCTGGGGAAATTATTTAACATCTCTCTGCCATAGTTTCCTCATCCGTTAAATAGGAACACTAATAGCACCTGCCTCATAGGGTTGTTGTGAAGATTGAATTCTTTAGAAATCTTAAAGCATTCCACTAATGATAACCATTATTATACTTATTATCCATTGAGTCAAAGATCAGTTTCCTAGCTAAGTGAAAAATTATGGGAGTCATGAACAGCATTGGTTTAGTGTGTAAGCTCATTTAACAAACATACTAGATGATGATCATAAGCAGCATTTCCTCATAAAAAGTGAAAAACAGTGAAGGAGAAAATGAGCAGAGAGAGTCAAGTCTTCTTTAGAGTTTTTGTAGACAGAACTGGAATGAGCAACAAATAGAGATTAAATGGAACACATCTATAGGCATTTCTATGAATACTCTTCTTCTCAGTAAAAATAGTAGAATCCTACTGGATTGTGGGTAGCCAGATAGCACAGTGGATAATTAGGAAGACTCATTTTAGTGAGTTCCAATCTGAACTCAGATACTTCTTGGCCATGTAACAAGTCACTTATCATGGTATGCCTCAATTTCTTCATCTATAAAATGAACTGAAGAAGGAAATGGCAAATTGTTCCAGCACCTTTGTCAAGAAAACCCCAAATGGAGCTGTGAAGAGTCAGATATGAATGAAAAATGAGAACAACTGCATTTGATCTCTACTATCTTAGAATCCAATATACAATATGAAGAAGAGACAATGTCACTTCAGCAGATTAATAAGAGAGATTGTGGAAATTACATTGGATTTAGAAAAAGAGGACCTCATTTCAAACCTTACCTGTGCTATTTACTACCTAAATGACTTTGGGCAAATGACTACCTTGTCTCTGAGCCTATGTTCTCATCTGAGGGATGAAGATGTTGTAGCAGGTGATCTCTTAAGTCCCTTCAAATTCAGAATCCTATAATCCTATGACAGAATACATATAGAGGAAATCAACTTCACGTGACACAATTTTAAGAACATTCAGGCAAAGATTTTCATGACATTGTAAAGAGAATAAGATTCTTTAAAAACTGGAAAAGATGACAGCTGGAAATATTTTTTTAAAGATCATAGAAGATAACAAATACCTACATGTTGACTTTTTCATCTCCATAATCAGTCAACAAGAATTTTTAAGGTACTGTGACAAGTGCTGGAGACACAAAGAAAGCTAATTAAATAGTCCTTGTTCTCAAAGAACTCACAATCTAAGGAAAGGAAAACTCATGCAGACAACTATGTACAAATTCACAAAATAAATGAGATATAATTAACAGAGGGAATGCACTAGTGTTAAGACAGATAGGAAAAGCTTCTTGTATTAGGTAAGGCCTTGAGAGAAGCCAGGGAGATCCGACAATGGAGGTAAAGAGATAAAGAGCATTCTACTCAAAGATAGTCAAGGAAAATATTCAGGATGACATCAGTTGGGATTTTCTTGGCAAAGATGCTGGAATGGTTTGTCATTTCCTTCTCCAACTTATTTTACAGATAACCTCTGAAGGAATCCCAGATTTGGATGGAGGTCTAAGCTTTGGATTTTGAGTCAGAAAACTTGAAATAGAGTCTTGGTTTTGCTACTTACTATCTGTGTGATATTGGCCAAGTCACTTCATCTCCCTTTCCCATTAAACATTGACCTCAGGCTACTGAGGCACAATAAAACTAAGTATTGTTGATGTTGTTGCTCAGTCATTTTTGGTCATATCCGCCTCTTTGTGATTCCATTGAGGGTTTTCTTGGCAAAGATACTGGAGCAGGATGTCATTTCCTTCTTAGAGAAATAATTATTTCTCTCATATTAATAACCAATTACTGAATTAGTACCAGGACTTTTTTAGAATTCTGTAGGTTGTTAGTCTTTGATGGGCATTGTTGATGGATGAAATTACCCAAATATAGTACGTGCTTTTCAATCCCGGATGGGAGAACCCACCCAAATAGAAAACCTTACAAAGAATTAAATCTATGGTGAATTCCAACACATTGCATTCTATTCAGTCAGACTGGAACAGAGCTGGTTCCCTTTTATCTATATTGTCCTGAGGAGTAGGGAATAGCCTAGATAAAAGATAATTCTCTTAATCCAAGACTTAGTAATCATACTTGTCCCCCAGACTCTCATTAGAAGCCCATTTCTTATTATAGTATTCATTCTTTTCATTAATTATTAGTCTGTCATAGTTGATTGCCACCCTTAGGAACACTCACTCTTCCAAGGATTAAGTTCCAAGCCTTAAGTAGATTCCACAATGGGTCTGTCATTAAAAGTGTCACTGACCCCTTTTATTAATTTTATTTAATTAATTTTGTTGATTAATGCTAGCACTCAGAACACATCTCTTGAAATTTTTATGCATCACATTTCTATCACTTATTTTTCAGATGAGAAACTGAGGCAAATTGTTAAATGACTTCCTCAGTCACACAGCTAGTAAGCAATTGAGGTTTCCTGATTCTAAGGCTGGCACTCTATCCACTGTTTCACCTAACTGCCCATAGGTCTAGGACTGTTCAAAACTGTATGCTCTTGGGCAAGTACTTTACTTTCTCAATTCCCTTACCTGTAAAATGAGGGTTGTCCTCAATGATTTATAAATTGTCTTTTCACTCTAAATATTTGATCCTAATAGCCAGGGACTAGATCAGATTCCTTCCAGTTCTCACATTCTAAAATTCAGTTCTATGTTTTTTCAGAGGCAGTCTTTATATAGTTTAATGGATAACCATTTTTTTCACAGTATCATTTTGGTCAGCTACAAATAATCTCAAGCTTTTAACTAAGTTTGGTTCTACTGTGAATGCACAATCCTTAAGTAAAAGCCTACAGGCTACAAAGCTGATAGAAAGTGCTTCATGGTATCCCACCGCAGCCCATTTAAGCTTGGAGCTGTTTTGCTTGGTGGAACTGAATGTTACAGACCCTTTATATAAAGAGAGGAATATATAAAGTCCTTAGTAAAGTAAAACACCAGGAACGGAATGCTCCTTAGGTAGTTTTCAGACAGATAGTTTCAGTGGGCTGGGGGAAATGGAAGGGCCCTAGAATTTCAAGAGAAAATTAGGACTACAAAAGCTTACAAGGCTCTGCTACATTGAAACTCCACAATTGAAACTAGTCTCATTCATAAAGGATAGGACCCCTGTGTGCTTCATTCCCTCCCTCCTTCTGCCAGTTAAATGGCTATTTTTAGCCTTTCCTTTGGATGCATCACTACTGACATTGCATTATTTTCTTTCTCCCATGGCACAGTGATTGGCAACCAGGGCTGGCCTGAGGCAAAATTGTGAAGTAGACATACAGTTTGTTTTCAAATATCTCCAACCCCCCATTCCAGGGCCCTTTTCCCCAATGAAGCAAACTCTTCTCTTCCTATACCCTTGGGCATATGGCATTTTCATGCATTCTCCTTTCCCTTCTATTCCCATAGGAAAACTTGCTTTAGGAAAGGACTTGCTTTAGGAAAGGAGGCATTCTGTATCATTCACTCTTAAGTATAAATAGTAGATAAATCTAGGTGTTTTACCACTCCCTGGTTTATTTGCCTATAATAAAGTCTTAAGACCTAAGAATGGATTTCACACAATCGCATTCTAATCTCTACCCTGAAAAGAACTACTAAATGTTCATCCCAGGTATCTTTTTTTTTCTAGAAGATCTCTAGTGACAGAGATATAAACCATTGCCTCCAGTGACAATTTATCCCTTTGTGTAGAGCTCATATAGTTAGGAAGTATCTCCAGCAGAGAGTCATTCAGCCTTTGATATTAACCTAAAAGTTCTCCACTGAGGGGAGAGTCATTACCTGTACAGGTACAGCTCATTTCACTTGTGATGGCTCTAATTGTAAGGAAGTTTTTTCTTTCATCCAGCCTAGACTTGGTGTTTTGTAACTTTCTAGTTCTGCCCACAGGAGACCAAACAGCAGATCCCATCTCTCTTCCATGTGAAAATCCTTCATATATTTGAAGACAGCTTTTATGTTTCTCCTGAATCTTCTTTTCTGCAGGCTATATATATCCCTATTTCCTCCTACAGATCCTTACAAGTCTCAGATTCAGAATTTTCAACATTATGCATTTGGCCTATCTATGCCTCTCATAAAAGGTGGTACACAGAACAGAACAACATATTCTGGATATGGTCTTCCTAAGGCAGAGAACAACAAGACTATCCCTTCCTTATTTGAGGAAGTAGGGGCTGTCTTAGAAATCCTCTAGAGGGCATTAACTTATCAGCTGGTACAACATTACTGAATTGATTTGAATTTTAATCCCATGAAAATCTTTCCCTCTTTTTCTGATGAGTTATGCTCCATCATTTTGTACTAGTAAATAATTTTTTTAATCCAAATGTAAAACTTAATTTCTCACAATCAAATTTTATGTTATTAGATTCAGGCCAATCTTCTAACTTGTCAAGATCTTTTTGTATCCTAACTTTGTCATTTGAAATGTTAGCTCTTCCTCTCAGTCTTGAATCATCTGCAAAATTGAGAAGGATGCTATCTATGATTTTCAAAGCCAAGCCATTGGTACAAAAATGTTCATCAGTATGGGGCTAAGCACAGTTCCCTGGCTACTCACTCCACTGGATGCCTTCTATCAAACTGACATTGAATCATTACTGCTCTCTGAGTCCTGAATTTAAGCAGTTTCAAATTCATCTTGTCTATATCTCTCTGTCTTTTCTCATAAGAATTTTATGAGATAATGATAAATGTTGCAAGGGATGTGGGAAAACTGGGACACTAATACATTGTTGATAGAATTGTGAACTGATCCAACCTTTCAGGAGAGTAATTTGGAATTATGCCAAAAAGGCTATAAAATTGATTTATCTGAGTGTTTACTGGGCCTGTATCCCAAAGAGATCATTAAAAAGGGAAAAGGACCTACATGGGCAAAAATGTTTGTGGTAGCCCCTTTTGTGGTGGCAAGGAACTGAAAACTGAGTGGATGGCCATCAGTTGGGGAATGGCTGAATAAGTTATAGTATATGAATGTTGTGAAATATTATTGTTCTATAAGAAACAATTACCAGGATGATTTCACAAAAGCCTGGAGAGACTTACAGGAATTGATGCCAAGTGAAGTGAGTGGAACCAAAAGGACATTGTACACAATATCAAGATTTTGTGATGATCAACTCTGATAGACAAGGCTCTTTTCAACAATGAGTGATTCAGGCCAATTCCCAACTATGGAGAGAGATACTAATGGAGAGAGCCACTTGCATTCAGAAAGAGGACTGTTGGAACTGTGGATCACAATATAGCTTTTTTCACCTTTTTATTGTTGTTTGCTTACTTTTTCTCATTTTTTCCTCTTTGATCTGATTTTTCTTGTGCAGCATGATAAATGTGGAAATATGTATAGAAGAATTGTACATTTAATATATATTGGATTACTTGTTGTCTAGGGGAGAGGATGGGGGACGGGAGGAAGAAAAAAATGAAACACAAGGTTTTGCAAGGATAAATGTTGAAAACTATCTTTGCATGTATTTTGAAAGTAAAAAGCTATTATTTTTAAAAAAGAATTTTATGAGATGCTTCATTACAGGCTTTGTTGAAATCTAAATAAATGGTATCCACAACATTCATTTCTGATTTATAACTCTATTTTAAAGAGAAATAAGATTAGTCCAGAATGACCTGTTCTTGAAGTAGGCCATTCTGATTCCTTGTGACCACCTTTGCCTTTTTCTAGTTAACTATAAGTCATTAAAAAAAAAGAAAGAAAAACACTTTAGAATTTCACTAGGGACCAAAGTCAAGTTCACTGGTCTACAAAGTGTAGATTCCTTTCCCATTCATTAAAAAAGAATAAAAGAAAGTAAGGAAGGGAAAGAGAGAGAGAGAGAGAGAGAGAGAGAGAGAGAGAGAGAGAGGAAAGGGAAGGGAAGGGAAAAACAAATGAAAAAGAAAGAAAAGAAAAAGAAAAAGAAAAAAAGATCAGAATATTTATTATTCCTTAGTCTGGTATTATTTCTCATGTTCTCTATTGTCTTTTCAATATCACTGCTAATATCTCAGCAATCATATCTGTCATTTTTTAAAATACCCTTGTGTGTAGTTCATCTAGATCTGGTGATTTTATTGGGTTTTTCTTATTCTCTCCTTGTTCAATTGTTCAGACATAACCAACTTTTTGTGAGTCCATTGGCTATACTATCCACGGGATTTTCTTGGCAAAGATACTAGAAAGATTTCCTTGAGGCATAGAGTTAAGTGACTTGCCCAGGAACACAGGTGAGGCCAGATTGGAACTCAGGAAGATAAATCTTCTTCACTCTAGTTCCATCATTCACTCATCATTCATAGTTTCATCATCACTGCACCACCTAGCTGCTCCATTTATCTGCTGCTTCTTGGTCACATTTTTTCCTTCCATCATTTCCAAACCTAAGGTCATTCTCCAAGGCAAAAAATGGAAGGAACATAAGAATGGTGCAACTTAACTCTTCCCTGTCTCCTGGTATCATTATCCTGTGTTTTCCAGGTAGAACTCTTACCTCATCCTTGCTAGTTCTCTTTCTCCAAATTTAGTTTCTCATTTTTATTCTCTTTATCTTTTCTTACCAGTTCCAGTTCATTATGATACTGTTCTTTTAAAATTATTTTTATTTTTCAAAATACATGCAAAGATAGTTTTCAATACTAATCCTTGCAAAACCCTGTGTTCCATATTTTTTCTCCCTCCCTTCCCACCTTCCCTCTTCTCTAATCAACACGTGATTCAATGTAGGTTAAACATATGCAATTCTTCTATACATATTTCCACATTTATCATGTTGCACAAGAAAAAGCAGACCAAAAAGGGAAAAATGAGAAAAAGAAGAAAAAAGCAAGCAAACAATAAAAAAAAAAAAAACAAAGGTGAAAATGCTGTATCGTGATGAGGACATTCAGTCCCCATAGTCCTCTCTCTGGTTGCAGATGGCTCTCTATTATAAGACTATTGGAATCGATGTGAATCACACATTGAAAAGAGCCAAGTCCATCACAGTTGATCATCGCATATTTTGTTATTACTGTGTATAATTCTTTTGGTTCTACTCACCTTACTCAGCATCAGTTTATGTAAGTCTCTCCATCAATTTATGAAATTATCCTGCTGATCAATTCTTATAGAACAATTCCAAAAGACAGCTGACTTACTATTAAATGGATGACTAATTTTGGTCCTGGAAAAGAAATCATGAGTATACTTTTTGTTCTTTGACACCTGCATTAAGCATCTGGGTTAAGTACAATGATATGAAATGTTGCATACATTGCCATATATGGTTGGAGAGTGTATACAGCATTGGATTCAAAGCTAAGAGGACATGGGTTCAAACTATGTCTTGGAGAGTTAATAGTTGTGTGAGCCTAGGTATATCACTTCATCTCTTTGAGCCTCAGTTTCCTTATCTGAAAATAAAGGAGTTGGACTTGATGTATTGGAATTCTGAGATCCCTTCCAGTTTTAGATCTCTGTATAGTAGTTTTGTTCCAGGTGTACTTTAATTAGAGAGTATATGTCAGGAAATGGCATCTATGTAAAAAACAAAATTTTTTGTTGTTTGACTCTTCATGACACCATTTGGGGTTTGCTTAGCAAAAATCCTGGAGTGGTTTGCCATTTCCTTCTCCAGCTCATTTTACAGATGAGGAAAATGAGGCAGAATTAAGTGACTTGCCCAGTGTAACACAAATTGTAGGTATCTGAGATCAGATTTGAACTCAGGAAGAGGAGTCTTTCTGACTCTAACCCGAGGCAGTTCATCCACTGAGCCACCTGCTGCCAGAAAAACACAAGAGACCTGAATAAAACTTTTTTTATTTTTCTGAGGATAGGATGTCTTGCTGATAAATAAAGAAGAGTTTCTTAAATAGGACTGCATTTTTAGCAGTGTTGAAAAGTCATTCCAAGTCAGGTTCTAGAAGCAGTCAGGCATCAGGTGACATTTCATTTAAGCAATATGCAAAGTTTCCCCCAGAGGAAAGAGATTAGGAGACAACATTAATTATTCTCAAAACTGCGGAGTTCTGATTCTTACTAATTGCTTGAATTTGCCACCTGCCTATTCTTACTGGTGACATTCCACCAGAGGAGACCTAGACCTGAATAAATGGAGGAAAAAACCAAGAACAACAAAAAAACCCCAAAACAGTCTTTCCTTGTGACTGAGCTTATTGGACTGCTCCAACTTGTTTGATGTGAGAGAAGCCAGGGCAAGAACTTGTCAGTTCCAATGACTGGCTTTGGGCCTGGAATGCTGAACTACCACTTCCCACTGGCAGCAAGAAATCAGGAAATCCAACGGACCTCATTTCTTTAATTCCCTAGAGACTGTTGCTAGATTTGAAAAATATTATGCGAATGGTCCCTCTTACCTCTGGGGGTCCTTTCTCCCTGGCCCATTGTGAATGGTGATTGCATATCCTGAGAAGAATAATTGTACAGGAGGCAAAGTTTATCTTTGGTTCCACTCTCTGAGGAAACAACTCTCCTCTTTACTGTCTATCAAAATGTCCATATCATTGTATCTGTCAAGTATTTTTTTTTCCTGTTGTAAAACTGTATATAGGATTCTGGGAAGTTTCTTCCCTGGAGGGTGGGGATAGCTGGATGAGCTGAAAGTGTACCTGGGGAAATGGATGGAGCTGGCAATCTGAGCCGAGAAAGGTCTGATCAAACATTGGACTCAGGGAGTCAATCTTCTCTATTCTGGAAATGAGGTGAGAGGTAGAGGTGTTTGTCACATGGAAATAAGATGGTGGTGGAAGGTCCAGCTAGACAGAAGGGATTGTGATGATAATTCAGGCTTTAAAATGGGCCAGATAAAATAGCTCATCAAATGTGGAGATGATGGCTCTTTTCCTTGAGGTACCTGGAGAGAATAGCAACTACAGAGAATAGGCTCAGTTGTCTGTCTTCTGAATTTTACCAAAAAAATAAAAATTAAAAAAGATACAGTCTGGGTTAGCTAGGTGGTACAGGAAATAGAGTGTGGGGTCTGGAGCCAAAAAGTCTCTTCTTCCTGAGTTCAAATATGGTTTTAAACATATACTAGCTCTGTGATCCTGAGCAAATCACTTAACCCCATTTGCCTCAATTCTTCAATTGCAAAATGAACAGGAGAAGGAAATGGCCAACCACTCTAGTATCTTTGCCAAGAAAACCTTAAAGGAGGTCACTGACTAGAAAAATGACTAAACCATAACAAAAGAGTCTCAATGCACTTGCTCATGAATATGTCTTAGGATATAGAGACCGAGGGTTAAGAATGGGATTTAAAGGGTAAGAGCTATTGAGATCCTGGATCACTGAAGAAGGTGACTGCCAATTTAGGGTAGCATAAAAAGTCTGATTCTGTTCTTCTCCCTGCCCCTGATGTCACTTTCAGACAGAAAGGCAGCACAAAGCCTCCTCTGGGTAGAGAATAAGACTATTTTAAGGAAAACATCAGTTCTGGCTTCATAATTAATGGAAAAAATCTCCTCCCAACAACATATAGAGCAATGGAGAATTTCTTCATGTACTCCAGTCCTCCAGTCTCCAGGAAGCAGCTACCTAGAGTATTCCATGGAATGCCATCTTGGGGGGCAGGAGAAGAATTAGACATTGGGGCAGAGAGCACTGAAGAAAGTGGAAATTCTAGGGAATAATTGGGGAGAGATTAAAAATAGAGATAACTATATATATGGTATATATGGAGTTGCCTACCAGTATTAACTATTTACTTACAGAGACTGTACCCAGACCTAAACAGCTGATTTCCTATTTCCCTTTTCATTCTCTTCCTTGGGCTCTAGAGTTTTGTACACCTCCTAACTGCTCATTTCTATCTCCACCATGCTGTTCTTATACATGGTTCTTTTTACCCAAGTCCCCAAGGAAAGAGACACATATTCCCAGGCTCTCAACGATTTTGCTATCTCTCATAACTTTATTATCCTCCTTTCATTTCCTAAAGGGTTTTACTAAGATCAACCACAGAAAAACAATCTTAAAATCACCAGAAAAGAAGAAGCTTGGCCCCAAAGAACAAATATGAGAAGATACTACTCCACACTCTACTCCATTGCAAAAGGTGGGAGGTACACAGGTATCGAACAATGTACATAGAATGTCAGATTTTTTTCAATGTATTGATCAATTTCACAGAATTTTTTTCCTTTTTTTCTTTCTCTTTAAAAAATATTTGGAAAGAATACAAAGGAAAATGTAAGCAATGTAAAAACAAGCAATAGCAATAAAAAAGTTCTCAAAAATAATCTACAAAGAGGGAAATTTGCAAAAAATTTGATCTAGATCTTGGCTTCTTTGGATTTTTGACCAAGTTCTCAGGTTCCTAGTCCAAGAAATGTTCAAATTAGCAAATGCACTAAATCTGGTGGGATGCTTAATCTCCCTTTGTCTCATTTGTAAAATGAGGATAATAATAGTACTTATCCTGAGGGGCTGTTATGAAGATCAAATTAGATAATCACTCTAAAATGCTTAACACAATCCCTGGCACATAGTATATGCTATATGCTTGGTAGCTTTTATTATCTTTTTTTAATAGAGGAAACTAAATGAAATTAAGGAAACTGAGAAATTAAGTGACTGATCCAGGGTCATATATCTACTAAGTGTCTGAGGCTAAATTTGAGCTCCAATGTTTCTGATTCCAGATCTACCATTGTATCCACTGTATACATAGTTGCCCAAAATAATAAGAATAATAGCTAATATTTTATAGTGCTATGAGCCAGTCACTATGCTAAGTACTTTATAATAATTTTCTCATTTGATTCTCATACCAGCCCTGAGAGGTAAGTGCCATTATTACATATGAGGAAACTGAGGCAGAATAGATTAAGTGACTTGCTCAGTCTCACAATGACTGAGGATAGATTTGAACTCAGATGTTCCTGGTTCCAGACTTCCAGAGCTCTTAAAACATACCTTACAGGTAATTGCTATTCCTTCCAATTGTAACATTAGCCTCTATTTACATGGCATCTTCAGCACAATAATCTACCTATGGAATCATAGTTTTAGATCTGGAATTAGTTCAGAAGCCATCCAGGGGCCTCTCCTTCCTCTTTCCTTCCTCATTATACAGATGAGGTTCAGAGTGATGAAAGGATTTGCCAAAAGTCACATAGCAAGTAAACTGACAGAATCAGAATTTGAACCAAGCTCCTCTGACTCTAAATCTTGGCAGTGCACCAAGCCACCTTATTCCACTTTGTCAAGAAATTCATGGAAGAAGTATTAGATTGATTTCACACAGCTCCAGAAGGCAGAACAAGGAACAAAAGGGAGGTAGATTTCCACTCAGCTAAAAAAAGGAATTTATAACAAGTAGAACTGTCCCCAAATGAAATGTTCTGCCTCTGAAAATAGTATTTTCCCATCTTAGAGATAATCAAGTAGAGGCTGAATGGACATTTATCTGCCATCTTGTAGACAGAACTCATTCTTCAGTTTCGGACTGGACTTTGGCATGTGAGATCCCTTCCCAGCTCTCCTTTCTGTGATTCTTTGTGCTGTTACTTAGGCTCAGAGAAACCTGGCTTTTGTTTTGTTTTGGAAAGTGGGAAATTTTTTTGATGGAAATGCAGAGTATTGTCCTGGGCTGAGAATCAAAAGTCTTAATATTAGCTCTGCAATTATTTCAATATGTGATGATCACCTCTGGAGGTGAGATAAGGGCTTGGATTTCTAAAGTTAACTTGCCATAATCTTATGAGGAAAGAATTGGCCTGCCCCTGAACTCTGTACCTGGAGAAGTTACTTCTACACATGGTTACCGATGACCTAAATTAAAGAGGAGAAGGTCAGTTAAAGGAAAATGCAGCCTTTAGGGAAACCAACCTGGCAAGAAACACTAGTCATCTAGCACAGGGTCTGGTCCTATTACCCTGGAAAATGAGCTGGTCTAATTCAATTTAATCACCACTTATTGTGAACAAAGCCCTGTGCTAGGTTCTAACTCCACAGGCTTGAGCATTAAGAGCAATAGTTTCTAATACTTGAGCCACCATAAATTTTCTGTGGGATTCTAGACAAAGTTCAGCAGAGCTATTTGGTGCTGCTCTTACATAGAAAGAGAGGGGAATATTCTTCTAATGTGATTTTTCTTGTAGAAGACTATTCCCTCCCCATCTTAGTAGTGAGGAGTCTGGGTTCCACCTTAGAAAACTGATGGATTAGAGAGGCAAAATGATATTGTGGATAGATGGTGGGGCTGGAAGTTGGAAAACTCAAGTTCAAGTTCCTCCCATGACACATGCTGGCTGTATGACTCTGAGCTAGTCACTTAGACTTCTCTCTTTGGACTATGCAATGCAGAACAATTGTCCTTCTGTCCTGGCTGAGGAAGTTTCTTTACCAGAATGCCCTATTTCAATTAAGTTTGTACTTGAAATTAATTATATTGGAAAGAGAAGCATCATATGACCAATACCTAGAAGACTTGATCCTCTCTCTCTCAATGTGTTTCTGTCTTTCTATCTCTGTCTTTCTCTGTCTCTGACTCTGTCTTTGTCTCTGTCTCTGTCTCTGTTTCTCTGTCTCTGTCTCATTGTCTATCTCTGTCTCTTTGTCTCTGTCGCTCTCTATCTGTCTTTTTCTGTCTCTGACTCTGGACTCTGTCTCTTTCTCTTTTTCTCTGTCTTTGACTCTGACTTTGTCTGTCTGTCTTTCTCTGTCTTTGTTTCTATCTGTCTCTATCTCTGTTTCTTTGTCTCTGTCTTTCTCTGTCTTTGTCTCTCTGTCTCCATCTCTGTTTCTCTGTTTCTGTCTTTGTCTCTGTCTGTCTCTATCTGTCTCTTTGTCTCTGCCTCTTTCTGTGTCTCTCTATCTCTGTCTTTGACTTTCTGTCTCTCTCTGTCTTTCTTTATCTTTGTTTCTGTCTCTAGCTGTCTCTGTTTTTGTTTCTCTGTCTCTGTCTTTGTCTTTGTCACTCTGCCTCTGTCTCTTTGTCTCTGTCTCTATTTCTCTGCCTCTGTCTCTTTCTGTGTCTCTCTGTCTTTCTCTGTCTTTGTCTCTATCTCTCTTCTGTCTCTATCTCTGTTTCTCTGTCTCTGTCTTTGTCTCTTTGTCTCTGTCTCTTTCTGTGTCTCTCTATCTGTCTTTGACTATTTGTCTCTGTCTCTTATCTTTGTCTTTGTCTGTCTATCTCTGTCTCTATCTCTGTTTCTCTGTCTCTGTCTCTTTCTATGTCTCTATTTCTATCTTTGACTCTCTGTCTTTCTCTGCCTTTGTCTCTCTTCTATCTCTATCTGTTTCTCTGTCTCTGTCTCTCTGTCTCTTTGTCTCTATCTCTCTGTCTCTTTGTCTCTATCTCTCTGTCTCTTTGTCTCTGTCTCTATCTCTGTGTTTGTCTCTGTCTCTTTGTCTCTCTTTATCTCTGTCTTTTTCTTTCTCTCTCCCTCTTTTTGCCCATTTTGCTACTTTGATTCCTCAGGGTAATTTACCCTTTGTACATACCAGGGGAACAGGATGGTAAATTGGCATGAACACTGGAGTGCTCTGGAATTAGATGTCCTAAATTCAAATCTTACCTCTACTGCCCACTTCTTGTGTGACTTTGGGAAAGTCACTTTCCCCTTTGGGCTTCAGTTTTCTTATTTGTAAAATGAAAGGGTCAGACCACATGACCTCTAATGTCTCCTCTAGCTCTGTAGTTATAATCTCATGATTTATTTCCTCCTACTATTTATGTCCAAATGAGCTTTCCCGGCTTTAGCCTGATTGGCATCTCCTCATTCTCCTCCATATTGCTTTTGGTTCTTGAAATAGCTGCCAAATTAATCTGTGCCCTGTTCCCCACCCTCTTCCATCAAATCATGGCTATAACCCAATTGGATCCACAGAAGTTACTGGCGCTAATGTCCACATAGTGCTGTTGGTCTGTTACCCCTCTGTATTTATACTTTCTGGCTGCTAGTTTTCTAAGGCAGAAATTTCATTTCATTTCCTTGTCTTTGTCTGCTGTGTTTCAGCATCTGTAATGTACTACATAACTCTGGTACCATATGAATAAATGAAACCATATACTGTAATAATAACAATAGGGCATGCACTTCACTACCTGCTTGAAAAGCATCCTGCTCTTTTGACTATTTTGCAAAACCTAAATGACTCACTGGAGGTCCCTTCCCACCCACCTGATTCCATGCTCAGTGAATTATAAACATATTTTATTTAACAAATACTTTTTTATTACTACAGTCGGCTCCTGTCACAATAGTTAAGGTTCTGTTCGCAGGTTCATAACTTGGCCATAAAATCTTGCTGCAGGCAGATACTTTGGTCTAATGACTCTCAGCACAAAATGTCATTATTAAAAATCTTTTTTTAGCACCAAGAAGTGTGGATAAAAAAGTGCTATGGCAAAAAAAAAAAAGAGAGAGGAAAGAATAAGAAACTTTTCCAACTCCATTTTTCTCCTTAGAGGAAAAAAATGTGTACAAAAATAAACCTCAAAGTCTATCCATCTTGGTATATAAATAGGAGATGCTACAGAAAGGGTAGTGATGAAGAGAATCATGATAACCTTTAAAAGTCCAGAGTTCATTGCCCATATGATGGCATTGGCATTCTGCAATATTACTCAAAGATCACTAGTGTAGCATCAACTTCCCAGGGCAAGGTGATGCCAGTGGAGAGTTGTTGTGGTAGGACAAGTTCATGTTTTAAACAAGAGATGATTTAGATAACTTCTAAGATCTCTTCTAGTTCTGAGATATGATGGTGCTATAATTTTAATTTGTGCTATAATAGCCAAGATATACCATGAGCTTGGTTGCAAAATCAGTTGAATGTATAAATATGAATTTGGGAATATGAGTTTTTGATAACTTCTTATCACTTAAGTCCTGTTTTGTTCAACCCTCCTAGTCTTGATCTGACCTCTAATTGCAGTTGCCTTCATCTAATCCACTTTAATCAATCAAACAATAAGCATTTATCAAGCTTCCACTATATACCAGGCTCTGTGTTAAAGTACTGAGCGTATAAAAGGAGGGACAAAAAATCCCTGCCCTAAAGGAACTTATACTCTAAAGGAGAACAAAAATGTATACACAGCAAACATACAGATAAATAAGAAATAATTAAGAAAAGGAAGGCACTAGAATTAAGACATTAAGAGAAGATTTCCTGCAGAAGATAGGATTTTAGTTGGATCTTAAAGGAAGCAAGGAAGGTCAGTAGTCGGAGAAAAGTTAGGAGAGAATTCTGGTTATGGAGGACAACCAGAGAAAATGCCAGAAGTTGAGAGATGGAGAGAATCTTGTTTATGACCAAGAGGTCAGAGTCACTGGATTAGCATATATGGGTTAGAGAGCTGGATAGAAAGAGACTAGGCTTATGAAGGGCTTTGAATGCCAAACAAATCATTTTGTAATTAATCATGGAAGAACGTGTCCTTTTTTCCTTAAAAAAAAAAAAAAAAAAAATATATATATATATATATATATATATATATATGTTGTCCACTTCTTTCAAAGTCCAGTTTCACCTTTCCAAAATGGCTGAATTCAAATAAATTACTTCTTGCTAAGGTGTTAATAGCCTGCAATGTTTATGTGTTATTTTTTCTAGGAATATTTGTATTTCACCAGAAAACTCTTGGGGCCATAAAACCTTACTGAAATGAAAGGAATCTCTAATAGTACATGGCAAGTCAATAAAGAAGGCACTCTCAAATCCTACAATGCAGGCATTACCCTATTCCATTTATGCATAAGGTTATCTCTGACTAGTTGGTTATGGTAGAGTGATTTCTGAACTTCCTTGCTCCAGCATATGCAAGTTCACTTGAATTCTTAAAGATTTGTTTCAGTGCTTTGTGTTGGATAAAAATGTATCTTTTCCATGAAAATTATGGTGGCATTTCCAGATTTGTTTATAAGAATAAGACTTTGTTTTGGAAAGGGAAAAAAAAATTGCTCAATTTGACCCAACATGTCTTTTCCTTAAATACTCATTATGGAGATTCATCTGTTCAGGAAAAATGGCATGGAAGACTCTTAGAGAAATATCATGTTAACAACTTAGAAAAAAAGCTTAGAAAGCATGTTCAATAATGGTTTAATTTGAACATCGGTATTTACTAAAGGTAGAGGGTACCTGCAGAGGGATTAAAAGATATATTTTCTTTTGAAATCTATGGCTTCTTTAAAGTTCAGGGATGAATATGCAATTAACTGTGACTTATATGTGCCTGCATAAACAACCAACCAACCTTCTTCAGATGAAATTAAATTTCTCCCTTAAGGAAGGTGATCATGTAGAGAAGCTCACTCAAACTTGGAGATAAATTGCCTTGACAATTTCTCCAAAAGGGAATGGAGACAGATGGGGATTGAAATGGCTTTAGGTGCCACCCTACTAGGCCCAGGTAATTGCATTAGCTAAATTGCCTAGACTGAGATAAAAGAAACAGGTGAAGGAGTGATTTCCTAAAAAGACTCAGCATGTCTTAACTCACCTCTTTTAGTAACAATGGCATTGTACAAATACCCCTTGATTTATTTCCAATAGGAGTTCAGGTTTAATTCATTTTAACTGACCAAATAATTATTAAATAGCAAACAGAACCAAACACTATAGTTCCGTGCCCTCAAGGAGCTTATAGGACAATAAGGGGGATAAGTAGGTATAAAATAGAGGAGGAGAGACAGAAAGAGAGAGAGACAGACAGACAGATACAGAAAGAGAGACAGAGACAGAGACAGACAGACAGATCAACAGATAGAGACAGAGACAGAGACAAACAGAGACAGAAAGACAGAGAGAGAGACAGAGACAGACACAGAGACAGAGAAGAAAAAAGAGCTAGAAAGAGAAGGGAAAAAAGAGGCAGAGGTAAAGAAAAGAAGAGGCAAAACAGAAAGAGAAGGGGAGAGAGTCAAGAAAGAGAAGAGACAAGCAGAGAGAGACAGAGACACAGACAGACAAACAGACGCACAGTAGCACCTAGGCACTTCTTACCCTGACTGTGTCCCTAGGAAATTACCCTTAGGAGGTTGATGTCCTGTGGCAGAGCCTTGTTTATCTCGCTCCATAAATACCTAACATGGTAGTTTCTGTTTCCACACTATCTCTTCATAGCCTTAGCCAGTTATATATTCCTTTTATTTCAAACTGCACACTGGACTTTCTCTATGAGGTTTTCTACTTGATGCTTTTGATTCCAGTACACATTCCATATATCTGCTAAAGTGATTTTCATAAATTCGGGTCTATTGTATCCCACTCCCCACCACAATAAACTCTAATAGTTCCTTATTACCCTTGGAATCAAATATAAACTTCGAGATTTAAATCTCTTCACAGCTTGGCCCCTTCCTACCTTTTTAATCTTACACAAGACCATATTTTTTAATTAAAACTTTTTATTTTCAAAATAAATGCATAAATAATCTTCAACATTCATCCTTGTAAAGCCTTGTGTTCCAATTTTTTTCCTCCTTTCCCTCTACCCTTCCCCTAGACAGCAGGTAATCCAATATATGTTAAACATATGCAATTCTTCTATACATATTTTCCACAAATATCATGCTTCACAAGAAAAATCGTATCAAAAAGGAAAAACTGAGAAAGAAAACAAAACACAAGCAAATAACAACAAGAGTGAAAATGCTATGTTGTGGTCCACACACAGTCTCCACAGTCCTCTCCCTGAGTGTAGATGGCTCTCTTCATCACAAGATCACTGGAACTGGCCTGAATCATCTCATTGTTGAAGAGGGCCCCGTCCATCAGAATTGATCATCATATAGTCTTGTTGTTGCCATGTATAATGATCTCCTGATTCTATTCATTTCATTTAGCCTTAGTTCACATTAGTCTCTCCAGACCTCTCAGAAGTCCTCCTCCTGATCATTTTTTACAGAACAATACTATTCCATAACATTCAGATACCATAACTTATTCAGCCATTCTCCAGTTGATGGGCATTCATTCAGATTCCAGTTTCTTGCCACTACAAAAAGGGCTGGAAACCTTTCTGCACACATGAGTCCCTTTTCCTCCTTTATGATTCTAAAGACCATATTTCTAATTCTCATATTCTCTTTGTGAGTATATATGATTGCAAATCATAAAACATCAGGATCTCAGAAGCACAAAGATTTCACTAAATAAAATGCAATGAAAAAATGTGCAGTAAGCTGTAACATGTTACCAATGATGCTTAACAAGTAGGAAGTGGAATAAATGACATAGCTGAGGACATGTCTAACCAGGGGGAAAAAAAAGGAAGCTAATTATATATTGAGAATGAGGGACAGCAACTAGACTGTCCATGTGCTTGAGACTTGATTGGCCTCTGACTCTTTTGTGGAAACTTCCTGGTCAAGTAAAGGCCTTAAAAAGTGCTAAATACCCACATGGAGTTGGAGCACTTATGACTTGGTGTATTTCTGAAGACTACTTAAAGGACCATGTTGTGCCGTGCTGACCAGATGTATTTCCATATAGAGGTGAGGGGGACTATGTCTACAGATTGCAAGAGTTGAATATCTTTGCTATGTTAGAGTAAAGTAAACCTCCTTTTGTTAAGTGTTTGATGACTTGTAAGTGCCTCATTTCATTTCAACATTAAACCTAAAATAGGGTGCTGGTGTTAAATTCATCCTAAACAGAGCTGTTGTCTCTTCCTGGCCTTCCTCAGGACAGGAGTTTGGAGAAGATTTGCCTCCTTGAAGTTAAAGGGGGGGGGTGAGGAAGGGAGAAACAAAGAGAGAGAGAGAGGGAGAAAGGGAGGGAGAGAAAGAAAGAGAGAGAGGAAGGGAGGGAGAGAGAAAAAGAGAGCGAGAAAGAGAAGGAGGGAGAAGAAGGAGAAAAGAAAAGAAAGAAGAAAAAGGAGGAGGAGGAGGAGGAGGGAGGGAAGGAGAGAAAAGCTTGATTTCCTTTTATTTATTTTTTCTTTTTTTGTAGTATATTAACTCAGTCCTAGAGTAGAAATCCCTGATTCATCAGTTTTCATAGTTCTGCAATTATAAGACTTTTTGTTATCAACAAATAGAAACCTCTTATTCAATCTTGGCCATGTTATTACATGGTGACTTGGATCAAAACTAGGTGGGGAAAATCAGCAAGTTCAAAGAATGACTTTTGTAGGCAAGTCTGCTCATGTTATATAAGCAAATAGATGTAGCTTTGCTTTATTCTTTTATGTATTGTTTTTTGTTTATTATTTATTAGTTTGGCTTCCCTACCCAGATTATAAGCTCTTTAGTGTACAACTAGTTAAAAGATTTTTCAGGTTTGTGTTATAAATTGCATGTTTTCACTCTAAACATCTTTTTTCTTAATGTAATTTCTGAGGGAACTTACAACTTATATTCTGAAAACAGCAATGCAAAGTCACTGTATTTGAAGCATACATGTACCAATAAAAATAGTATGTCCATTTGGGTTTTCTAAATGTATAAATGTGGATCCTGGATTGCATCCTTCTACAAGGGAATTAGTGACTTCTGCTTTAAAAGAGGAGAAAAAGAACTATATTTGTATGTTTGTGCATCTGAATTTATATTCAAGAGGGTGATTGGGTTAAATTTATTGGGCTAAAACTGGCCCCTCAAATATTCATAGTCTAGGGGTTCTAAATTTGGTTTAAGAAGAAAGCTACTTTCCTTGTAACTCTTTAAGGGGAGATAACCACTAGCATTCATTTTCCAATTTAACTCCTTCCTAGCAAACACTAATTACACAAAAAATTGTCACAAATACTGAGTAAATTCATTTATTCAGGTAAACATAAAACAGAAATTGGAGAAGTTAGCATGTGCTATTATGCTCCATATTAGCACATGTCAAAAAATATACAAAAGTGACATGAAATCTTTATTGAGTGTAACATCACACCTCAGCTCAAACCATGAGATAGGACTCAATCTTACCCAAAGATTCTAGCAATCTCTAGAGAGATAAGCTGGATGTCAAGGAGGAGCTAGTTCCACTTGTCTATAAGCTTTTCTTTCCATATGTCTTTCCAAAATTATCTCTGGAACCATATATTTCTCTTTTTCAAAGAAGCACTGGCCCCTACTCTGACCCTTGCACAGGTACTGAGCATAGCCTAAGCATTTTTTGAATATGTGGCTCCATGCAAAACATCCCAGGAATGATTGGAAGCTCACTTACATATGATGTTTGGAAGTTGACTTAGAGATGCAAAATTCTAGAAGGCAAGGGAAGCCTTATCTACTTTTCTGGAGAGTAAAGGGCAATGCTATAATTATTATTACAACTATAATTGGAGAATATGCTTGGAATTCAGGTATATATTGAAGAATATCAATAGGTCTCTCAAGAAGAAAAAATAAGAGAAATTGGCAAAATATTCATGTTAGATGATCAGAAAAAAAAATCACCTCAGGTTGAAGAATAAGTTTTAGGTGAAAGAGTAGGTTTCAGGTGTTCAATAAAGATAAAGATGAGTTACAAATCTCTTCAGAATTGAGATTAAAAATAATTTGTAGATTAGTTGTGTTAAAAAGTAGTTAAGAAAAAAAATAAAGGTGAGAACACAAAGAGCCATGCTATGCCATGCTTGGGATGCCAAGGGCCTCTGTCCACTGAAATACTCTTTCCAGTGCTACCTTCTTTTTATCTTCACCTATTTCCCTAACCAGACTTTATGCTTCTCTGTCAGGATTTCAAACCTTCCTTCCAAACCTCATAGTAAACCTCTTTTATCAGTCTAGGTTTTCAGGTCTATAAATTCTTTTACAAAGAACCTCTGCACCACCAGAAGGGAGGCCTCAAAACTCCCTACCCTTGAACCAAATCCCAAGGGGGTGCAGGGGAGCCAAACTTCTCCATTTGGTTCCCTGAACCCTGAACCTGCCACTAGACCTTATCATTTAACTCCCTGACTACCAGAAATCCTAATTTCGTTTTGGTTCCCTAAATCTAAACCTTACCATTTTGGTTCCCTGACCAGGAACCCTCAAAAATTAGATATCATTTGGCTACCAAACAGAACCCCAAAACTCTTGACACTCAGAACCACGTTGGGTTTTGAGCTGTTGGAGCAGTATTCTCCCAGAGAGAATACCTGCGTTAGCTCTGGACAAGGTAAAAGACCTTTTTTTTTTTTCCCTATTCTGTAGTGAATCTAGACAGAGATGCTGTAAGAATTTGGGAAAACTAAAAGCTTTTACCTTTCCACAATCTAGAAATGCCTCTGCCTCTAAAATCCTTCCTTGAACAGAGATACTTGACTTGAGGAAACCCCCTCGGCCCAGCCCCTCCAGAGACAAAGGACCTTCTTTTCATCTTAAGGCACTCCTAAAGCCCTGCCCTCAGGCAGGAACTCACTCAGGCAGGAGACAGGAGAGGAAGTGTCTCTTTAGCACTGACCCCCAGACCGTGGCTATTCAGGGAACCCCTCTCGGGGGTCTGAGGCCAGCATTCTCTCTGATCAGTCTTGGGGAGATAAATGGAGAAACTTAAGAGAAGCCATGCTTGAGACTTTCTCCCACTCCCACTCCCACTGTTACATACACTGGGGTCTTTTAATGACCAGGCTGTAGCCACGAGGAGAAAGGTCACTGAATTGCGGCAAGCTTAGAGACATGGCTGCTACTCCCTAGACAGGGGTAGGGCCGTCTCCTTCAGGTCTTGCTCTCCCAGCAAGATTTGGGAGTTTGATTGGCACCCCGTCCCTCAAGTTTCAATGTGGAATTCATAGAGGAACCCTTTGTATTCAGGAAGTGCCGGGTAACTTCTCCCCCACCCTCATTAGGTACCTTTGGTCTGTCCTCCCCCTCCCCCATAGAGTGGGGATTACAGAGGAACTCAAGGCTTGGTTCAGACTTCTCCCCCATGGCTTGGCAACCTGCCATTTAAATGTTCCTATCCAGTCCCCTTATTGGGGTACTGTACAGTGGGGAAATTAGGGACTCAATCTTATCTTCTCAAATCTCTGGAAAAGTTTTCCACCAACTCTTAAAATGGAACTTTGCCATTCTGGACAAGCGGGCCATGCCCCTCCCAGACTCTTTGCCTGGCCCTTAAACAAGACACAGCTTCCAGCCCTCTCAGGAAGCAAGCTTGTCCCATACATTTTAAAAGAGGACTTGGTTTCCCTGATTTCTATCTATCCTGCCTTACAGCAATGCCTCCTGCCACAGCCTTTTACAAAGACAGGGATTCCAAACTGCTCGTTTGTTTTGTTGTTTTTTTTTTTTCCTAATCTCAGAGCACTTGCTTAAACCTTCCTCAGCTGCTTGTGGGGAGATGAATAGCCCAGCTGTAAAAGCAGGCTATGTCTTTTCTCTCACTCTCTTACTCAACCTTGCAGGTGGGAACTCTTTCAATCCTAATTTTCTCAGTCCCAAGAACTTTTGCTCTTACCACACTCTCTCCTGTTTTTCTGGATTTGCATTCTATGCCCCTGCCAACAATTAAAGATTTCTTTTCTAAGCTCCAGTCCTGGCCAGATTGTAGCTTTAAGAAAGACCTTTGGAATGATGGCTGGGGAATAAATTCCAAAACAAATTTAATTAAATTGTTAAGAGAGTGAAGATAGCTTCTTTCTTTCTTTTTTCTTATTCCTTGACTGCAGCAGGAAATGAGGAGTTAGAGAGAGAGACTGAAACTATTTGAAAACACCTTAACTATTTTCAATTTGGTGCTTCTTAAAAAGGAAAAAGGCCTTTCCTGTTGTCTTTTCTCTAGCTTGCAGAATTTCCTTATGGGGATTCCTGTGGTGTCTCTCTCTAGGCTTGTTCTCTATTCTGTAGCTGGTCCCTGACAAATTCTCCCTTCCTCAGGGAGCATTTTGCTGCTCTCCTTCTCTAGAGAAGAATCTGGATAGAGTCTGTCTAGAGTCAGGCGAGGAGCTATTGAATGGAGAACACCAAAGCTTTTTTTCCTAGAAGTTAAAGATTTCAGTCTTTCTAGTGAAGGTGATTTCCCATTTGGTGACTGTTCACGAGGTTTTTTTTCAGTAAGCCACCACCCCACCCTTTCTATATCAGGGAGAGACAGCTTCACATTCTGGGGCATGGTTGAAGCTGTCTGCAACTTCTATGCTCAAGCAGAGCTTTCTTCGTGGGGATGCTCACTGCAGAAGACTCCTGTGACTTGACAGAGTTTTTTGTCATATCTTTCTCTCTCTTGGGGACGCCTATAAAGAACAGAAAAGCTATAGAATTGGGAAAACTTGGGACCTATTTTCCTATCCCTAAAGACTTACCTTTAGGCTGTTTAATGCAGAGACACTCAGCTTGAAAAATATCTCAAACTCAAAATTTGAACACTGATTAGATTAGCTGAAAGGGATCCAATCTCCCTCTACCATCAATATCTTAGTGCATTCTTAAAAGTGCTTTTTTTCTTTCAAATCCTGGGAATGATACAGACACTTCTGCCTTCAGGCAGAATGTGAGACCTGGGACCCACCCCCCAACTTTTTCAGGGGTCCAAGGCCAATATACTAAGGTCAAAACTAGAGGAGCCCATTCTGAGCCCTCAATGTTTCTCCCACTCTGCTGCTATAAACAGATGTTGGTTTTCTTTTAACTCTCTCACCTGAACTAAAATCTGAGACTCTCAGCTCTTTTCTTCTCAGTGCAATTTCTGCCTCCTTAAAGGACACTCAGAATGAAGGTGCCTTGTTAATACAAATCCCTCCCAGACCTAGGCCAGGAACCCCAAAAGTTTGTGCTGTAGGTGCCATGGAAACTGTCCAAGGAGACCCCAGTCCCTGTCCTGAGTTTGAGCAGGAAAAGCACTGGAGGAACTGTCTTTCCACCACCATGACAGCAAATTCCACAGGGATTGAACTCCCCCCCCCCCAGCATCCTGCTCTCTGGTAGGAATTTGGGGTCTGGCCCTCTTTCCCCTTTTATCCACCAGGAAAGCCCGAACACCTCAGGGCTGGTAAGCTCAATAGATAGTGCTGCTACTTTGCATTCCCTCTGACCTCTTCCACCCTACTTCACCCTCCATAAAGAGTGGAGATAGTAGCAGGGGAGGCTCAGGATTTTTGCCCAAACTATCTTGGTGATTTTATGGTAAGATTGAGGAACCAAATCTATTTCAAAAAAACAAAAAACAGCACAGTCAGTTAAGAGATTTGCAACCCTGACAAGCAGGGACATCCCTAGACCCTGCCTCACAAAAAATCAGTGGTTGTTTTTAATCAAAATCCTCTTAATAGAGGATTTTTTACTATAGACAAAGAACATTTTGCTCCTAGCATTTTCTCTTATACTTTTCTTTGGCATTCGATATTGTTAGATGGGCCATTAGCATTCTTACAGGCAGCCCACAGAATGGACCTGATGCATTTCCTGCTAAAGGCCCCATTCCTGAATGTTGCCATCTCAACCCTGGATGACACCCCACTTTTAATCTGCTCCCGAGATCTGTTTTCTCTAGGCTTCAAACTTTGGATTTTCAACTGCCCGTTAGCCAGGAGAATTTGGGACAACTGACCGGGGACGACTGACTGGGACAAACACCTCTTAGATGCCCTGCTGCCATTTCCAGACCCCACACCTCACACTTCCCATAAGGCATGAACCCTCCAAAATCTCTACAACCCTTGAGAGCTCAAAGCAGTTACATGAAGAAGAGATCTTCATTTGGTTCCCTGAACCCCTAATCTGCCACTAGAACATCTCATTTATCTCCCTGACCACCAAAAACCCTAATATCATTTTGGTTCCCTAAATCTAAACCTCATCAATATGATGGATGAGAACAATATATGAAACATAAGAAGGAATTATGTAGGAAAAAGAGGGTAAAGAATGCCAGAAAAAATGTATAATTGAAAGAGAAAATGGGCTAGTCCTGAAAGAGTGAGGCCTAACTAGTGGGCAGCTTATCAACTCTTCTGGAATGCTCAAGATATCAGTATAACTTGTGGAAGGTTCCCAGAATAGGGGACACCCTTAGGACCAACTTATAGGAAGACGTTGACAAGAAAGACCTAGGAGGGGAAGCCTTAGCTGTGTCCCTGGAGGGAACATTCACATTGATGAGATTATACATCCAGGGGGAATCTTGCAGTATTTATAGATTTATACATATAATGTGGAATTCAATTCAACAAGTCTTCATTAAAGACCTCCTATGTACTAAATTTCTAGGATTACAAAGACAAATGAAACTAGTTCCCTCAATAGGAGGAAGTGACATATACATACTAAGTAATTACAAAAAGCAATTTGAAAGATGGCACTAACAACTGGAAGATACTTCCAGTCTCAGGAAAGGTCTCATGTAAGAGCCTTTACTGAAGATGTGTATTCCAAGAGAGAAGGGTGAAGAGAGAGAATCATCCAGGGATGGGGAAAGCTTGGCCAAAGGCATGAATATAGTTAGAAATTCCGAAGTTCTACTGAAATCAACCCAGGCATGAAGGAAACTGTAAAAGCATAGGAGAAGGAGATAGAAGGTGGTACACTCCAGGGATAGCAAGTAAGCCAGTTGGATGGCAAAGTTAAAATGCACAAGAGGTAGCTTAATGAAATAAGTGTGGAAAAAAATAGGTTGGAGCTAGAATTGGAATTATAAAGGGCTTTAAATGTAAAACAGACGAGCCCAGAGGCAATAAGGGACCTCTAAAGCTTCTACAAATTGTGCTTTAAGAGATCAAATTGGCAGATGTGTGGAAGATGAAGAGAATAAATATTGAATGTTACGGAGTATATGAAGTAATATAACATTAAACATCAAAAAATATTTTGCATTATCATGATACACTTCCTCTCTTATTTAATATAAATATAATGTAATTTATCATCCAGATATCCATCCATCTCTCTTTCTCATTCTCAAATGCATCACAAGTTAACTTTAGTTTCTTTCTCTTTCCAAGTTGAAGTTGAAATGCAAGTTTTAGTACTTTTTTTGGAGGTTGGGTGGACAGAACACAGAAGCAAAGAGCTGGTAGACTGGAACACATTGCCTAATGTGCTGGCTGTGACAGATAATCAATTGTTTAACTGTGAGCTCACAGATTTGTCATGACTTAAATATGACACCCTGCAGTTTGCTTTTGATCACACATCGTCTCTAGGCAGAGATTTATAGGACGACAGAAAGATGCAATCTGAGACCTTCTAAATGCAGTGTGAACATGGACTCGGGGCAAGCTCATTTCCATCCATCCAGCTCACCAAAAGGACCAGACCCGCCTTCAGAATGACTTTCCCCCTGAGCTCAGCTTCAGTCTATGTATTTATTCTCGGCATCATTTTCACGCTTCTAATTTAAGTCGTAACACTTTTCTGCACCACCTACCGTGTAAGTTTCAGCAGAAGGAAGAGCAGTGGTTATCTGGGGATGGTGGTGTTAAAATACTATTTAGAAGGGAAGGACTGATTTTAACAGTAAAACAAACAAACCAGAAAGCTATCGAGCTAAAAGAGCCAAGATACCTCTGAAGCAGGCAGGAAAGCATCCCAGAGATTTAGTGCATTTTTGAATTCTTGTAACCCCATTAACTGTGCTGTTCTTTAGGTTACCTAGATTAGACATCCTTGCCCAAAGTAAAAATCCTGTTATAAGCCAAAGACTCGAGAGCTCCCACATGAAATGAGGATCATAAGAGACAGTAAATGAATGATAGTGAAATCCCAACTTCTTAAACTTGAGGAGGTAAACTAACTTCTAGAAGGATATTTGGTTATCCATTAAAAGGACACTTATTTCTTCAGACTTCCTTGTTTTAGTTCATTGTACCACAAATTCCCCAGTTGCTCAGGTTCAAAGGCTTAATGCCATCTTGAAATAATTTCTTTCTTTTGGTCTATCATGTTCAGGAAGTCACTTAATCCTGTCCATTCTTTCCATAGTATCAGTTGTATTCATTCCCTTCTTTTATGTGGCAATAATCTTACCCTTCTAAATAATAGACTTCATAAATAATAAATTATTAATATATATATTATATAACATATATATAATAATATAATAATTAATAAATAAATGTAATAGACTTGTATCTGGACTGACTTTCTCAATTCTTTACTCTTTTACCTTTACTTCTGCCCCATTCAATTCATTTGGCACTCGGAGGCAGAAGAATTTTCTTAAAATATCACTTTGATCAGAGGAGCAATGTAGTGTAATGGGAAAAGGACTATATTAGGAGATGGGACACCTGGTTTCTAGACCCAACCTGCCTTACTTT